>NC_025691.1:3201578-3220768 GCF_000633955.1 Camelina sativa
TATAAAGAACCCATGGCCATACCAAAGTATCAATGTGTACTTCATTTACCTAAGAAGAAACTGAGAGCATCTTCAATTATTCACACTTGCGAGAGTAAGAAAAAGAGAGAATGGGAGGACAGGCAGAGTCTTTGGCCACGACGGCGCCTTTAGCTCCGGTAACCGCTCAGCGAAAAGTACGGAACGATTTGGAGGAAACATTACCAAAACCTTGTAAGTGTGATTTAGGAGAAAAAAAAAATCACATCATACTAAGAAGTAATAAACATGACAATATCAATTTTTTCATACGTTATTGTGAGTTAACGAGTATTCTGACATTAATACTTTCAAGTTTCTTTTTAGATTATTAATAAACAAATGTTAGTATGTTTTTGTTGTTGTTAGTTAATTATAATTGATAATGAAAAACAGATATGGCAAGAGCATTAGCAGCTCCAGATACAGAGCATCCGAATGGAACAGAAGGTCACGACAGCAAAGGAATGAGTGTTATGCAACAGCATGCTGCTTTCTTCGACCAAAACGGCGACGGAATCGTTTATCCTTGGGAGACTTATAAGGGTAAATTAATTAACCTTTTTTGATCTTCAGAAAAGAATGTAACTCTTTCATTATAACAACAAGGTAATTATTTTAAAGAAAAAGGAAAAATTTGTAGGATTTCGTGACCTCGGTTTCAACCCAATCTCCTCTCTCTTTTGGGGCATACTCATAAACCTAGCGTTTAGCTACGTTACACTTCCGGTATGGAAAACAAATTCTAAGACCCTTCCAATTTCATTTTAATCATAACAATATCATTTCTATGATCTATATATTAAACGTTGTCAACTTTATATAATTAGAGTTGGTTGCCATCACCATTATTGCCTATTTATATCGACAACATACACAAAGCCAAACATGGGAGTGATTCAAGCACCTATGACACCGAAGGAAGGTAACATTTAAACATACACACAAAATACTTAATAACTTCTAATGTGGAATTTTCAAGATACCCAATCCGTAAAATTGCTATTAACTGTAGGTATGTCCCGGTTAATCTCGAGAATATATTTAGCAAATACGCGCAAACGGTTAAGGATAAGTTATCATTTAAAGAGGTTTGGAATTTAACTGAGGGAAATCGAATGGCAATGGATCCTTTTGGATGGTAAGTACCAAAAACATTCTTTTGGTTCTTTGTTGGATGATACATGCATGGACGGTAACTGGTATAAAACCAAACTAAATCGGCCGGTTTTAATTGTGTTGGTTGTGGCTGCAGGCTTACAAATAAAGTTGAATGGATACTACTCTATGTTCTTGCTAAGGACGACGAAGGTTTCCTTTCTAAAGAAGCAGCGAGAGGTTGCTTTGATGGAAGTTTATTTGAATATTGTGCTAAAAAGAAGAAAGAGAGAGCCAATTCTCGCAAACAAGACTAGAAATTTGTAAAGCTTTTTGAATAGAAGCATTGTGTAATTAGCTTCGTCTTGTTACTCAATTTATGGATTTGTATAATACGTTTCTAATCTATGTATCAAATTATAAATAAGAAAATACGTTAGAAAAAAAATTAAAAATTTGTTTAGTAATGTTTACCTTGTTGTGGGTCGGTATAAAATATTGTTATTTTAGATAAGTAGATGTAAATTAATTTTAGAATATAGTCGTGAGAAATTTGTTGAAATTAAGAATTTGTTTAATATTTTAACTGAAATGCTTCATGGGAGAAACCTTCTAACCGGAGAATTTCTGGAAAATGGAGAATGTCACCTCTGGTAGCTGGGTTCTGGTAGCTGGGTATGGAAGAGCATATGCTAGCTATGTCCTCTGGCCAGACAGTTTATAGTGTGCAGGTTGGGCACAAGTATCACTTGCAACTTCTGGAGTGATAACTGGACGGATCTGGGGCCACTACTAGAGTTAGTAGGAGAGAGGGCACCGGCGGTTACGGGCCTTCCTAAAAATGTAACTGTGGCAAATTCAGTCAGAAATGGTAATTGGTGGATTTGTGGAAGTCGTAGCAGGAATCCTTTAATTTTGTTGGTAAAGGCATGCCTTCCGGATCCATCTGTGGTGAACATGGAGGTGGATGGGGAGGATGATCAGTTTCTGTGGAAAGTGGGTGATGCAGAGGCCTCAGACAAGTTCTCTACAGCGAGAGTTTGGGAGTATTTACATCCCCCAGGGCAAAGGGTGGATTGGTATAAGTCTGTGTGGTTCAAGGGAAGGATTCCAAAAAATGCCTTCATCACTCTGATTGTGGCAAGGCATTGACTTCATACGAGGGATCGGCTTATAGGATGGGGATTGGCAGTCCCATCTTTGTGTTTATTGTGTGCTCAACAGGATGAAAGTAGGCAGCATTTATTTTTTGATTGCGAGTTCTCAGGAGAAGTTTGGAGATATTTTTACTCAAGGGCTGGGGTTTCTCCTCCCATATTGTTTCAGGAGGGACTAATATGGTTGAAGAATCCTTGTGCAGATCAGAATGTGGTATTGATATTACGATTGGCCTTTCAAGCAATCGTTTATTTACTCTGGAAGGAGAGGAATTCAAGGTTACACAATGCGGTTTCCCGGCCCTCGGGCGTGTTGATTAACGAGACCAAGGTTATAATCCGAAGTCGCTTGGAACCTTTCTCAAGATCTCAGGTCCCAGGTTTCATTTCTCCGGGAGATACAACCTTAGTTACTTGGTTTCGGTTGTTTCAAGACTAACGTGCTCTCGAGGTGATCATTTGTTCATTTGCTTTTCTTTCTTATATTTTTCTCTCTTTTTGCTGTAGGTGTTACTCATATAGGAGGCACTGCTGTATGTTCCGATATCCCTTTCAAGGAAAGTAAGGTATGAAATGAAATTTAGAAAAGAAAAAAAAATGCTTCATAGGCTATGATAAACCTTAAAAGGCCTTTAGTTGAGGTTTGGGGTTTAAACCCTAATATCCCTTCTTCTCCTTCACTTTTGCTTGAATCACTCCCATGTTTTTGGCCTTTTGGGTGAATATGTGACGGCAATACGTTTTTTATATTTAAGATCCTTTTGTTGTGTTATAATTTTATGAATTTTTGAAGAGAATCTTAGTTAATTATCTTGGTATGAAATCCTACTATATTAATTGAGAAATACAAATATAAAACTAACTTTAAAATGTGTAAAAAATTGGACAATTGACAAAAATAGCACACATTTAAGTTTTTGTTCCAAAACTAGCACACATGTTCAAATATTCCAAATTTAGCACAAATTTTATAAAAATAAATATTTTTAATTTTGAGAAAAATCTAAAACATATCTTCGATCTATTATCGATGTAGTGTTCTCTTAGCTGAAGACTCTTTCCTCCAATCCTCTCAAAGTCATTGAAATCTAACAAAACTCGTGACACCCGTCAAAGATCCAAGCAGAAGCTGCTGCTCCCACCTCACTCTTCAACGAGATTAATGAGATTTTAGGTTCGGATGTTGTCAAACCAGATGAGACTACGCGGCTCAGATCCCATGAGTCAGGACCAGTTTCTTGCACGCAAGGTGTTTGTGACTGCAACGGGATTTTTAGGCGAGAATAAAGAAGAGGCTAAGAAATTTGTTGTTGAAGAAGCTTATTACTTCATTTCATTGCTTATTACTGCATTACCATCACCGTTCCATCATTTATTCGCATCTTCGTGAGCCAGGCTAAACCCAAGTCAAAGCGAACCAAAATCGGTAATCGTTGCTTATGTCGCTATTGCATAGGGGTTATTGTTTGGTTGCTTATCAATTGTACGCTCGAAGGAATCGAAGAGTTTTGCTGCTTTGATACGATGTCTTTACTGATGGCGGGAGTTCCAGGACCCGAGTTTATATGTTTGGTTACCGGGTTGAATCGGAAAACCGGTGTTTGATTTTGGAGAGGAGAGTTACGCTAGTTTGAAGTTGAGTCTTGGATTGTCTGCGTAAGGTGATAATCTGAAGGAAGTGAATGATTCGGTGACGTGGAATTTGCTAAATGGAGAGTTTTAAAGAGGGAAACGTTTGAGTCATTGAACTTATCTGATAACACTTTTAAAAGTATCAAGGAGATGGGTTTCCAACCCTTGACTCAGGTTACAAATTTGTATGTGATGATGATTATCTCTTTTTTTTTTAAGAACAGTGATGATGATTCAAATTTGTATAATTTCAACATTTTTTGCAGATACAAGCTAAAGCAATTCTACCATTGATGAAGAGGAAAAATGTGCTTGGAGCTGCTAGGACTGGTTCTGGTAAAACCTTAGCTTTTCTTATTCCTGCGGTTGAGTTTCTTTACCATGCCCGCTTTACTCCTCGCAACGGTACAGGAAAGATCCCACAAAAATCTTGGATTGTATCCTAGATTTCCTTGAAAATTTAGGAAGGATCCCACAAAATATCATGAAAGCTTCTTTTAAATTCAGGATGAGCTTCATAAAAAGTTAGGATTTCATGAGGACACTAAAAGATTTTTTGGCTTTATAGTTTTTTCTTCCTTTGTTGTACGTTCGTGTGTAGCTTGCAACCACATATACTATATTTCTTTGTATGTTATTCAATTTTTTTTTGTAATAATGCTGAGCTTTTTATATTGAATGTTTTCTTGTTTTATGAATTCAATTTTTTTTTCATAAAATCATTATTCATAGATGCTTCTTTACACAATTCAAACTTTTGTTGATAGCTCGTAGAATATTTTCTCATGTTCTTGCAACTTCAAAAACCAGCACCTAGCACTCTTTGAAAATTCACAAAGGAATCCATGACATTCAGGAAAGGGTACTAGAATTTCTGGATGACCTTCATAAAAAGTATTGGAGTTCATGATGAACTTAAGGAAGACCTTCATAAAAAAAAATGGACATTGGTAAACATCAGACAAATGAAATTTTTACCCTTCACTGATAGAGTAATCTTTGTCATATTGGGATTTCATAAATGAAAATTTATTCATGAAAGATTGAGCGATGTTTAGGAATGATTCTTTTGAATTTAGGACGACTTTCATAAAAAATGAGCTCTGACATTACGAAAGGTATAATAGAGTGTAACCGGTAAGCAAAGCTGTTTATTTGCAGAAAATATAACAATAAACATTAATATAGGTTCACACCAAGCTGGATGCAAACAAAATTATTTTAGGAAGGATTGAATGATGTTTAGGAAGGATCCTTTAAAATTCATGATAGCTTTCATAAAAAAAAATTTAAAAGCATGGGCATGATTGCACAACCAAAATTGATGGTGGCATGGGCATGGGCATGATTGCACAACCAAAATTCATGATAGCTTTCATTAAAAAAAAAAAATTAAAAGGCATGGGCATGATTGCACAACCAAAATTCATTGCAATTCAGAAGGATCTTCATGAAAATAATGCCTCAATATATTATAAGAAAATTAAATATTTAAAGTGTTTTCTAAATTAATTTCAGAATGATTGAAAACAATTAAGAAATGATTCACTTGTATTCTTGAGGGATTCAATAATATTGGCCCATATATTGTCATATAATGTTTTAGGAAGTATTCAATAATATTCATGAAGGGTTTTTTAAATTGAGGAAGACCTTCATAAAAAAGCTGAATCTATCTCTAGAACCATCAACGACCTTCTTTTTCTATTTCATATTGAGACAACAAACATTGATCCACAATTACAACCTGAATAAAAGACACACACGTATACACTAGTAAAGAAATTGAAACAAAAATATTCCAATTTCATTAAGATCTAACCGAGAACAAAAACACACAAAAAAAACTAAGAAATAACAAGTACCCACAAAGCCAAATCGTTGGAGACAATATAGAAACATACACACATTACACAGTGTGAGATCATAAGATGTGAATGGGCAAACATTTCTTTTATCGATTTCTCATTTACTAACTTGACATTCTCTGTGGCTGCCACCCACTTCCTCGTTGTCGTTGTTTCTCACTGAACACATTGGAACCCGCAAGATTAGAAGCCTGAATCTAATGTCATCTGGTCTTACTACTCTTGCAAGACCTTCGATTGCTAATATTTAGGAAGACCTTCTTTACTTTCAGGAAGATATTCCTAAAAATTCAGAAATCCCAAAAATGGTGATTACTAGGACCAGAAGATTCTCCACCAATGTACTCCACCTCATCAACACTACTAGCCGACTCTGAAAAGTAACACGACAAATATTAATTTGACCATTCAAACCTGGATACACACATTCAGCTCTGAGAATCTTCTTTCATATCATCATGGCATAAAAAATAGGATTTCATCATGAAACAAAGGGAGTGGGTTAAATCAGACTCATTGTTGAGATGGACGAGTTTCAAAGCTAACTAATACACAACCACGAAGTGCTAAATCCAAGACATCGACTTTGAAGTAAGCAAGAAATAGATGAAAAGGGGCATACTAGAGGAGTTCATGTTGGCATATCACATCATTACTTTATCGTTTTAGAGACACTATTTCTCTTAGCATTGTTGCAAGCTCCTACAGTAAAACACAAGGAATGTAACAATAATCTTCTAAGAAAGACATTGTAAAAAAAACTGAATCTTAATTCCATGATGCTCAAGATGCGTAGAGGCTTGTCTATAGCCTATAAAGAGTACCTTCTTTGCTGAAGTTAGATTCAACCAACAAGCCAACTAAATCTTCCTCTTGAATCTCATCATCATGCCCCTTAGCGACACTCTCCTCAAAATCATGAACCACATCTTCTAAAACAAGACACCTAGCTAGCATTACAATCATACCCAAATACAACACAATTGAGAGTATGTATACGTTCAGTCTAATTCCATCAAAAGCTTAGTAGCATTTCTAAACTAGGTACCGTTATGATTTCTTTCTTGTTTAGCGAATTTAATAACATGAACATCAAATTAAGCTAGAATTCTCTCTCTAAATTCTTAAAACAATCCAACAACGCTTCATATTTGCTATTGCATCTCATCTCCATTGATTCAAATTCAGAACCGATAAGCACCCATCCTTCACTTTATCCGATGAACTGTGGCTCAAAATCGTCACCTATGTTTTCAACGTCGTCACGAACTATCGATCTAGAATGCTCTATGTTCCTCCCTCCGCCGCAGTTATAAACCGAGACCACAAAATCACATCTGATTTGACCTGGACATGAAACAAAAACGGAGCTATGAATCTGAATTCGATTGGTAATGAACTCCATGAATCTATGATGAAATCATTTGATTGAAGCTGCAATCGATGAATTTATCACTTAATTGAAAGATCTGAGATTGGAAATGAAGATCTCATATTGGAACAAGCTTCACCGGAGAAAGCTAAAAGAGATCGTGAGTTTGATTTTTTTAATAATAAATTTTGTTATTTTAGTTAAATATTTAATATTTACAAATGCTAGATTTGGAATAATTAAGTGTGTGCTAACTTTAGAAAAAAAAACCTAAAAATGTAATATTTTAGAGTATTTCTTTAAAAATTATATTCAATTACCATTAGAAAATTTTAATTAAGATTAATTAATTATTTAAATAAAGATAATTAATTAAAAAATAAAAAATGATGACAGACCAAATATAAAAATCTAGAAAAAAAATTCTTTTTCTAATAAATTATGGATGAAATTACTAAATATATTTAAATATATAAACTAATCAGAAATTCAAAAACTATGGTTTTATATCCAAGTACACAATATAATTATTTTTAATAATTAAATTTCAAAGATTTTGTTAAGATTTCAAATATGATTCTCCTATCATCTTTATTTTTTTTATTTACAAATTGTTTGGAATTTTCATATAATACTAATGATTAATAAAATGCATATTTTTTTTCTGCATTTGTTGTGATTTGAATTTTTTAAAACGAACATATATTACTCAATCTATAAAAAATGTGTGTTTTAATTTCCACATTGGTGGGTTGATAAAACTAAATTTATATAGATGATAAATTATTAATTTTTATTTGTTCACAATTATAGTATTCAAATTACTACTTCATATTTCACAAAATAATGATGCAAATTCATCAAACAAACAATATAAAACTGTAATATACGTCAAAAATAAAATACTATAGTATTCTAAAATAATTATTATTCAAAAAAACTAATAGATTTACAGAATAATTAAAATAAATATTATTTCAAACAAAATAATTTTTCAAAATAATTATAATTTTTATTATTATATTAGAAATATTTTTAAAAATGTTGACCCGTGCTTAAACACAAGATATCTCCTAATACTGTATTATTTTGCCTATCACATACCAAATTTTTTACTTATTCCTATGGGTGGGCGTTCGGTTTTTCGGTTTGGTTTCGGTTCAATTTTTTCGGTTTACGGTTTTTTTGGTTTTATAAAAATTGAACCATATAGAAACCATATCTAATTCGGTTTGTTTACGGTTCGGCTTTTTTGGTTTATGGTTTTTTCGGTTTTATCAAAAATGAAACCATATAAAAACAATACGTATAACGGTTTGGTTTGGTTTCGGTTTGGTCCCGGTTTTTAACGGTTATTCCATACTTTAAAAAATAGATAGTTGATACATAACTAAAAAATAAGCATAAAAGTAAAACCCAAACATAATTCAAAAAAATAGAATCCAAATATAGTTTTGTAAACCCAAATTCTTAATTGAAATTTAAACTTTTTAAAAGTAAAGACTATTCAAAAAAGAAAACCAGAAAAAAAAAACCAAAAAAAAACTTTGAGATCAATAACTATAAGCCCAATAATGAAAAAAATTACTGATATTGTTATACAATATAAATTTATAAGTTGAAAAAACTAATTATATATAATTATCCTAAATTTTTTATAAAAAACCACAAAAATCATTCGGTTTTACGGTTTTTAACCAGACCAAACCTAAACCAAATGGTTAATTAAAATAAAAACCAAACGGATTTTTAGACTTAACCATAACCAAACCAAACCATTTATTTCGATTTAGTTCGGTTCGGTTTTTCGGCTTTTTTGCCCACCCCTTTATTCCACCCTCTCACACGGCAGCACACATAAATCAGCAAATCGTTCCAGCAACGTGCATGGGGACCATATCTGGGTCACTTTACCCGTCCTTTTTTTTCTCTTGCAAACTATAATTTCAATCCCATAACTTTCAGGCATGTCGGCACCTTTGGTCCTAACTCCTAACACCATATTGATCAACAAGTTCAAATTTCGTGATTTGCTAATCACCGCAATATATAAATATACGATATTGATCAACCGCTTATGGTTCTATTAATTAATTAATTGGGTAATATAATCACTCAAGATTTTTGTGAAGGACGAGTAATGGTTTTTCTGTCCAAAGAAGCTGTAATATATTTCTTTGCTTTGATGGAAGCCCCATTCATGATGTGTTCCATAGAATAAGATGAATTCAATTCCCGCAGACAAGACTACGAATACGATTTTATATGTATTTCGCTTCCTGAATTGCGATGAAATAGATTTACACATCGAATAAGCACGCGCGTTGCTTTTTATTCCACCGATCTCCTCGTGATTGTTAAATTCAGCAAGATGAAAATATCCACGTGGATCGGTGGATGCACCATATTATATGATCATCTTGCTTGTCGTCTTTGTTTTCTCTAAACCACAACGTCATGACACGTATCGTCCTTCTTTACTTATAAAAGAACCCATGGCCATACCAAAATATCAATGTGTACTTTTTTTTTTTTTGAAAATATGTGAATTTCATTAAACATAATGTTTGCTGAAGTTACAAAAGTGGGATACAAGCATCGTCCCTTGCTCAAAAAAATAAAAACAAAAAAGGAGCAAGATGGGCCAGTCTTAACAAAAATCATTCGGTTTTACGTCTTTTGCCTAAGAAGAAAGTGAGAGCATCTTCAATTATTCATATAACACTTATACCCAAGAGAGAGAGACAGGAAAAAAGAGAGAATGGGAGGGGAGGCAGAGTTTTTGGCCACGACGGCGCCCTTAGCTCCGGTAACCAGTCAGCGAAATGTACGGAACGATTTGGAGGAAACATTACCAAAACCTTGTAAGAGTGATTGTCCATATTAATTAAGTAAAAACCAAAAATATCACACCGTACTAATATACTCGTTTAAAATATTAACTTTTGATACTTTTTTTCCTACGTTATTGTGAGAACATGAGCATTTTCAAATTAAGTACCTTTCAAAGTTCTAAAATAATAAACAAAGGTTAGTGCTTGTGTTTTGTTGTTGACTGTTATAACTAAATATGAAAATCAGATATGGCAAGAGCGTTAGCAGCTCCAGATACAGATCATCCGAATGGAACAGAAGGTCGCGATAGCAAAGGAATGAGTGTTATGCAACAACATGCTGCTTTCTTCGACCAAAACGGCGACGGTATCGTCTATCCTTGGGAGACTTATAGGGGTACATTAATCAACCTTATATATATTTTCTTTAATCTTCAGAGAAGATAAAAAAAAAATCAAATGTTTAATCATAAAATGTAACTCTTTCATTATATTAAAATAATTACAAAAAAATATTGTAGGATTTCGTGACCTCGGTTTCAATCCAATCTCCTCTCTATTTTGGTGCATATTCATAAACTTAGCGTTTAGCTACGTTACACTTCCGGTATGGAAAACAAAATTCTAAGACCCTTCCTATTTAATTTTAATTAATAGCTATTATTTTTGTATGATTAATATAGTAATAAAACTTTATGTAACTAGAGTTGGTTGCCATCACCGTTATTGCCTGTTTATATCGACAACATACACAAAGCCAAACATGGGAGTGATTCAAGCACCTATGACACCGAAGGAAGGTAACATTCAAACATCTATAAAAGATACTAGATAACTTCAAATGTAATAATTCATGGAACTCAATCCGTAAAATTGTGATTGTAGGTATGTCCCGGCTAATCTTGAGAATATATTTAGCAAATACGCCCGAACGGTCAAGGATAAGTTGTCATTCAAAGAGGTTTGGAACCTAACCGAGGGAAATCGAATGGCAATGGATCCTTTTGGATGGTTAGTATAAAAAAAAGGCTTTATTTGATTCTTAGTTGATGATACATGGACGTACGGTAACTGGTATAAACCAAAACTAAATATATCGGCCGGATTTTGTTGTGTTGGTTGTGGCTGCATGCAGGCTTTCAAATAAAGTTGAATGGATACTACTCTATATTCTTGCAAAGGACGAGGAAGGTTTCATTTCTAAAGAAGTTGTGAGAGGTTGTTTTGATGGAAGCTTTTTTGAGTATTGTGCTAAAAAGAATAAAGAGAGAGCCAATTCTCGCAAACAAGACTAAGAATTTGTTAAGCTTTTTGAAGAGAAGCATTGTGTTATTTAGCTTCGTCTTGTTACTCAATGTATGGATTTGTATAATGTGTTTGTAATCAAAGTTATAAATAAGAGAAGATGTTAAAAAAAAAAAAAGACTAATTAGAGAATTTGTTTAATTAATGTTAAGTTTTTGGCTTAAGTAGAACTTCTTCATTATTTAGTTTCGTCTTGTTACTCAATTTATGGATTTGTATAATATTTTTTTAATCTATGTATCAAAGTTCTATAAAAGTTTTAAAAAAATGAAATTAAGAATTTATTTAGACGTTTAATAATGTTTACCTTGTTTTGGCTCTGTATACAAATGTTGTCATTTTGGATAAGTAGATGTAAATTAGTTTTAGAATATGGTCGTCAGAAATTTGCTGAAATTAAGAATTTGTTTAGTAATAATGTTTCATGATTGAAACGCTTCATGGGCTATTATGGGCCTTAAAAGGCCCTTAGTTCAGGTTTGGGGTTTAAACCCTAATCCCTTCTTCTCCTTCATTTTTTGCTTCTTCGATCAGTCACCAGTAACCCTAGAGCTCGGAGCCGTCGAAAATGTCGAAGCGAGGTTTGTCTTTTCAATTCCAAGCCTTCCTCTTTCGTATTTTGTTACATTTTTTAGTTTCAGTTTTGAAATTGTTCGAAAGTTTGAACCTTTTATCTCGATTTCTTCTCAATTGAAATCTACACAGATCTGATCTATTCATCTACACAGCTCATTTACAACATATGACATCAAAAGTAGTGAATTTTGATAATACTCATAAGATGATGTTTCCTGGAAAACAAAACTGGTAAAATGATTTTGAGTGGTTGTTTTGATTTGATTAGGACGTGGAGGAACGTCTGGTAACAAATTCAGGATGTCACTTGGTCTGCCAGTTGCAGCCACAGTGAACTGTGCAGACAACACTGGTGCTAAGAACCTTTACATCATCTCGGTTAAAGGTATCAAAGGTCGTCTCAATCGGTTACCTTCTGCTTGTGTTGGTGACATGGTTATGGCCACTGTCAAGAAAGGTAAGCCAGACCTCAGGAAAAAGGTTCTTCCTGCTGTCATTGTTAGGCAACGTAAGCCATGGCGCCGAAAGGACGGTGTTTTCATGTACTTTGAAGGTAACTTTTGCATTCACAATCTCTTGTGTTGAATTAAAACATGAGTTTCTTATGGTCATAAGATTGATACTGATTTCGATTCTTTGGATGGTATGGTAGATAATGCGGGCGTGATTGTGAACCCTAAGGGAGAAATGAAAGGTACTAGTTTGTTTATTTGATCAGTGCACTGTCAAAACACATATTGTCATTACTACATTGTTTCCTGAAACATGTGTTGGGTTTTTTTTTGTATCTAAGGTTCTGCGATTACTGGACCCATTGGGAAAGAGTGTGCTGATCTCTGGCCAAGGATTGCTAGTGCTGCTAACGCCATTGTCTGAAGATCGTATCATCACTTTTGCTGGTTATGTTATCTGTCTTCAACGAAACTCGAAGTAGTTGATGTTTTTTTGGGTGTTTTAAGTAGAGACAAGAATCTTTTGTGAGCTTCAGACATATTTAAGTCCTGGTTTCTAAGAGATTTTTCTTAGTTTTTCCACTTTTCTTGTTTTACTTATATGAAATCATTTGAGCTTTGACAAGGTCATGATTAAAATGGGTTTGAAAGTTTATAAGTTCAAGGTAAATTGGCAGAATAAACTCTATACAAAACCAGATTATCATAATTCTCAAAACCAGAAGTCAGAATTTACAATTCACACACCCCTTTTAAAAACAATACCAAAAGCCCACATATGATTCCAGTAAAGAAGAGAGGCACTGATTTACTTTCTATAAAAAATAGGTTTAAACAGAAAGCCAAAAATAAACACAAAAAAATAATAATCATAATTAAATAACTACTTCTTTTGTAGAATTGTAGATATTATCAACTCAAGAACTCACTAAAACTATGAAGGCTGAGTTTTGCCTATCTTTGTGCAATCCTTTCTTTTGCTACTTAAGCTTTTGTACACTTCTTTGACGACCATGGCCGGAGTCTCTGGCTTTGGCTATGAATGTATGCTAAAGCAATGGAAAAAGATTGCAAAACAGATATCTTCGCTTGATATTGAACGAAGTAGAGACCGTCTCGAACATTCATGATCCTTAATCCAGGACTTCCCTCCATCAATCCCTGATACAAATAACACAATAAATTGAGTCAACATGACCAAGATTGAGTTTCCCTCTTGTTAATCTATGATGTATGGTTGAGAAAATGGTATATGGATCTTGAATGTTACCTCTGCGAAGAGCTCAAAAAGATTGCACTGGCCTTCATTTTGGTCTTTTCGTGTTTGGCCTTTAAGGACACTTATGGGGCAACCCACATCCCATCCAGAGCAATCACAGTATCCACCGGACTTCCATCTCTGAATCAAGCTCGACGGACCACCGTTTCTATTTCTCGGCCCTCCGTGAATCCCTGAAGGAATCACAACATCTATGCTTGTCGAATGCTTCACATTTTTAGAAGCATCCATGGTTCGAGCTAAGGGTGTTTTCTTGAGAAACTTCATGCCCCAGCCTCCAACTTTTTCGACTACTCCTTCTTCTTCTTGTTCTTCTTCTTCCACGAGGATCTGTTCTCTCACAACAACAGCTGAGGTTTCAAGATTTGGTGGAAGATCGTTATCTAGCAAACTTACAGGTTCAAGATCGTGGTCTGGTTCCTGAATTGGCTCCCAAGAACAAAAATCCGGTGTGGAGCTTGTTCTACTGAATCTAGAGATGCTTCTTTGCCTTGAAGTGCGTGTGGTGTTTTTTATCGCATCAACTACTTTCTTAGGCAATCCTCTGCTTTTCCTAATACCATTGTGGCACGGTATCTGCGGATTCCCACCACTGTTGAATAGAACAAACTGTCTCTCTACAGTTTTTTCATTTGTGGACGAGACAGAAATCAAAGTAGATACATTTAGTTTACCAACCAAATGTTTCTGTTCAGATCCGCGGCCTTTCTTCATATGGATCAAATACGAATAGTCTAGCGAACTACGGTCGAACCCTGACCCAACACTACTAGTGCTTAAGCTAGCTACATAGACCTCTTTCTGATCATCCAATGAGAAAACAAAATGAGGCGTCTTGTTGTCTTTCATAGTGAACTGAAGTGCTCCTTGAGAAACTGTTGAAGACGGAGACCAACAGGAAGAAGATTGATCCGAAGAAGATGAGCTCATTGAGTTTGTGCTGGACAAAGAGACCGTCTTTTTGGGCATGTAACCAGATTGATAACTCTGAAACTGCGAATCCAGGGCGTCTTTTACCTCTATCTTCCTCACAACATCATATGAAACCAACTTGTTTTCACCATTATTGTCTTGACTTGTCCTGCTACTCATATCATCACCATCTAATGCTTCAAGATCGTGTAACAAAGGCTTAGTAACCATATGTGTAACCCTCCTGCAACCTATGATTGCACGGCTAATCACTGGGCTGCCTGAATCATCTACCAACGGAAGATCAAACACAAGACGAGCAGCATTTTCTTTGGGGATGACAGGTGAATCGAAGTGACTTGAAGAAAACCTCATCTTTGGTCCTACAAGATTCAAAGAAAGGCTGCAGCTGGCTGACTTAAACGCACTGATGTGAATCAACTCGAGGCATCGTCGGAGATACTTCTCGTCTAATGACACCAGATGCCTTGGGATCTTGTAATCGANTGAAACTGCGAATCTTGTTCATTTATCTTCCTCACAACATCAAATGAAACCAACTTGTTTTCACCATGATCGTCTTGACTTGTCCTGCTACTGATATCATCACCATCTAATGCTTCGAGATCGTGTAACAAAGGCTTAGTAACCATATGTGTAACCCTCCTGCAACCTATGATTGCACGGCTAATCACTGGACTGCCTGAATCATCTACCAACGGAAGATCAAACACAAGACGAGCAGCATTTTCTTTGGGGATGACAGGTGAATCGAAGTGACTTGAAGAAAACCTCATCTTTGGTCCTACAAGATTCAAAGAAAGGCTGCAGCTGGCTGACTTAAACGCACTGATGTGAATCAACTCGAGGCATCGTCGGAGATACTTCTCGTCTAATGACACCAGATGCCTTGGGATCTTGTAATCGAAGAAACTAGTGGCACGAGTAAACGAACCTTTGGGACCGTTTTTAACAATCTGCAACCACTTGCCACTATTCGAAACTACACTACATTGCTGCCTTTTCTGGCTCAACAAGGTTCCTGACTTCAATAAACCATTTTCACCAGGCGGATTCTCATCAATGCTCAGTGAATCTTCAAGCTCAGAATCATCCTTCTGAGAATCAGGACCAACACTCCCCATTGCTCTTAAAACAGAAGCCGAGAAAATAAATCTTAATTCCCCATTCTATTAAACGAAGTACACGCAAGAACACTTCCAAAATATCTGAAAGACAAACATGAACAAGAGTAGATGAGAGAATATAACACAATATTCGCAACAAGATTTTAGCTTAACATACCAACTCTGGTGGACACAAGACATATGTTTGGTACTACTATTGAAACTATGCAGGATACCAAAATGTACTATGAATCTGCACTGTTTCAAACAAAAAGCCGAATTTGAGACTCTTAATGCTACAAAGCTAAATTTGCTGAAAAGTCAAGAGTTTTGTTTCTTTTAAATTATACCTAATCTCTTACCTAAAAGCAACAAAAAGCTAATAGAAAAAAAAACGAAGAACCCTACACAAATTGATAATCAAATAAAAGCTTGAATTTTTAGATGTGCCCCATTAAATTGAATCAGAGGAAAAAAAAGCTAAAACTTTGATTGGAGTTTCCACGTTTGAAAGATACACTCGAGGATTAAGCCACCTAACTCAAGTAAACAGAGTAAATTTTTCACTCAGGATTGGACCTAGAAACTAAAATTCTCTCTGTATCACTTCCTCTACCAAAGCCAAATTCAGAGTTCATGGAGTGTTGATGCTGATATAGGTAGTAAATTATACAAAAACACCAAGAACAGATTCTAAAAATAAAATAAAAAAACAAATCTTTAAATCTTGTACCTGGATAGAAGAAGAAGAAGAAGAAGTTATTGGATCGAAGAGTAATCTCTCCAATGGGTTCCAAAAGCAATATCCTCCGCCAATTCTGGATAGTTGCGATCTTCTGTATCTATTTAAGAGGAAACAGAGAAGAAGAAAAAAAGCAAAATTTATCCTTCTTATAAGCAATTATGAGTTGTGGGGGAATAAGAAGAAAGTGGGAAAAGCTTGGAGGAAGCAAGAGTTTTTTTTTTTTTTTTTCTGGGTTTCTAACGAGAGAGAGAGGAAAGAGTTGGGGTGGTGGTTGAAAACGCAAGAGCTATTGATATGTATGAAAATTGATGCACAAAGCTGAGTCACAAACTAAGACAGGGTTCTTCAAAATAAAACTTCTTTATTAGATAATCTGTTTAGTAAAATTACAAGTTTCACTCAATCAATTATCTAATCTCTCATGTTCATGGATCTATACCCAATCTAAGAATCTCTCAAGACAAACCCCTTAGTCCCCTTAAGCGTTATGCTTTCTTACAAGAACCCACATAACCTTAATGTCTAAGAATTCTCTTGCTCTTTTGTGCTCTCCTCTACAAAGTCTTAGTCCCCTATTTATACACAATAGGTCGTGGCCATACAAGCTTAAATTTCTATTCTAATCCTAATAGGAATTGCCAAATCTCTTTGCAAATTTCCTTTTCTTTTATGGAATAGGAAATTCTTCATCATGTTTCCTTTTCTACTAAAAAAGAATCTCTTCATGCTTCTAGACTCTTTTCCAAGCTTCTAGTCTTCATAAACTTCATAGTTTGAATGTTAATCGCCTTAGCTGCTAACCTTCTTTCAGCTCCATGTTATCTGCTTCGTTGAACTACTTCTTGTAGTACTCTGAACTAGTGCAGCGACTACATCAACATCTTCATCTTCATCTATGCCTTTCATAAATATCTTTTTTTTTTTCATCTTGTTGTAAAACTCAGTTAAGAATACATCAACAATCTCTCCCTTTCTTATTGAGTTTTACAATCCAAGCTTCACACTACTACTTTGATGATCTCCAAACTCTCCCTTAATCTCCAAGTAAATATCTCTACAGCATCTAAAACTCAATCTTCATAACACCAACAATCTCCCCTTTGATGATTGAGTTTTAGAACCAAAACACATACTTAATGCTCAGATGAAAATGTCATTCTTTGTTTTACATCTCCCCCTTTTTAACTTTGTGTGTCTCTCAAACTCAATATAATTCCAGCAAAGAACTGAACATCAAAAACCATCTTCTTCTCCTCCTGTTTTTTTATTTTCTGGGCTTTGATTTTGATAATGCAAACAATATATTCTCTTCTTATATCTTCTCCCCCATGGATGTAGCGCTCTCTAATAACCAGCAGAGACAAACTTTGGATCTGATTTTGAAATATTTCCTTTAAATCCAAGACCATATCGATCAGTTTTGCCAATGTTCAGAATACGATCCAACTGTTTTGTGCCATTATTAAGCATTCTCAAATTCTTTTGAGTTTCTTTAAGTTGTATTCTAACTTGTAATGCTTCTTCTTCTTTCTCTACAGCATATTTTTGTATTTCTGCAACCTTAGCCTCTAACTTGAGTCTCTCCCTTGTCAACACTGAATTCTCCTCAGCTAGTTTAAGCCATTTATTATACAACATTGTGTAGTTGACACTTTTTACCTTGCTGCAATCTTCTGTTGCAGGTTCTGTTGTAGTTGTAAGTTCAATAACCGTTTCAGTCTTAGCTGCAGTTTCCGCCGCAATTGCATTCTTTGTAGCAATTACAGTTGCAGTCTCTGTTGCAATTGCATTTTCTGATGCAGAATTAGGATTTTCTACACATTCACGTTCTGTTGCAGTTTCAGAGTCAGTTTCAGGTTTCTTCTTTTGCTTGAGAATGATTCCAATGATTCCTTCTCTTTTCTTAACACTTTGTAGATTGCTCCAGGTTTCTGTCATATGACGTGAACTCTCATCATCAATAATCTGATGTTCCTTTCTCTTACACATACTTGATGCCATCTCATACAGATCAGACTTCTTTACCCATATTTGATTATGAAATCCACTCCACATAAATTTTCCTTGATGTTTGAGTCTACTTACTCTTTCTTTGAATCTGTAGCAATTTGCTTTTATGTGCCCATTCTTTCCACAAAAATAACAACCAGATTTGCATTGATTTGGTAGAGAAACACCTTCAGCTACAAACTTGATTTGCCCTGTTTGAAATCCTTCTTTTCCAGTATATCCCAAACCTCTGTTAAATTTTTCTGTTCTAGTAGAGACTATCTGCTTGTCCTTCATTAATGTCACACTTTCTTGACTGATTTTCTTTGTATCCCTCAATTCAATCTGCATTGACTAATAAGTGCACCAAGACGACGCTTCTCTTTTAATAAGGTCTGATTTTCCTTTCCAATCTTAATCAGTGTTTCACGCACCTCCTTGTAACATTCTGTAAATTCATCTACATGTTCCCCTTCAGATTCAGATTCTGAAACTTCCTCTCCTTTAGTAAATGTAGTGACTCCCAAGAATGCACCAAGCTTATTTAGTTCTATTCCATTATCATTATCTTCCTTTGTATCATCTTCAACTCTCAGTTTAGATTTTTCTTTTCTAAGTTTCCGATCATTACCACATTCTAGCTGAGTATGTCCAAAACCTTTGCACATAAAACATTTAATTTCTCTTCTTTTGATTGTAGGACAATTATTCTTATAGTGTCCATATCCTCTGCACTCATGACATTGCATGTATGTCTTCTTGACAGCTTCACCTTTCTCTAGATTATTTTTGATCGAGCTGAACCTCCTCTGACCTAGTTCTTGTT
>NC_025691.1:3222087-3287108 GCF_000633955.1 Camelina sativa
GTGGCCATACAAGCTTAAATTCCTATTCTAATCCTAATAGGAATTGCCAAATCTCTTTGCAAATTTCCTTTTCTTTTATGGAATAGGAAATTCTTCATCATGTTTCCTTTTCTACTAAAAAGGAATCTCTTCATGCTTCTAGACTCTTCTCCAAGCTTCTAGTCTTCATAAACTTCATGGTTTGAATGTTAATCGCCTTAGCTGCTAACCTTCTTTCAGCTCCATGTTATCTGCTTCGTTGAACTACTTCTTGTAGTACTCTGAACTAGTGCAGCGACTACATCAACATCTTCATCTTCATCTATGCCTTTCATAAATATCTTTTTCTTTTTTTTTTCATCTTATTGTAAAACTCAGTTAAGAATACATCAACAGGTGTCACAAAGGCACGTTAATGTCAGACTAGTAAGTAAGTACCAAATGGAAACGAAGAGAAAAAAGAAAGTCTTTTCTTTTGTGTGTGTGGTGACTTGACTATGGCCACTACTAAGGAAGGGGGCTTACGGACCCACTTCTTTGTGTTGTGTGTGTGTGTTTTTTTTTCTCTTCCGTCCTCCAAAACTCGAGAGATTAGGGTTTTTGTTTAAAGTGTGGGGATTAAGGGTGAGTGAGCTGGTGGGCACGATCGAGAGAGTGAATCAAAAGGAAGATGGTGATGGCTACTTGTTTGGGCAATAAAGCAGGGAGAGAACTTATTGTTTCAGAAATAGTGCCCACATTTTCTTCTATTCCCTTTTCTATTTGCACTATATTCTTCTTCCTTTTTCTCTATTATTTCTTTTTTTCATCAAAAAAAAACAAATATTCGATAATAACTTTATTTGAATTTATTTTTTCAAATTATTGATTTATTTTTTGTAATATTTATCATATGGATAATATAGTGGATCAAAACAAATTAGTCCACCGATTATTCATTCATACGATTAGGTTAGGTTTTGATTTTGACGTTTTATATGTAGTGTGGGAAATTTACTAACAAGATTTAGCCGGATCTTTTGAAAATTTTGGGTGTCTAATGTTTTGAATATTAAAAGAAATTTCGATTATTTTACAACTAGTCCACGGTTATTTACTTATTTACCAAGACGTGATCGAGTTAACCTCATCATTCGTATATTGTTCTTTACAAAAAACCATTCTAGCTTTCTATTTATTTTGTATTGTTAATATTTTCTTTCCTATATAGTTATATATTTTAATTATTAGGTATATTTTCTTTCCTATATAATTATATTTTAATTATTAGTTATATTGTCTTTCCTATTTTAGATATAGTTATAAAAGGACAGAAATTTAGTTGCGCATCAAAATCTGAAATTTATTAAATTTCAAGCATAGTACAGTAAAACCTCTATAAATTAATAAGGTCGGGACCATGAAATTTTATTAATTTATAGAAGTTTTAATTTATCGATAAATTAATAAAGAGATTTTTAATTTCATAATTTTGAAATTTATCTTACAAAATAAGATACTTCTGTTATCATTCATATTTTTAAAGAATTTTCTTAATTTATAATCTTGTCTATCGTAATTGCTAACTTTAAAGTTTAGGTAAAAATGATAAATGTTAGATGTTTAGAGTTTAGAAGAAATTGCTACTAGTATCATTCATGGTAATGATGAAATCGAAGAAGATATTGCGGTAATTTTAAACCAATTACATGTAAAAAAGTAAGTATTGCATTTAGGACTCTCCATAATTTTTGGATGTGATTTGAGAAGACAAGAATGAAAAAGATTAGAGATGAGCTCCAATAAGAATGCAAATTCAAGAATATGCAAACAACAATAGAGTCATATTTCACTAGATTTTCTTAGATATATATATATATATCTTAATATTATTTAATTATTCATTTATGATATTGATTGGACCATATTTTTACATAATATTTCTAAAAATTTTATTATCTTATTAATTTATCGAAATGTGTCATTTTTTACACCGGCCCAACTTGGAATCGGAATAATTTATTAATTTATAGCGAGTATTAATTTAAAGAGTATTAATTTATAGAGGTTCTACTCTATATGAATTTCAACAAAGTTCCAAAATTCTGTAGTTAGTTTTGTAATTTGAGTATTGTAAAATTTTGAGAAATAAGTACTATAAATAGGTAAGAACAACATCATTGAGAAAATAAGAGGTTTCTGAATTGTATGCTTGCGTGATAAAAACGGTAGTCGTTAGAAAATTAGTTTCTGAGTGACTTATCAGAAAATGGTCGACTTCCAGTATAGGTATACAATAATGGGAATATTATACCATCATATTTTTTGAAATTTATAAAACAAACCCTACGATACATATTTTGCCTTTTTTTATAAATGATTAAACAATTGGAAATTTGGAGGCTTTAGAACATATATTGATATTTTTATGTACGAATAGTGAGAATCTAATGGACCAACCAACAAAATTACAAAACTAGTTTGTCTCATTCCAGACCGTGAGCTTGCTGCACATGATTGACTCGACCATTTTGTTGCATCTTCACTTGCATTTTGCGTATTTTATTTAAATTTCAAAATTCAAATACGTGAAATCCTGATATAATAATGTAGTCAAGTTTAGTTCCACTACATATATATATGTGTGTATTATTCCTCTTGAAGATCGTAAATGTCAGTTCAATTATTCATCTAGAAGATTACTGTATATGTTAATAACTATGACTTTAATTATTCGTTTTAATTCAGTCGACCTACCGACTATCGTATTAAAAAACTGATGCTTCTTGTACAAACTAGGATTCTCCTCCACCAAATCCGGTCCTTATGTTTTTTGCACTAGCCGTGTTAATCTGTTAAAAAAAGAATGTGAAGCATCAAACATATATAGTTTATGTTTTTTCATGCATGTGTGATTTAGTCTTATTTCTTGGATTTATATAGTTCGTAAGTTTGTCTGGTCTTAAATCATACTTATTAACATTATTATTAATTTGTAACACACGTGTAGATGTCCTGGAATATAAGTTAGAAAACAGATTGGAAGTTGATAAGATTGTGTCGTGATCAAGCATGTGTAAGTCTATTTTCGATAGATCAAGATCGGATGTTAATTATCAAAAGACTAATTATTGGAGTCGTGAATTTTATAATTCATTGGACTATTAGGATCAATTAAACGATAAATTAAGGAACCAAAACAGTAGTGAAATCACTTTGTTTTCACACACAGATAAATACATTTTATGGCCGTAATTTTAGAAAACTGTATTTATCGTGTTTATAAGTCAAATGGCATAGTTTCAAGTTTCAACTCTTCAATATATGGTGGCCTTTCATAGAATAAAAATCACAGAATTCATAGATTTTGATAGTGGCCTGTCAAAGAGGTCAATGTCATAATTCACCTCTAAAGTCAAAATCACTATATTTTAATCTTTGCCTTTTAGACGTTTGGTTCGAAATTATTGACTTAGAAATTTTAACAGTCTTCGGTTAANACTTAGAAGTTTTTTTTTTTTTTTTTTTAACATCTAATACTTACAAATTGTCCTGGGCGTTCGGAAAAAACGGGTTATACGGGTCGGGTTGTTCGGTTGGTGTAAAATTCGGATTTCAGAAATTTTAGCCAATTAGAACAGAAATTAAATTTGGTTCGGTTCAAACGGTAGACGGGTTATTTGGGTCGGTTATCAAGTTTTAAAAATCTTCCGAGAACAATTGTGGACATGCAGAATTCGGTTTATTTATACCGAATTCACATGTTTTTCACCTGATACAACATGAACATAAACATAGTACAAAAACAACAAAATAGAAGACAAATGTTATTGCCTTACATAGCATTACAGAGGATAAGCTAGTTTTTGATCGAGTTTTACATCTAGCAACCATTACAGACCCAGAAGCTAATAAGCTAGCATATTATCATGTTTTAGCTAGCATATCATCAATGTTTAAGCTAGCTATTACATGAAGAAGAGGCTACAAAACCATCCAAAAGTTAGCAACTCTTACCAGTTACCAGAGTTGTTTGTTGTTACAAAAGCATGCTAGTCCGCATCAAAAAATAGACAAAAGAGCAGCTTCAAAAGTCAGTACTATCCCCTGTTATCTCCAATAGTTAACGCTGCAAAGGTGCATCAAAAAGGACAAAAGTGCAGCTTCCTACTTACTTGTCCCATGCAAACGAAACAATGTCTATATGTAAATCAAAACAAATACTACTTATACTCTTAAGCTTAATAGGCAGAAACTTAACTAATAAGTAGACATACCTCCCATATTATGAGAGTAATCATGGAGGAGGAGCTAGAGCATTCCTTGAATCTACAAAAGAAAACAGTTAGACATTTACATTTAAACAAACTAAAGAACACAGTCCAAAGAAGACACATTAAAACTAACTTACCAAGAGATTCAAAAAACTCTACTTCTTCCAACATTTGCACCAAGGTAGCCACATCTTCTTCTGTTTTGAATGAACACCTCAACCACTGTTGGGTGCATACCAAAACCTCCACCATGTAAGGAGTTAGAGAACTCCTATACGGATCCAACACTCGGCCGCTTGTACTAAAAGCTGACTCAGAAGCAACATATGAGGCTTGCGATGCTAGAACATCTCTAGCAAATTCAGAGCAGATTGGGAACTTGGAGTTGTTACACCTCCACCAACTTAGAACATCATAAGGCATCCCTAGCCTATTCTCAACTATGACCTCAGGTTTCTCTGCCAGATAGCGTTGCAACTCATTGCCACTATCGTCATTTACCCCAAAATGAACCATCCTGCTGTAAAGAGTCTCGATCCTCTCACAATCATCTTCTTCATCAGAAAACTCATCCACGCCAATCTGTTGCTCCGCCTCTGCATTAGCTTGAATGTCAACTGGATTGGTCAGCCTTGAAGAATATTCTTCATACAACTTCTTCATTGCACTTGAAACTATAACAGAAAGATGCCTACTCTCGATTGTATCTTTGCCATACAACTGATCAAAGGAAAGGGAAGCAAACTGCATCTTGTTGCGAGGATCAAAAACACTAGCTATGATGACAAGTGGATTCATGTTGTTCAATCCATCCCAGTACTTCTCAAAATTGTCCCTCATGACATGAGCTTGCTTTTTGGTCTCCTCATCCGGACTGGCACACTTGGCGATCAGAGCCCTCTCAATGTTCACAATTTCTTTGTAACATACAGAAGACGACACCGACTTTGAAGCAGAGAATACCAAAGTTGCCTTATAGAATATCTTGAGGAATTTAACTAACCTTGACACTTCTTCCCAATCTGAATCAGTCGGTGGACCAACTCTCTTGACCTTTGTCTTCTCATCCTCTTCCAAGAAGTAATCACAGTACAACGTGTCCTCCATCATCATCTTCTCAAATGCAACAAGCAGCTTCAAAGCAGAACTCAACATAAGGTAAGTAGAATTCCATCTTGTGACAACATCCAATGGCAAGTCGCCTCTGCATAGCTTCCCATTGTCACACCTCATCGCAAAAGACCTTAGCCGAGTGAAAGAAGATCGGACATACTTGACTGCATTCTGAACAGCCACAATATTTGCTTTTACCTTCTTCAACCCATCACCAACAATCAGATTCAGGATGTGGGCACAACAACGCATGTGCAAGAACTCACCATCTCTAACCAAGGAGACTTCCCCTCTCAGCCTTAACTCATCTTTAAAAACATTCAATGCCTTGTCATTGTTCCTTGCATTATCCACTGTCACTGTAAAAACCTTCGAGATTCCCCAATCTTCTATGCAGTCCAGCAACTGTCTAGCAATGGTGTCTCCTTTGTNAAACACTAGCTATGATGACAAGTGGATTCATGTTGTTCAATCCATCCCAGTACTTCTCAAAATTGTCCCTCATGACATGAGCTTGCTTTTTGGTCTCCTCATCCGGA
Source organism: Camelina sativa (assembly GCF_000633955.1). Taxonomy (NCBI): domain Eukaryota; kingdom Viridiplantae; phylum Streptophyta; class Magnoliopsida; order Brassicales; family Brassicaceae; genus Camelina; species Camelina sativa. The sequence goes on from NC_025691.1 coordinate 3,227,972, forward strand.
CTGGCACACTTGGCGATCAGAGCCCTCTCAATGTTCACAATTTCTTTGTAACATACAGAAGACGACACCGACTTTGAAGCAGAGAATACCAAAGTTGCCTTATAGAATATCTTGAGGAATTTAACTAACCTTGACACTTCTTCCCAATCTGAATCAGTCGGTGGACCAACTCTCTTGACCTTTGTCTTCTCATCCTCTTCCAAGAAGTAATCACAGTACAACGTGTCCTCCATCATCATCTTCTCAAATGCAACAAGCAGCTTCAAAGCAGAACTCAACATAAGGTAAGTAGAATTCCATCTTGTGACAACATCCAATGGCAAGTCGCCTCTGCATAGCTTCCCATTGTCACACCTCATCGCAAAAGACCTTAGCCGAGTGAAAGAAGATCGGACATACTTGACTGCATTCTGAACAGCCACAATATTTGCTTTTACCTTCTTCAACCCATCACCAACAATCAGATTCAGGATGTGGGCACAACAACGCATGTGCAAGAACTCACCATCTCTAACCAAGGAGACTTCCCCTCTCAGCCTTAACTCATCTTTAAAAACATTCAATGCCTTGTCATTGTTCCTTGCATTATCCACTGTCACTGTAAAAACCTTCGAGATTCCCCAATCTTCTATGCAGTCCAGCAACTGTCTAGCAATGGTGTCTCCTTTGTGATTTGTGATGACCTTAAAGCTAAGGATTCTCTTCTGCATTTCCCAGTTAGCATTAATCCAATGCCCAGTGATCACCATGTAGTTGTAGGAGGTTGTCGGAGATGTCCATATATATGTTGTTAAAGAGACCCTTTGTTTCTCAACAGCGAACATGTTCTTCAAGGCAGCTTTCTGTTGCAGGTAGATCCCAACAATGTCTTTAGTGCACGTTCTCCTAGAGAAAGANCTTGACCTTTGTCTTCTCATCCTCTTCCAAGAAGTAATCACAGTACAACGTGTCCTCCATCATCATCTTCTCAAATGCAACAAGCAGCTTCAAAGCAGAACTCAACATAAGGTAAGTAGAATTCCATCTTGTGACAACATCCAATGGCAAGTCGCCTCTGCATAGCTTCCCATTGTCACACCTCATCGCAAAAGACCTTAGCCGAGTGAAAGAAGATCGGACATACTTGACTGCATTCTGAACAGCCACAATATTTGCTTTTACCTTCTTCAACCCATCACCAACAATCAGATTCAGGATGTGGGCACAACAACGCATGTGCAAGAACTCACCATCTCTAACCAAGGAGACTTCCCCTCTCAGCCTTAACTCATCTTTAAAAACATTCAATGCCTTGTCATTGTTCCTTGCATTATCCACTGTCACTGTAAAAACCTTCGAGATTCCCCAATCTTCTATGCAGTCCAGCAACTGTCTAGCAATGGTGTCTCCTTTGTGATTTGTGATGACCTTAAAGCTAAGGATTCTCTTCTGCATTTCCCAGTTAGCATTAATCCAATGCCCAGTGATCACCATGTAGTTGTAGGAGGTTGTCGGAGATGTCCATATATATGTTGTTAAAGAGACCCTTTGTTTCTCAACAGCGAACATGTTCTTCAAGGCAGCTTTCTGTTGCAGGTAGATCCCAACAATGTCTTTAGTGCACGTTCTCCTAGAGAAAGACTTGTACATAGGGAAGACATTGAAACAAAACCTTTTCCAACCCTCAGATTCTACAAATGAGAATGGTAACTCATTGACTACCACCATCTCAGTAACTGACCTCCTAAACAGATGTGGATCATACTGAATCACCTTCAAGTTCCCTTTGTTATCACCACTAAGAACCTGTTGCTTTTCCTTTTCTACCCAATCCTTGTACTGCTTACATATACGAATGTGACCTATCATAGGACTAGTGCCTACAGTCTTCGAATCACACGCTATCTCTACACCACAGTACTTACAGTAACTCTTAGTGAGATCTCNAAAAGACCTTAGCCGAGTGAAAGAAGATCGGACATACTTGACTGCATTCTGAACAGCCACAATATTTGCTTTTACCTTCTTCAACCCATCACCAACAATCAGATTCAGGATGTGGGCACAACAACGCATGTGCAAGAACTCACCATCTCTAACCAAGGAGACTTCCCCTCTCAGCCTTAACTCATCTTTAAAAACATTCAATGCCTTGTCATTGTTCCTTGCATTATCCACTGTCACTGTAAAAACCTTCGAGATTCCCCAATCTTCTATGCAGTCCAGCAACTGTCTAGCAATGGTGTCTCCTTTGTGATTTGTGATGACCTTAAAGCTAAGGATTCTCTTCTGCATTTCCCAGTTAGCATTAATCCAATGCCCAGTGATCACCATGTAGTTGTAGGAGGTTGTCGGAGATGTCCATATATATGTTGTTAAAGAGACCCTTTGTTTCTCAACAGCGAACATGTTCTTCAAGGCAGCTTTCTGTTGCAGGTAGATCCCAACAATGTCTTTAGTGCACGTTCTCCTAGAGAAAGACTTGTACATAGGGAAGACATTGAAACAAAACCTTTTCCAACCCTCAGATTCTACAAATGAGAATGGTAACTCATTGACTACCACCATCTCAGTAACTGACCTCCTAAACAGATGTGGATCATACTGAATCACCTTCAAGTTCCCTTTGTTATCACCACTAAGAACCTGTTGCTTCTCCTTTTCTACCCAATCCTTGTACTGCTTACATATACGAATGTGACCTATCATAGGACTAGTGCCTACAGTCTTCGAATCACACGCTATCTCTACACCACAGTACTTACAGTAACTCTTAGTGAGATCTCCATCTCTTTGCAGAAAGTGTTCCCAGCAAGGTGCTCTTTTAGCATACTTCTTCCGTGCTTTCGGTGGCTTATCAGCTCCAGAAGCAGGTGCCTTACGCTTATTCTCAGCTTGAGTTTGTTCTGCTTCTGTCACTTGCGATTCAAGTGGAGGTTCCATGTCGATGTGCTCTTCAGACATCTACAATACACACAAAGAAGAAAAGAGATTACTATTTGTTAATCTCAAAACATTAAAACAAAACACCTAAATCTCAGAGACAATCGAAGTTTTAAAATAAACACTAAACCATATATGACCCAAATTAATACAAATACACATGTTATGACCATAAACAAACAGTAGGACAACAAAAAAACAAACCGTATAATACTATAATTGTTTATGAAGAAATCTCCAAATTGATTTTAACACCCTAACCCTAAATAACCCCAATCAATACCATAACACAAGTTATGACCATAAACAAACTGCAACACAACAATTAAACAAGACCACAATCGTTTATGATGAAAGCCCCAAATTGATTTTAAAACCCTAACCCTAATTGACCCAAATCATATCATAACACAAGTTATGACCATAAACAAACCGCAAGACAACAATTAAACAAGACCATAAGCATTTATGATAAAAACCCCAAATTGATTTTAAAACCCTAACCCTAAATCCCCAAATCGATACCATAAACATAATGAAAACCTAGAATAACATACAGAGAATGGCAATTAATCGAAGGAAGAAACGATTAGGAGAAAGAAGAAGAAGAAAAGCTTACGTTGCGGATTAGGGTTTGAACCCCAGACAAAGACGAGAGGCGAGATGATGAAGATGATGTCGAAGATGATGAAGCTTAATCGGAGATGGAGAAGAGAAGATTTGATTGAGTGAAAGATCAGAGAAGATGAACGGAGATGTTTGATTGTTTTCTCTCTTTTTTGCGGTATCGCGAAGGAGAGGAGACAGACAACTCGAAGAAAAAAAAGAGAGAAATGAGCTTAGGGTTTAGATAAAATTATATATATATATATATATATATGTATATGGCTGCCAATTTTCGGTTTAGGTAAAACCGATCGGTTCCGATTACCGAACCGACCCGAAACCAAATCCGAATTCTGATTAGAATTGTCCCGAACGGTTTGCTCCTCACAAACCCCCAATTGCCGATAACCGAAAATATCGGGTTCCTCGGTTCAGTTTGTCCAGTTTTCACCGATCTTTCAGGGCGACTTATAAGTCTATTTTAGCATATGGTTTCCTTTTCAGAAATCGAAAAAAAAAAATCAACCATTGGGAAACTATGGCACGATCGTCATTTATGCGATCATTTAAGAATCAACCATTGGGAAACTACAAACATGCACATGCGCATAAATGGTGGTGTATCAAACGATTGGGAAACTATGGCACGATCGTCAATCGTTTGAGCTTTTACACCTATTCTTAAATGGTGGTGTAGCTACAAAGGAGGCCTTAATTAAATAATTGATCTTTAACACTGTTGTTGGTCCAGTTCAACATATCGTGGAAAACAAAGCCCAATAACTGCATCCTTAAATATGACATCAAACATGCACATATATCGTGCTTATACAATCAAGAATGAGTTTAGGTCTAAATATGACAATATGTACGTAGAATGTGAAAGGAGCAAGAGAATAACTCAACTGATTATATATAGTGTTCACAGGTGATCAAAATACAAGACATCATATATCATATTATATATGTGTAACATACTGTATCTAGAAAATTTTGGAAAATTCTATGTTACATTATTAAAACCTTACTCTCGCTACTGTTTTATTTAACCAAACCTGCCTAAAACCCATTTATTCATTATCTTCATTTGATTTTGCTTAGATTGTTTTTTTTTTTTTTTTTTGACAGAGGGGCATCACAAAACTAAATAGACAAGTTATAACTCTATAGAATTACGATTTATATAACTATATAAGACTATAAGATTCATGTTTATAAACATGAATCTTTTTGGTGTGGCTCTTGGAGCTCAAATCCAAGATTGAATTGGGTAATTGAACTTGAAGGAGTTGGCTCCACTAATGTGTGCAAAAATGTCTGAAGAATCTACAAATTGTTCCTCATCCTTCACTCCCATCTGTAAACCAAAATCTGTTTTGTTAGACCCGACCTAAATTCATATAAATCGAGTTAAAATAACTTGGTTTTACTTACATCGTCTTCATCTTCATCATCATGATGGCTTGAAGAAGCTTGTCTACTTGGTTCACCAAACTCATCATTCTTTGCAAATCTTCCTCTAACTCTTGGTCGACTATCTGCCAATGTTTTCCTACATGCATACTACAAACAAAAACAAAAATCATTGAAAACAACATAACCAACGGTTTAATCCGGTTTGGTTTGATAAAAATCGAACCTTAATTTTCTTGTTAAAATTCCTTTCGTTCCTCTTCTTCATATACCTACGAATCTTCTCTTTCTTTTGCTCAGGGGAGAGTTTTCCAACTTTGCTCAACGTTGAATCTTCTAAAGCATTATTAATCTCAACCGGTCCTAATGCTGAATTACTTTGAGGCGCCATCAAGTGGCTCTGGCTCTCGACGCCACCAACACCAAGTGCCTTCTTTAACAAAAGTAAACTGGTTAGCATAACATCAAAATACCAAACCGGTCATGTGCCTTCATAACCAAACCAGAAGAAATCTTATTAGCTCCTTGAAGATAAACCAAACGTAAACCGGATAATATTTGTAACAAAAAAAACCCAATACCTGGAGATCTTCTGGATTAAAGATACGTTTGATGGAATCAGGACAGAATAAACCACCATTATCAGCTTGAAAGTCCATGAATGGATCATGTGGCTTATTGATTTCGGATCCCACATGATTATTCCCGGGAAATAAACCAAGACTACTTTCAGCAGATAATAAACCGGTGCTCATATACGCCGGTAAACCGGAGGTACGGAAGAAAGAGTAAGAAGGGTTCAAGCCAGGATTGTAACTTGGGACTGAAGAAAGACAATCTTCTTCGAAAACCCCTGATTGTAAAGGAGGAGGAGCTAGAGAGGAAACAGCTGGTAGAGACAGAGGGTCTCCAGAGAATGAAATGTTAGGAGGCTGGTGAGTAACTTGGAGTCCTGAAGAGAAATCAAACTGGTCTTGGCTCGTTGCCGTAAGGAGTTGATCGATGACTGGATATTGCAGTGAAGATGATGAGAAATCGATTGAAGCCGTTATGTCGTTTTCGAAATCTTCTTGTGAGTCAAAGATTATGGAAAGATCCGTGTTGTTGTTGTCATCTTCTTCGTCTTGAAGTTCTGTGTTCTTGCTGTTGTTGTTACTGTTCTCAGTTGTTGTGGTTGTGTTAGTGTTTGAATGGAAGCTTCCGGATTTCTCAAGAATGTTTGAAGTAGAGGTGACTTCAGAGGTTTGATTGAAGGTTTCTTGAAAGAGTTGTGGATCGCAGAAATCGAAGATTTGAGCACTAAGAGGGCTCGTGATATCATCCTGATGATATATAGAACAAAGAAACGTTAATTAGATCTAAAGATTATATCGAGCAGAGAAAGTATAGTAAATGATCAAGAAAGACATTACTTTAAAGCCAAGCATCAAAAGAAGAGAACAGAGGTTAAATTTGCTTGAGTCACAAGAAAAAGTAACGGGTGAGATCCTTAAGTAGTTACAAGGTTGGTTTTTAAGGCATATTTATAAATATGCTCAAGTAAATCTGTTTTTCTCGTGGCTTAATTGTCTAGACAGAATCTATAAGATGTTTTTATTCTGTTTTTAGACATCAAAACACTCCAAGATTTTCGTGTCTCGATCAAATCCAATGTTTTTTTTTTCTCTTTGGTTTCTAATTTCTGTTTAGGAGAGCATAAATGTTGGTAAAGAGAGATTAAATGCATCTGTTCTCTTTCATGTGACATGTTAACAAGAAGTTGGAATAGCTAAAAAAGAAAAAGTAAAGAAGAGTGGTTTCTATAAAAGGAAAGTTTTCTGATTCTGGTATTTCTTTTTCGTATTGACAAGAAAAATTGAAATTGCCTGGTATGAACCAACATCTAGATTTTTATCCCACAAAGAAAAAGTAAAGGGCACTTCATTAAATATCAGAACATGTAAAAAACCTTCATCATGATCATCATCATATAACACATCACAATGCTCCTAGTGAAAATTCACATAATGTGTCCTTCTATTTGCATCAAACAATACAAAATATATCCCAAGGTGACCAGAGTTTTACGTTTGATGAAAATTAAATCTACACTCAGATAGGAAAGAAATAGTGAAATGATTACTGTTGCTTTGTAGAACACTTTTCAAGATCATGCATGTGACGATTTTCTATTGGCTTATAAGTACCAATCGTAGGCGAAGAATGAGAACTATATATATGATAATGATAATGTTCAAAAACTGGATTCGAAAGATAAACTTTAGTGTGTAGAGAATCACACCAAAAAATAAGAAAAGCTAAAAGGGAATGAAGCAATTTAAAAAGAGATCAAATGGAATATAAGGAGAAGAAAATGACGTTTCATAAAAAGAAAAAAGAATAAAAAAACTAACTAATTGAAATTGTATATGATTGTCCAAAGCAAAGACCTAATAAAATTACACAGTTTATAAGATTAGACTCGAGTTTTATATGATCTACACAACGCATGCATGCATATAAATGAATAAAACCAAGAATGAGAAGAAAATTACGATGGAAAGCTGATCGTGAGACGAGATCACGTCTTGCAACATGTTTAATGCGAAGTTTTTTTGGGAAAAATAAAAGAAAATTCCCCAGAAAAATCGAATTATAGCAAGAAAATTAAAGAACGAGGAGGCTTCACGGATATTGCTTTGTGGAACAATGTTGGTATGACTGATGATGTATGAACAAGAAACTGATCCATCGAAGATATTCAAAATATTGGAAAAAAGAAAAAGAAAGAAATCAACAAAAACCGAAAAAAAACAAACAGAGAGATGATCATTGAATTAAAACAGAACAGTAAGGTTCTTCTGTTTGGACAGAGAAGAAATGAAAATTTCTTAATTACAGTTTTTCTGGAGAACGAAAAGAAAAAACAAAAAGAAGAGGTTATGGGAGTTTCACGTAACCATCATATATATATATACTTTTGCTTAATGTGTATGTATGTATACATTTGTATATATCTACACAGAACATATATATATCTATATATATATATAAACTTATGCACTGGAATGTTACATGCGATGACCTCGAATTCTCCACTTCTAGTGACATGGCACTGCCACGTAGATATAATGGTGCTGATGTGGACAATTGCTTTCACATTAGGAGTGACCGGTCAATGAGTTTGACCCAGTTCTTGTTGCGTGGATTTTGACGTGTTTGACTGATTTTTTTTTTCTTAATTAAGCCCCTATATTCGTGGAATTAGTTTTCTATTTTTTTTCTTTTAGATATATACTATTTTTTTTTATCTTGTATTTTCGTTTGCTAATTTTATTGACTTCTCTCGTGATTTTTGCGCAAAGGAGTGGAAAAGATTTCGACCAGGTCAGTCAAATATCGGAAAAATATGAGTGGAAATTAAATATATAAAGTAAAAGATAAAATGTCTTTGGACAATAAGCATATATATTTGCCGGAAGAGAAAAAAATATTTAGACAAATCAGATAAAATTCGAAAACAATGTTTAACCAACTTCGAATTCTTTTCCATGTGAAAATGAATTCATCTACGAAAAATTCTGTGATTGTGACATTTTGAGCATAGGGGTCAATGCTTGGTACCTTTAAGATATATATATAAGTCATTCCCTCTCATCCTTTGAGATTTCACTTTCCTACACTTTTGTTATTCTAGTAACCATAAGGTCCATAACAGAATAAAATATGAGAAGACATTTATATCTAGAGGCTATATATATCCACGATCTTATTTATCGGTACCATTTAAAATATGAATTGTGTTATCCATCAACACTATACATTACGTACGAGTGTTTTATTTCACATCTGTAATTGTGTTGCCGATTCAACCAAAACATCATTTTAGTGTCGTCTTTGAGAGTGTTCAAGGATTTTTACCTATACTATTCTAGATTTTTGCATTTTACTTTGTGAACATGTTATTTATAACAAGAAAAATATATATCTTATCTTTTATTTGTTCTAATCATGAGACATCAACATCGTCTATCAGTATCTTATTTTGGTCACAAAAGTCTTTCTAGCATTTAAAAATAATTATCTTGAGTCTATCTAGTTACTCTCAAGTCGTCTGCACAAATTTAACGTTGTCATATATGCGATATTAACGGAATGTTATGAGCTTAAACTACACAACTATACATGTACGTATGAGCGGTTAAGACAAATTTAAGGAATATCTGTGTACAAATTTGTCTAATTTGGGATCACGAGAATCACAATAATTAAACTTTTTTCTGAATTTTTTTTATATATAGAGAAGTAAACGAAGAGAAGATAAAAAAAGGAACAGCTTACGATCAAAGCTGATTTGATGAATAATGAATTGATACTTTGAAGATATGACCATCTTCGTCTAAAGTCTGATCCAACATATGCACACGCATTATCCAAATAGAAAGCGACCACCACTTCTACAAGAAAGATATCAGCTAGGCTAGCTATGTTAAGTATATCATCTCAAATGTTTTTACGTACGTATAACTTAACATTATAAGCAAAACGAAAACGTCATACGTATTTGAACTATAGTATATATGTCATTATTACTTCAAACTACTTTGATTTTGATTTTATATGATTATTTAGAAAAATAAAATGAAGAATTTTGGATTCCAACAGGGTTTGAATATGTATAATACATTTTCTTCATAAATCTTATATCTTTTTTTTTTTTTTTTGTGTGGGAATTGTATGTGTATGAGAGTTCGCTTTCATCTTTGGATCCTAAGAATAAAACTTTTATGCAAATAGAAAGGACACATCTATCGTTCTCAAAATGGTACCCGCATCGTCCTATCTTTAGACATCGAAACTAAATTCATATACAAAATGGAAAAAAGTACTTTTTTGTTTTTTTTTTACCTTTAAGTATATTTTTATGCTTAGCTTGCTTTACATTATATGTATATATGTCTAGTCCGTGGATGTGGAGGTACCGAGGTAACATTTGAATTCATAGCAATATACACCAAACCGATCAACCATATATATCTCTTATTGTCAATGAAATGTACAAACATATATATATATATATCCCTTATTGTTCGTAACATATATTTTTATATACGACCTATTTATCAGATATTTGAGTTTTATTTGTAGTAATAAAAAGTTGTTATTGGTGAATATATTGTATATATAGTATGTTGGTAGATATAAATAAGATACGAGATATGGCTGCTAAAAACGAAAAAACTGAACTTATCCTCATTGATCAATTTTTATGCTTGTTCAGGTTCTTCCGACTAGCAGCTTGAAACTCTCGTAGTGACATGATCACGACAAAAATGAGTTTGTTTCGTAACCACACATTACTCCTAAAAGCTCTATATTATAAAAATGATATTTTCTACTAATTAGAAGATAGTTTCTAACAAATTTCTCTCTAATAATTAACTCTTGATAAAGTTAATATCACTTAAAATGGGATAAAGCTAGAGAATAGTGCATATCAATATAGTGTGTGATTCGTCCACCACACTCATACTCGCACCTTTTAGTGGGTTTAGTACTTAGTAATGCTTCTTTTCCTTATCATTATAATTTCGTTTTGCTATGCTTTATTTTGTAAATCAATTAGTATTTTGACAATGGTTTTGTTTTTCTTTTTGATTTCGTATATATTTTCTCATGACGTAAATGACAGAATCATCTTTTAAAAATATAATAATCAATTTTTTTTTTATCTCACAGTTTCTATTTTTATTTTTATTAAACCCATCTAGCTAATATCTAAGATTTATAAATTAAAAACTCCAGTATACGATATAACTTTAATAAATCAATAAATTTTTTCCCCTCAATTTAGATACTAACAAGATTAATTAAATATAATAGTTCCATTAGTTTATAGAGATTTTACTGTATAGAGTATGTCTGTGGATTTAAACGGTAGATAAACGTTGCGTTTTAATATTATATCCAGACCGACTTAGATCGAAATAAAAGCCCAAATATAAAAAGGCCCAAATACGTAACAAACTGAAGAAGAGTGTTGAGCTTATTTCCTCTCTCTCTTCAACTATTTTCCCGGCTTCCGCGATTTTGCTTTGTAGCGCCGGACCGGAGAAGATAAAACCCTAGCTAGCTCCGCCCCACTTCAGAGGGAGTTCTACTACGTCCACCTGATTTTTCGTACTTCGTCGTATTACGCCTTCTCTCTACGATGAACTGTGCAAGTAAAGCTTTTATTCGCCTCTCTCTCTTTTTTTTTTCTTCAATATGCCGATTTAGGGTTGTAATTGATGTTGGTGGCGGCACTGTGTTCTTGCAGTTTCCGGAGAAGTTCCCGCGGAGCCAGTGGTTTCGACGAAGTCTGGTTTGCTCTTCGAGAGACGATTAATCGAAAGGCATATATCGGTAAGTTCCGATTTCTAAACTCGCCTCGTTTCCTGTTCTCACCGGAAGATTTCTAGCAATTTGTGTGATGTTCGGTTGGTTTAATTACTCAGTTAGCAGTGTGCAGTTTTTGAGAATTTCGGTGATTTGCACTTTTGGGGACTAGTGAGATTCGGATTTTGTTTCATCTTGTTTTCTCTTAGATTTATCAATTCACCTGGGATATATACTCTTTTGAGAACTTACAAAATTTCTTATTCAATCATTGATTCTGTACCTTCAAATTTCTGTATAAATTATTGGTGTGTATCTGTCAACTATATATCTCCAGTGGGAGCTCTTTTAGATTATCATTCCACCTCGTAATGCTTTCTTATAAGTTCTTTTCCCACTGTAGGATTATGGGAAGTGCCCGGTTACTGGTGAACCTCTTACCATTGATGACATTGTTCCCATCAAAACTGGGGAGGTAGTATAATTTCTTTATATAATCTGATGGTGAGAACTGTTGACGAAAATTTGTTTAAGTTGTTTTAATTTCGTTTGATCATTGTGTAGATCATAAAGCCGAAAACATTGCAGACAGCTAGCATCCCTGGAATGCTCGGAACGTTTCAGAATGTAAGCTTTTGATTGTTTTGCAGCTTTGTTCTGACCTTTTCTCTTGGCTTTTTACTTGTTTTTTTTTTATGGGAGGTTCATTATGAAAATATGTCCCTGTTTCTCTTATTGGTCATGTAGAGTTTGGTGGATCGACTTAGAATAGTAATTCCAAGGTTGATTATTGAAATTGCACAAGATTTTGTTAACTGAACATATTGGCATCTACTCTTTTGCACAGTTATTACGCTGATCATTTGCTCGTTTTCTGTGTGCTAGTCAAGAGAAGTTGTTCATTAGTTAGGTTGATTTATACAAAAGTAATTGCGTGAGAAGTTTCTCGTTTTTGCACTTCTAGGAATGGGACGGTTTGATGCTATCAAATTATGCGCTGGAACAACAACTACATACTGCAAGGCAAGAGCTAAGTCATGCCTTGTATCAGGTAATTTTGGTTTTGTGTTTGTGCCACCACTTTATGATTTCCATGGTCAATCAATTTACCCTTATTTTTTTCTTCTTCATCCATTTGGTCTATTCATGGGATAAATTTTACCCTCTGTTTGCAGCATGATTCTGCCTGTCGTGTGATTGCTAGACTTAAGAAAGAAAGAGACGAAGCACGCCAATTGCTTGCAGAAGTTGAAAGACATATACCTGCGGCCCCTGAAGCTGTGACAGCTAGTGCTACTCTAAGTAATGGCAAACGAGGTATGATTGTACAACTTTATACTCTAAACTGTTTTGGCTAGTTAGTTATCCCTCTTGTAACATGTTACTATGCTCGTTTGTTGTATAATAGCTGCAGCTGATGAAGACCTGGGTTCTGATGCGAAGAAATTGTGTCCTGGAATTTCAGCTGAAATTATCACAGAATTGACTGATTGTAATGCTGCTCTTTCTCAGAAGCGCAAAAAGCGACAGGTACTGCATATAGATTCTCATTTATCTTTGAACATGCATTTGAAAGTCAAGACTTGACGACTTGCTTCTTTTGTTTATTCCTTTCTTGTTTATAGAAGTCAAATGTGGTAGTTGAGGCTTATGATTTATCTTACTCAAAATATATATTTCGATACTAGGATGCGTTCAAAACTTAACAGGAAAACGTTGCTGCCTCCTGCCTGGTTTTGTGTTTCTTTTTCTTGCGTTGGTTCCTGCTGTCTTGATAGTTTTATCATTTTTCTGTAGATTCCTCAAACATTGGCTTCAATAGGTGCTTTGGAGAAGTTCACTCAGCTATCAAGCCACCCACTTCACAAGACCAACAAACCAGGCATTTGTTCGATGGACATTCTACATTCTAAGGTTTCTCATCGAACGTTTTCTTATTACATCACTTAATACTTATTATCCTCTGTTTTTGGAAGACACTGCCATAGCATGTGATAGCCGACTGGCAAACGTCTATGTATAAAATATTTGTGTACAGCCTTGAGTCCCTGGTTGGGGAATGGTCATATCATTGTTCTGTCTTTTTTGCATAATATTTTTATTTGCCTCCTACATACCAATACGCTGTGTATGATTACGACCAGTGATTCTTTGCATTCCTTTGATATTCCCCTACACTAGTTCTGGTGTAAAAGTTTACCTCTGAGTATTCTTAATTTCATAACCAGGATGTCATTGCTACTGGAGGAGTTGATGCAACTGCTGTTCTCTTTGATCGCCCTTCTGGACAAATCCTGTCAACACTGACTGGTCACTCGAAGAAGGTTTCTAACTTTTTTGCCTTAGATTTTTGTTTTACCTTTTCATGTAGCTCGGTGCTTTATATGTGTTGACCCTTTTATAGGTTACAAGCGTAAAATTTGTTGGTGACGCTGATCTTGTTTTGACTGCTTCTGCTGACAAGGTAATTCTATATACGTTTACAAACTTTATATCCATAGTATCAATATTTTATGAATAGTGCCTGGTCATTAGTTCTGTAGGAAATTTTGTAATCCCACGTTGTGTATTGCCTTTGTTTTGAATAGTGGTAGCTGGCAGATACATTTGCTTATTTGAAATGAAAAGATAACTAGTAGCCATGAGATCTTGTCTTATTCTGTAGATGTCATAATGCTATCTTTGAAAAACTTTGGTTCACTGCGAGTTATGAATGACATTTTGATCACTCATACCATAAACCTTTGCGATTTGTTGGATACTCTGTTTTTCTCAGAGGATATACATCACCAATTGTTTGCTAGGTATATTTATTACTAAATTAGTGACTGACCTGCAGACAGTCCGTATCTGGCGGGATTCTGGGGATGGAAATTATGCTTGTGGGCATACGTTATATGATCACTCTGCAGAGGTAAGGATGAGTTTGAAGAACTCTCATAGTCCGTTGCACTTTCCTTATTCATATAATTTTTGTTTACTTTAGGCAATGATGCTATTTTCAGGTTCAAGCTGTAACTGTGCACCCCACAAATAAATACTTTGTGTCGGCATCTCTTGATAGTACATGGTGCTTCTACGATCTGTCCTCTGGCTTATGCCTTTCAAAGGTTCTTAAACCCTTAAAAAATTAACTATTACCTGTCTTCTTTTCTAGCTTTGCCTGTATGATATCACAGAAATATTTATTTATATCCACTAGAAACACAGTCTTCATAGACACTGTCATATGAGCTAATCCTTAGGTCAGTGTATGTTCAGAGTACACGGTCTTTTCCTAATATGAGCCATTTTATATTTGTTGTGTTCTTTCAGGTATCAGAATCGGATAATTCACAGAAGGTGGGTTACACGGCTGCTGCATTCCATCCCGATGGTCTCATTCTCGGAACTGGTACTTCTCAGTCTGTTGTTAAGATTTGGGATGTTAAAAGTCAGGTACAAACTCTGCCCTTCCAGCCTATATTGCCTCTTAAAATCACTAGTTACGTACAGTGTTCGTCATTATAATTTCATTTTTGTGTTAAATAATAGGCAAATGTGGCTAAGTTTGATGGACACACCGGGGAAGTTACGGCTATATCTTTCTCAGAAAATGGTTATTTCCTCGCGGTAAGTACTTTGAACAACTAGGAGAAGTGAGAGTACTACTACAGTTCTACTTACTTGAATGATTTTCTTTTTGTTTTGGGAATGGATAGACTGCTGCGGAGGATGGTGTGAGGTTGTGGGACCTGCGCAAGTTGAGGAACTTCAAGTCATTTTTATCTGCAGATGCAAACTCTGGTATAAAACTACCATATCCGCTACAGTCGTTTTGTTGATAGAGAAATCTTCATGTATAAGATAGCTTGAGTAAAGATACTTTTTCTTTTGTGCAGTGGAGTTTGACCCTAGCGGATCTTATCTCGGTATTGCTGCATCAGATATCAGGTGAATACACGTTTGAGAATAGTTGATCAAAGCATCGAAGCTCAGTTTAAGAAAATATTAAGAGTCCAAGCTCGATAACCTGCATGTGGGATATATCTAATTCAAAAAAATGTATTTTGTGTTGTGGCTGCAGAGTGTACCAGACGGCAAGTGTGAAAGCAGAATGGAACCTTATCAAGACACTCCCAGATCTCTCCGGCACTGGTAAAATCCTTTACCAAACTCCTTCAATGGTCATATAGCGGTAGTGTTCCTAATTCGAGAACCCTAATGCTTGCAGGTAAAGCTACGTGTGTGAAGTTTGGTTCAGATGCACAATACGTTGCAGTTGGTTCGATGGACCATAACCTACGGATATTTGGTCTTCCTGGTAACGAAAAAGCCAATGCCGATGACGATTCTGCGCAAGACCAGTGAAGAATCCATAAAAACCAATTCAACAAATTCCAAATGTTCATCTCCGTCCGGGTTATATCTCCGTCTAATCTCTCAAGTTCTGTTGTATCTTACAGTATTTTCAGCCATAGGGAGAATTTTTACGGCGCGGGTCGTTTAGTGAGTTGTGATGGTGATCTTCTTCGATACTTCTTGAAATTCCACCCGCCCGTCACTTGAGTTTTCTTATTCCGTTTCTCTATCTTATAGGTTCTTCTAATCTCTCTTTGTACCTTCAAAACATGTACCATATGGCAAATGTGTTCTTTCTGTTGCCAATGAGCGAAGCTAAATCAAACAAATTAAGGCATTACTGTAGAGCCAAAATCGATCCGGTTAAACAAGATTTGGTACTATTTGCTCTGTGTTATACTAAGGGGGTTTTGCTTATTTGCAATTCAGCTAATTTCCCATCCCATATTCATACAAATGACATTGGTCTCCGTAAGATTTTGACGTCACGCTTAATTATTATGATAAGGAAGACTCTTACTATTAGTTAAGGTGCGAGACACAGTAATGATGGAGAAACTTAAAAATGTCAATAAAAAACGTAAAAGAAAAGCTTTGACTGTACTTGGTCAAAAAAAAAAAAACATTGGTCAATAAATCACAGTGCACAATATTTACATTTATGCAACGTATATCTGATTCCTTTTGACAATTCCATGATTAGTTAGTTTCATGAAAAGATGTTGTGTGTTTGGTATCAAGATCTACAAATCATGCCCTTCCCTTTTCTTTATTGTTCCATTATTGAAATTTTGGGTTATTAAGATACATAACAACGTGTTTATTATAAATTCTAAAGAATGTTTCTGTTTCTGTCTCTGCCAATTTAATTTATCTCGTGTGAAATGCTTCTTTATTGAACTGTAACCCAAAAAAAAACATTGGTCTAAGTACATATAGGGGCTATAATTAATTAATTGAGAATAGATTACTTAAAAGTAGTTGAACATGAATTCCATTTTAAAATCAGGTGGTAAAATTAGGCTAGTTTATAATTATATAGATGTGCAGAGCAAGTAAAACTTACTAATAATCAGAATAATGAATGGTATTATTTGGATTTACTGAAAAGCCTGCAACAACACCAAACTCACTGTACTTTGGCTTTAGAGACTGGTGAGTGGTGGATGAAGAAGAGTGTTTCCCTTGATTTGTTTATTAAAATAAAGAAAGAAAAACAAAATTGCGCTCTCTCTTCTCTATAGTCTCTGTACTACTCTCTATCTCTATCCTAATCTTTTTACTTATTTTATTTCCACATCTCTAGAGAGAGAGAAGAAAAGAGTGGTCATCCACACAAACCCTTCCCCTTAAAAAAAAAAAAAAGATCTCTCTCTTTCACCATTAAAAACCAAAATTCAGAAAAACACATAAGCAGCAAAATTAAAGAGCTTTTACTGAGCCACCAAACACAGAATTTCATAAAACCCCAAAATAGTTAAACTCCAAAAACACACCCCCACACACAAAAGATTCAATCTTTCTCATTACCCCCCTCATATCTCAAAATTCCCATAAAATCTTTTCCTCCCAAAAGAAATAAAAAAAACCTCTTCTTCTTTACTAAATCAAACAAAATGATTTGATTCTAAAACCAAAAGTTTCCTTCTTTTTCTTCTTCCACCAAAACAAAAAGTAATGGTTTTTTCTACAGTGAAGCAGCTCTTGTCACTATGCATCATCATCATCATGACTCTGTTCTCAGATCTCAAGCTAGCAAAATCGTCTTCACCAGAGTACACAAACCTAATCTACAAAGGCTGTTCAAGACAGAAATTACCAGATCCGTCTGGTCTATACTCACAAGCTCTCTCTGCAATGTATGGCTCATTGGTCACTCAATCAGCGAAAACAAGATTCTACAAAATCACAACCGGAACTTCGAGCCAGTCTAGCATCACTGGTCTTTTCCAGTGTAGAGGTGACTTGAGCAACAACGACTGTTACAGCTGTGTTCGTCGTCTTCCTGTTCTCTCTGGTAAGCTCTGTGGCAAAACCATTGCTGCTAGGATTCAGCTCTCCGGCTGTTACCTTCTCTACGAAATCTCTGGCTTTGCCCAGATTTCAGGTAAAAATAGTAATACCCCCTCATTCCCCCCGGTTTAATGCGAGTCCCTGAGTGAACCGGATTAAGCATCAGATATTTCCGGTTCAACAGTGAAAAGATTTTGGCTTTTTGACTTTTTTTAATTTTGTATTTTCACGTTTTAGTAAAAACCAGAACCGATTTTAATAAACTGAAAACGAAGCATAAGGTTTTGTCGGTTCAAAATTTTGATTTTGTGGCGTTAGTAAGACCAAACCGGGATTAATAGCCAGTAAAAAAAATATCGGTTTTGATTCAACCTGTGAAAACTCTTTGGTTTAATCTACTGAACCGGTTTTGAACAAAGCCGAAACTAATCATCGAGTTTCACCGGTTTGTTAAGTGAAATGATTGGGTTTTTGCTTTTTGATTTTAGTTAAAACCAAACTTGGATTATCGGATTAGTTTCGGTTAAACATAAAACCGAACCGAGAAGTGAATAATAATTTTAAAATCCGGTTTAAAAAACACAGTCTCTCTGTTTTTTTGCAGGGATGGAGATGATATTCAAGACATGTGGGAAGAACAACGTCGCCGGAACAGGATTCGAGCAGAGGAGAGACACAGCGTTCGGGGTGATGCAAAACGGTATCGTTCAAGGTCACGGCTTCTTCGCTACAACGTACGAATCGGTATACGTTTTGGGACAATGCGAAGGCGACGTAGGGGACTCAGATTGTAACGGCTGCATAAAAAACGCGTTGCAGAGAGCACAGGTGGAGTGTGGAAGCTCAGTGTCTGGTCAGATATATCTTCACAAGTGTTTTATCGGTTATATTTACTACCCAAATGGTGTTCCCAAGACCTCTTCTCCTTATCCTAGCTCTGGCTCTTCTTCTTCCTCTTCTTCTTCAGGTANAAAAAAAAAAAAAATTTTTTTTTTTTTTTTTTTTTTTTTTTTTTTTTGACAGTTTTGGGAAATTTCAAAAAATATATATATTTTATTTGACTATATTCACTTTAATTAAAAAAAGCGTTAGTGTGAAACTTGTTCTTTCGTTTTCAGGCTCCAACTGAGATTTGTTTGTTTGCTCTTTTTCCTTTGTTTCAAGTTTTAACATTCTATTTTTATTATTTCGTAACAATTACTCTTTTGAGTATTCACTTACTAATAGCAGAAAAAAAGAAGATTAGTGTACAACTTTAGGCAATTAGATATGTATTAGTGTCATAAAGATAACAAGATTTTTTGATATAAAAGATTGATGATGGATGGATGATGGGTGGGATGAAAAAAACAGGAACAACAGGGAAAACGGTGGCAATAATAGTAGGAGGAACAGCTGGTGTTGGTTTTCTTATCATTTGTTTGCTTTTCGTCAAAAACTTGATGAAGAAGAAATACGACGGTATTTATTTTCTTTTCTTTTTCTCTCTACTACTAATTATTATATACTCTCTCGTGCATATACGTAATACTCATGCATACGGATTATTTCTTTGTTTATGATGTTATGTTATTGCCAAAACAAAGATTTAGTCAGNTTGTTTTTTTTTTTTTTTTTTTTTTTTTATAAAAAATGTTGATATCTAGGATTTGGCTGTAAGATTATTCTATGTGAATGTGATGTTCCAAATCTTCACACCTTTTTTGTATTTTATTTATAATATTAGTGTGGAAGTGCATGCATATAATAGGGGCATATACACATGCACATGTTGAGCATGAGAAGAATAAAGGCAAAAATTGATTGAGTCTAATTATTATTTTTCTGTTTTGTTTTTGTTTTTGTTTTGGCAGATTATTGAATATAAATAGGATGAAGACAACAAATTGAATCCAAACCCGGAAATAGAGGCAACAAAGTTAAATGTGAACTCCGAGGTTGCTTGCAAATTAATTCACCATTTTAATTTTATTTTTCTTGAAATTGTTATTCTATTTCTATTGGTTTTTTGGTAGATGGAAATTGTGGTGGGATTGAACAAAAAAAAATATGTTAGAAGAGGGACAACAAAGTACTTCAAATTTGTTTTTTTTTTAAATGTAAATGATTCCTTTTTATCATCTCAAGATCCTTAATTTCCAGCTTTTTCCTTTAAAGCATGTCTATTGGAATGCACTATCTATATGCAGGAACCTAAGCTAGCTTAAATATGGTTAAATATTTACTTACTGTGGATGTGAATGTAGTAGTTTTGTTACATAATATTGGCAGAGTATATATAGGTTGAATATTTTTTACCATTGCGTATTACACTTTCTTGTTCAAAATAACGTTATACAATTTGCTTTTCGCGTGTTTTATTGATATTTTGTTTTTTTCTAGACCTGTTACGTTGCTTTTGCGTTTCTGTCAACTTGTTTTCTTCTGCCAACTTGGTTTTGGTACCTTTTTTGTTATCAAAATCTCGTTTGATAAGTTAACTTTAGTGAAATATAAATATAACGAGGCTATTTTGTTTCTTGGTAAATGAGTAGGATTCCACCGCCTTTTGTATGATTGTGGCAATTTGCATGATATCTTATTTTCGGCAATTTTTTTTATTGGTCAGAAAAATAATCGTGTGCTTTACAAATATTTGGAAATATGAATAGTTGACTTCACGGGTTTATTGTATGTACTTCTTCTGAATGTGTGTGTGTGTTGTTTATGATCGTAAATATCATGTGGTCTCGAGTGAAACTAATGTTTCTATATTAATTACATTGTTCAATAAAATGTCATGGAGAAGTGTGTGAGTGAGGCCTTTTTCTGATTTTGGGAATAGAGAAAAATTGATACCTTTTGGGATCAAACATCAATACCCTGCTCTCTGCACAAGCTTTGATGAATCTTGCAGTAATTGTTTTTGACATTTAATTGCATATTATGTAATGGGGCATACGGATAGAGTGGTCCATTTGTTGCTTTAATAGAAGTATTAATATAACAGGGACCGTATATAACAAGCATATTACGAATTTACGTTTATACAGCCACATAGATTACATAATACCATTACCAAATCGGAGAACAAGGCTCACACGATCACTAGAGACGGAGACAGTGAGACACAGAGAGAGAGAGTGGCCTTAAAAAACAACTCGACGCTTAACCAGATGTACGACATTCATAATGGCATTGGATTTAGGCCGTGACTGTCTTAATTTGGGCTATAAATCAGAAAGCCCATATAAATAACACAGGAATAAACAAACACAGCTTCTTGTTGAACAAAAAAAAAAAAAAAACACAGCTTCTCAAAATTGTGATATAGGCAACACTTTACATAATGCAATTGAAACCTTTCTTACCTAATATTTATCTGTGTGAATCACTTTTTCAGAAAACAGTTAGCATTTGGTGTCTATCGTATCGTTGTGCATAAAGAGTATATTCATATCTGATATCTATGAGAATTGACAATTTTGATCCTATTCACTCCTAATATAGCAAACTTCTACAAAATATACTAAAGATTAGCACATGACCCCTAATTTTCTCTTTCTCTCTCACAATTTCTTCACAACACAACCCAAATATGGAACCTAAGATCGACTCTCCTCTCTCTCCTTCAAAGGTTAATAAAAAACATGGAAAAAAATGGAGAGATAGGAAGCAATGGCCAATTCCAAATCCATACCAATCGGAGATTTGCCACCAAAGGAATAACAATCTTAATGATCTATCCAATGGAGAATCGTTCTCTCCTTAGGGGGCTAATCAAGAAATCGACATTTCAATTCCATAGCTCTTTCAATTCTCCTGATTCCATCAGATGTGACTGATTTGAATAAACACACATTTTTTTTAGCATCCAAAGAAGAACAATAATAACACACATTGATTGTGTCCCAAACAAACAATGTCGATGTTTTCTTCTTTCCAATTACTAGAGCTCAACATAATCTCTGCCCAGGATCTAGCTCCTCTCTCACGTAAAATGAAGACCTACGCGGTGGCTTGGGTTCACTCCGAACGCAAACTCACCACCCGCGTAGATTACAGTGGTGGTGTAAACCCAACTTGGAACGACAAGTTCGTCTTCCGAGTCAACGAGGATTTCCTCTACGCCGATACTTCAGCTGTCGTCGTTGAAATCTACGGCTTACATTGGTTCCGTGATGTTCACGTTGGCACAGTCCGTGTCCTCATCAGTAACCTAATCCCACCAAATCGTCGACCTGGATACCGAAGCAACGACGAGTATCGCCGTACACCCCCTCCTGGAATGCGTTTCGTCGCGCTTCAAGTTCGCCGACCATCAGGTCGTCCTCAGGGAATATTAAACATCGGCGTTGGAATACTTGACGGATCAATGCGTAGTATGCCGCTTTACACGAATATGGATTCATCTGCAGTTGGTTACAGAGATTTGCTAGGAGAAGATGATCCACATTTACAGAACTTGCATCTGAATAGCTTCAAAGGAAGCTCAAAGAATCCACATTCCCCATCTTCAAAACAGTTCCAATCCGTAGTCTGGAGGCCACCGATGCTCCGTCGTACAAAGAGCGATACGAGCTCGATGGTTGTTTCTGATCTTCTAAGCAGAGCAGAACGGAGCCGTGTAGCTAACAGGAAGCCAGCGAGCGCGTTAATGAGCAGCGAATCGGAAACTGTACCTACAACATCGGGACACGATTCGATGACGTCAGATTCCGATGCTACCGATTACGTTCCTCCTTATCAATCACCAAAGATTCCAAGTCAGAGATATGATCCATACGAGCCTGATTTCATAGATCAATCACCAAGAGAGAGCCCCAATGTGATGCGGCCGAGAAGTGAAAGAGAGAGATACGAAGAGTCACCTTATCACTCGTACGACCGTACACGCAAAACTCCGAGAAGATCTACGCCGATGATCGAGAAACCAAGACCGCCGAGAGACTACGACCGCACCAGCAGCCGCGCTTCACCGTATTTGTCGAGGCACGGAACACCGTTGAGATCAAACATCGTCGCTTCAACTCCGATCAGATCTAATATGGTTACATCTAGTCCGATGAGATCCGTCGGCGTTGGATCTACTCCGAGGAGATCTAACATCCTCGGTTCAACTCCGTTAAGATCCAACATCGTCGGATCTACTCCGATCCGATCTAACTACATGGCTACACCGATGAAATCGCCTCTACAGTTCGGTACTCCGATGAGATCTAATTTAGCAGGACGACCGGTTTTAACCGAATCAGAATTAGGTCCGTCGCCGTCAGAAGTAGCGCAAAAGATGGCGAAAGAGAGATCGCAAGCTAACGATACAGAGAGCTCGATTCTCAGTGAATGGAGCTTAGACGACGATAGCAACATCGAAGGTCTCCGATCGAAACTGGAGCGGTGGCGAACGGAGCTTCCGCCGCTTTACGATCTAGGATCGAGTCATCAGAGTAGCGATGTCGGAAGCGGTGCCATCGTTGTTGCAAATACAGGTGGAGGGAAAAGCTCGAGAAAGAGAACTCCAGCGGTGAAGAAGAAGCATAATCGCCGTCACACTGAAGGAGGTAACGGACTTTTCTCGTGTTTCAGTAATCTGTGCGGTGTGGAGTGCACATTCGTGTGTGGAGGCGGGTCGGATGCTGACGGGTCGAAAAAGAAAGGTGGGTCGGGGAGTTTGCCTCGCCTGGGCTCTGCTGATGATTTGAGTTATTTGTGATTTTTTTTATTTTAATTTTTAGAACTGACTAATTTTTATTAAATTTGGTTTGTAAATATAATGTGTATAATCGTCTTTCAAATGTCATTGAAAAAAATATCTCATACCCTTGCTCTTTCGTATTATAAATTATATAAAAGACTAATATAATAAATAACTAATATATAAAAAAATAAGATGAAATTGTACAGTAATATTATGTGATTAAGCTATTTTTATATTATTTTGAATATCATCAATATTAGTTTTTTTGAATAACTAAGAAGTTTTTGATATAAATGGTACATCCTTTCAAACTAGAATTAGAGTATTTTATAAGGTTCTTCCCAAATGTCACACAAATTAAAGATTTTGTCTAGAGTTTTAAAGTTTTTTTTGCATATTTTACTGTTGTACTTTTTCTAAACAATTATAAACAAAAGTGATTAGTGCTATTTTTTTATTCTCAAAATTGCAGGAGAAAGTCAGATAATTTTAATCTAATATAATCAATTTTTTTCAACGCCGCAAGCATGTGCTTTGATTGTTATGTAAAACAATATGAGTTTGATTGATGAACACAAATTAAGCTTTACCACTTGTTTGAATGTTTACCCATCACAAAAGCGTTATTAAAAAATTTACTCTTAATTTTTTCTTATGTAGAGTCGGCCACAAGACCAAGCAAGCAAAGCACATGCTTGTGGCCGTTGGAAATATTAACTAATTTTTGGCCGTTTTTATAGAAAATTTTAGTGATTTAGTGGTTTAAACTGTAAAACTTGAGTCGTAGTTCCTACGTTCCATTCTTGTCAATGTTTTCAACAGATGTTTTTATTTATTTAAGAAGAAAATAAAAGAAAAAAAAATATTTAACTACACGAAGTATAGTTCAATACATCCCAATTTTAAAAATATATAGCTTAATACATGTCAACTACATCAAGTAAATGTATTGCATGGTTACATATACCAACTATATGATGACATGTGCTTAACATCACAATCATTTTATTCCGGTACACTGTTTGTCAGAATCCGGTGTTGATCTTGTTTAACCGGCGTTTGACCGATGTTGACCAACAAATTTTTTAATTTTTTTTATTATAGTATTAGAACAAAAAAATAAAACTAATTTATGGCCTTTTATTAATTAACAAAATATCTATATTCATTATAAAGATATATTTTATATTTGTTAATGCAATCAATCTTATAATAGTTTTTTCTTTCAATTGTAAAACTTAACTTTAAATAAATTAAAATCATTAATATATTTTTCAGATATTAAAACTTTTATTTTACCACATATCCTACTATACTAATTGAGAAGTACAAATTTGAAACTAACCTTATAATTTGTGCTGCATATTTGAATTTTTGAAAATGAAGATATATTACTCAATCTATGAAGAAAACAATGTGTGTTTTAATGTACACATCGGTGGATTAGTAAAACTAAATTTATGTGGTTGATAAAACTAATAAAATTTTATTTTCTCACAATTACAATATTATAATTATTTTAAAATATTTCACAAAATAATGATGTAAATACAACATACAAACAATATAAAACTGTGTAATATACATCAAACAAATTAAAATGCTATAATAATCTAAAGTAATTAGTATTCAGAAAAATATATGTTGATTTACCAAAGAATTGCAATATTAAGTAAATACTGTCTATATTTTATTTCTTATAACATACATTTTCTGGTTTTAGTTTAAGTTTCAATATCTTAAAAACTGTTAATGATTTATTTTCAGTTTTATTTAAGTTTTGAACTTTAAAAAAAAAACTAACTATTATAAGATTAAATGCATTAAACATATATAATATATCTTTATATTGGGTATAAATATGTTTTTTTAACCATAAATGATTCAACAAAACAATTTTAATACTTTTGTTTCTAATACTAAAAAAAAATATTTGCTGGTCAACACCGGACATATCTAGTCAACGCCGAATTCTAACAAACAGTATACCAGAATAAAAATGATAGTGATGTTGAGCATATATCATCATATAGTTGGTACATATAGCCATGTAATTCATTTATTTCGTGTAGTTAACTATACATTTTTTAAGTTGTTATGCATAATTATGTATTCACATATATTTGGTGTAGATCACTGTCTTTTTTGAAATAAAAACTATAAAACCCAATATTTTCTTTCGCTTGTAGCTCAGTACATTTTCACGCTGGTTCTGCTTTGATGTATAACTATTTTTTATAATTTTGCACTATTTTATAATAGTTTATAATTCTACTTTATAATTCTTTCTTCATATAGTTCAAGCATTACGAAAATGTGATCACGGTGACCGATGGAAGGAGAACAGGATCACTTTTTGGTGGATTCGTTCAGAATTTTTAATCAATTTAACTGTCACTTATAAAATAGTATAATATACCACTAATCTGTATAGTTTCCACAAAATAATTCAAACTACAACTGAAACAGAAATAGCGCGTGTAAATAGAAAGGGCGCGTGAGAGGAGAAGTAAAAGAGAGGCGCGAGAAAAGGGAATTTGTGTCTTGCACTAAACGGGTAAAACATCCGGGTGGTCCGCAAAATACATTGAACAACGTGTCGTTTTAATATTAAAAGCTCGTGTCCTGATCCACGCGCTCTTGTCGTTTTGTCTCCCTAAAACAACAGCCTTTTTTATTATTATTTTACGTTCTCAATACTAGTACTAGTGGGGTAGTAACTAGTATGTAATTCCCTCACAAGCATTTCTCCTCGCGTAAATGGTAAAATTTAGAACAGTGGCATGATTGTATACAGTTTTAGTTTATATACTATATTCAACCTGTTTTGTCATTTCATCATTTTTAGTGATATTAAGAAAAGAGAACTGTCATTTTACTATTACTGTTTTGCATTTAAAATATGTAATTAGGGTTATTTTCTTATTCTACTGTCCATCGTTCCGGAATATTATATTGTTTTTTTTTGTTCTGTCTTACTCATAAAAACAACTTTAGATATATCATGTAATCATGTTAGTTCATACATGATATACCAAAAATATTTTTTATTAGGATGTTATGATCTTAGTTAAAAAGACTAGCTTTCCTTCTTCCTATTGGTTTTAGACTTTTAGTCTTTGAAAAAAAAAAAAAGACTTTTAGTCTATAGAAGAAGTATTATATTAATATTAGATAAGGATCTGCCCGATGTACGGGTTTAAAATTTTGTAAATAAAATTTAATTTAACAAAAATATATTAAAATTTGTTATATGTTATTTATATTTTTTTTGCTATAATACACTTATTTATATCTATTTACAAAAAATTTATGTATGTTACCATTAAAAGTGTATTTTTTACACCTAAATATATTGTATATTACAAATATATTCGTTTGAGTAAAAAAAAATTACAAATATATTCGTTACCACCACCTAAAAAATGTCTATATAAATACATTAAGCCAACTATTATATATTTCTTTACTTTCACTTTTGCATAGTTTTTTTAATTACAAAAATTGTTGGCTCAAAAAATATTTCAAATAAAAAATATATTACATAGTATACTGTTGATATGAGAAACAACAATCTAAATAATTTGAATAATAAGTAAGATTTTGGCAAGCTTTCGGTGGAAATCGGTATGAACTAAGAAGGAACAACGAACTGGATTTGTATTGATATATTCTCTGTTGCTTGGTTGAAATTACATACATGTTATCTTAACTCAACTCGAATATTTAAACGGAAACGACTTAGAAACTATCTCCTCCGGAGATCTCGACCCAAGATCCCGCGATCTTCTCCCAGATTTGACTCTACGTTCTTCCCAGTCGGATCTCCTTCTTGGGCCCGCAGCAGGCCCATTATCGCATGCACCAATCGCTCCTTAATGGGCTTCTCCTACGGGCCTATCGATCGTCAAAACCCAACACCAACATATACTAATCAATGATGTATCATCACAATAGTGTATTACCAACCATGGAGAGAACTTTAGCTCCGTCCTCCTCCCTCCTCCCTTCCTTATGAAGAGAACCTTATGTCCAACCTCATCTACCATGGAGAAAACCTTGGCTCCGCCTTCCTCCTTTGGAGAGATAACCATTCGTCCAACCTTCTCTACCTTCTTTCCTTGGGGGGATAACCTTGCGACCAAGCTCCTCCACCATAGAAAGAACCTCGGCTCTGCACTCCTCCTATATGGAGAGAACATGTTCACATTTTTTAGCTATTTCAAAATGGTTTGCTCCGACAACCAAAGAAACTAAAGATCATTTTCTAACGTCAAAAAATCTTTTGATAGTAACTAATGTTAAATTTCTTAATGTATTCGTGGAAACTTCTTTGGCATACCATGATGTAGCTTCTGTCTTTGTAACGCCCTGACAGCCACCTTCCTTAGTGGGCCCCACGTCTACTCCCGACCCGTGGGCCCATCCATATCTAGGTCTAGACATAAAAACCGTACCCGAATACCCAACCCGGAACCCGACCCGAAAAATCGGGTTCGGGTTGGGTACAAGTTTGCTTATAAAACTCTATTGGGTTCTATTTTCTAATACCCGTGGGTTCGGGTTAGGGTCGGATAATACCCGATACCCGTTTGGGTACCCATTAAACCTGAACATATACACATATTTATTATATTTATTATTAATATAATGCAATTATCCCAAAATTATGATTATAATTTTAAATATTTCAGTTAGTTTTATACCTAAATATCAAAAATAATCAAAATATCTAAAATATTTTGTCACACAAGTCAAAATTTAACTAAATTTCTTTAAATTTAATTAATTTTAATTATATTTTTCGGGTACCCGGTAGTTCGGATACTAATCGGATTCTAAAATTTGTAACCCAAACCGACCCGAACCCGATAGTATCCAAACCGAACCGAATCCAATCTAAAAATACCCAATGGGTTCTATATTTTTAAACCTGTTTACCCGAACCCGAACGGGTTACCTGAATGCCCAGCCCTATCCATATCCGACGGTCGGTTTGTTACATCTGGGAGTCTTTAAATACTTTACCGACCCTACAAATCACCACATAATATTTCTATGTGTTTTGTCCTCACTCGCGCAGTTCCTTCAATCACTTCCCAGAAGCTCACCATCATGAAACTACTCCAACTCAAGCACGCTTAACTCTGGAGTCATCTGAGGATCCTTAACCGAAAAGATAAGTGCACTTTGGTGACATAGGTGGCTAAATCAATTCTTTTAAACCTTTCTGCAAACCAGGGTGTCACAGTCTCCAAGCTCCTATGGATCTTTCAACAATGATTTATGTATTTCCAATCTATCTACTTATTTCTGTTGTAAGCTTGTATTTATTAGCCTATTTTATCCAACCATTAGGTTGATGAGCTTCTACTCGTTTATCTCCTTTTGAGATTTGAATAAATATTAATAATTATGTTTGCACAAAAAAAAAGTGTCTATGACCAACCAATCAAGGTTGAAAAATTAGAAAAAAATTGATTTGAGATAATTAAAGAAATAATAGAAAATTATAAACACGGTAATATATAAATCCCAAGTAATTCAAAGATGAAAATATAAATTAAATAAAGTAATCTAAAAATACTATAATAAATTTTAAAATACAATATTAGAAAAAATGATGTATATATTAATCTTTTTTGGGTCAATATATTAATTTTATCTATTTCGAACTGAAAAAGGAGAAAGTAGAAGAAAATTTTGGTATTAAAAAAAGGAAAATTTTACTTTCCCGTTAATTTTTTTTTACAAAAAGAACAAAGTTGAAAGCAGTGTTTTTGAATAAATTATTTGGTTTGATGAAAAATATGAGACGATCTATGTTTATATAGAAGTGAGCATTTATAAAATTTAGAATAAATAGTTAACTGTATATTTTCCGTAATCTCTTTTCTATTTTTTTTTGTAGAATTAATAGCTTAAAATTAAAAATAAGTAAATAATGTTATAATTTTGAAATTTATGAAATATATATAAATATATAATCTCTTTATAATTATTTTTTTTGTTAAAAAACTTTTAAATTTTTGTAATTTTTTGATAATTATATTTTTATATTATTAATATTGTTTAAAACAAAATATTTTATTTTCTGTTGAAATTTCAAATCTCTCCTATTATATTAACTTGTACACATGTCAAAATTTTGTTAATGACTAATTTTCAACCCAACTTTATATAATAAGATATATTAACAATTTATCTCTTTCTAAAAATCATGACGCATTATTAATCTTACTTTACAGAATACAATGCTCTTACAGACTTAAACACCTTATCAGATTTTTTTTTTACCTCATAGAATATTCATAGTTTACTGGTGGAATGTTCATAACATAATTAGATCAGTCAAATCAAACAAATTGCATATATTCACATCATACAAGCGTGAAAAGTCATTTGGAATGTCAAATATATAAGTTAACAATTTTGGAACGTTTTTTACCTTTATCAAATATATATTTACAAGCGTGAAGTAATCTCCATCATTTATCCTCAACATTTGATTACAAATTATATATCATGAATCTGCTTTCTGTCTTTTCCTTATGATTCCTAATGATATTGACTCTCTCAACTTGCTACATGTTCTCAAGTTAGTAAGTTACAAACACAATTCACGGTACATTTGATCCAAACTCTAATCCGTTGAAGCATACATGAACTAGATTGATTTGAAATTCAGGATGTTAAAAAAGCTTTACAAACAAAAACAAAGTATAACTTTTCCTTTAAATTAGTTACAAATGAGAAAAACTTACATATGCGTTTCTACTTATCGAGTTAAATTATTATTGATACACGAAGTCCAGGTGAAAAAAAGCCTTCGCCGGATGAGTTATAATTTATAACAATTTTTTAACAACGTTCACTAATAATCTAATATATGATAGATTTATGCAGATATTAAATAACTGTTTCGTATAATCTAGTAGTAGTATTTTCTTATTTTACCTTTATTAGACAACCCCACAGCCCACTTGGGTTTCGACTTTATAGTTAAAGCAATGTTCGTGCCTTTTGTCCTATAAAGGAACGACACAGATAGCGCAAAGAAAAAAAGAAGGGAATACTAAAAACTAAGAAGTGAATAAAATTGCAAAACGAGTCGAAGAAAATTCGTGAATATTAAAAAATCACACGCAATTCTAGAACAAACGTAGATAACGTGAATAAACATATAGAATCAAATATTTGATATTGACTAACTGATAGTACTTGGAACTGAGAGAATTAAGTCGCTTTGAAGTCTGAAGAGGCTCTCAGACCATCATTAACACAGCAACCCACAAAACGTTTCTTTAAAAAAGAAAAAATTATTATTTTAATTATATATATATATTTATTATCTTTTATTATTAATAACCACTAAAAAATTGACATCTATTTATATAAGGTGAATAACGTTGCTTGCAGAAGCAATTCTATCTTCTTTTCTCTCTTCCCCTCTCTTATTATTATATTAATTTATATGAGTAATTCTGGTGATGAATACTCATGACTGGAGATGTCCTCAGATGTTCTGAATTTTCTAAAAAACAAGAAACAATACTGTTGTAATTCTCTTTATATTTTTGAATGAAATTATATATATATTTATGAAATATTTCTATAACGTATGAAATCTCAAAAAAAACCTTAATAATAATCTAATATATATATATATATATATATATATTATAAACTCTTAAAAAGAAAGCATAAAATTATGAAATATTTCTGTAACGTATGAAATCTCAAAGAAAACCTTGATAATAATCTAATATATATATTATAAACTCTTAAAAAGAAAGCATAAAATGCTTTGTTGAACTATTGTTGCAAATAGTGTCGTTAATTAAACATTGTAAGGTAAGTAAACTACATTCTTAGTAAAATTATGTGATTAGCAATATAAGTATATATGTATATATTATTTTTAATTATCTAATTTTAGATCGTTATCATTACTAATTCTGTTTTTAAAATTGCAAAAAAAAAGATTTATTTAAAAAACTATGTTTTTTATCCTCACGAATCCATCAATATATATAGGTAGTACGAAATACAGTATGTTTTTATTTAGTTATGATTTTGATCAAAAGAGAGATTTCCACACATCAATTGCGATTGAGAAAGTTTTCAAAGGATCATCATAGCATACCAAGAAACATGATGATGAATAATCTCATCACCACTATTTTTATAATAATTTCCTATTATGAAAACCTATTTGGTTCTCACTTTATTTGAAACTCATCATAGTCCTCCACGAAAAGAAGAAAAGAAAAGAAAAGAATATGGCATATACATTATTTGACGAAAAATTATATATATTTTGCCAAGAAGTTATATACAGTATTTGTTTAATTACAAAAAGTAATAGACTAGTAAAACTAATTTTATTAGTGAAGTAATTGAATATATCATGTCCAAAAACTGCTATACTATTGCGGTATTCCCTATTAATTCAAATCCAAAATAAAAGTTCACAAGATACATATACTGATATTCATAGCAATCTTTTAAGGCGAGACCATAAGAACGTAACTGATGGAAAAATATTCCAAGATTAATATAAAATTTATTAATTAAGCAAAATGATTAGTCACTCCAATCAAAATTGAACAGTTGGTTTATCCCACCATCTTCATATATTCCAATAGTAGCGATCTACAATTATACGTACCCAAATTCAACTTTTTTTCAAAACTGGTACTTAGCTATTAATTTTTCACATACTTAGCTTTTGCTATGAACATGATATAAAAGCATATAGCTAACAAATAACCTCCATATAGAAATCATCAAAACGAATACAAATTCTTGCAAAAATAGAAAAGTAAGTGTGTGATGTGAAAACAAAGCTTTCCACAAATATAAACAACACACATAGAGTTTTAATAAGATATTGTTTTGTTTATGATTTTTATAAAAAAAACATAGGAGAGAACAATAACGCAAACGGGAGCACGACAAGTTTGATAATGTCGGGAAGAAAAAGTTTAAGAAGATTTTTTTAGTAATAATAAAATTAAGTCTCTTAATCAAATCAACAAAAATTAATTAATTAATACTAATAAAGTAAAAGAAAAGAAAGAAAGAGAGGAGAATGGCATTGTTGTTGGTATGGCCACTACCAGAGACATATGGGACCTACGCTTCTCATCACTCTCTCCACCACCTAATCCTCTCTTCTCTCTTTCTTTCTTCTCCTTCAAAAAACTCTCTCTTTCAGATTTCAAGAAACCCTTAAAATCCTCTCTCTGTCTCTTTCTGTTTGTTTGTTTTCTTGTTTCCTTCTCTCTCTCTCTTTCTCTTTCTTTCTTTGTCTCCTTTCCCAGGTTTTTTTTTCTTTTGCTCTCTCTCTCTCTGCTCTGCCTTCTTGTTTCTCAAAAGACTCTTCTCCCTTTTGTGTTGATTTTGGATTCTTAGGGCTCTTTCTTTTTGTGTTGTTGTCTCTGATGATTACTGAGCTTGAGATGGGGAAAGGTGAGAGTGAGCTTGAGCTTGGTCTTGGGCTGAGTCTCGGCGGTGGAACGGCGGCCAAGATTGCTGGTAAATCAGGTGGTGGCGCGTGGGGAGAGCGTGGTAGGCTTTTGACTGCTAAGGATTTTCCTTCTGTTGGCTCTAAACGTGCTGCTGACTCTCCTTCTCACGCTGGTTCATCTCCTCCTCGTTCAAGGTTCGTCTTTTAACTGATTCCTTTGTGTGATGTGAAATTGTTATTCTTCTCGGAACAGAGTCTGTTTAGGAGTTTCTTAAAGATTCTTTATTGTGTTTAGCTGTTGTTAAAGCTCTGGCTCAATCATTTAGAAAGAGTTAGTGTATTCTTGATCTTTAGTTTATGTTGGAACAAGGGCTCTGTTTTTGGAATTAGGAATCTTGATTAGCTGAATCTGTTCTTGGTTGTTGTTGAATTTGGATATAGGAACACGTCCTGACTGATATATGTTT
This sequence comes from Camelina sativa, assembly GCF_000633955.1. Classification (NCBI taxonomy): domain Eukaryota; kingdom Viridiplantae; phylum Streptophyta; class Magnoliopsida; order Brassicales; family Brassicaceae; genus Camelina; species Camelina sativa. The sequence continues at coordinate 3,261,240 of NC_025691.1, forward strand.
GCTTTGTTTGTAGCAGTCAAGTTGTGGGATGGCCTCCTATTGGGTCACATAGGATGAACAGTTTGGTTAATAACCAAGCTACAAAGTCGGCAAGGGAAGAAGAAGAAGCTGGTAAGAAGAAAGTGAATGATGATCATCAGCCTAAAGATGTGACAAAGAAAGTGAATGGGAAAGTTCAACTTGGGTTTATTAAGGTGAATATGGATGGAGTTGCTATTGGAAGAAAAGTGGATTTGAATGCTCATTCTTCTTATGAGAATTTGGCCCAAACACTAGAAGATATGTTCTTTCGTACTAATCCTGGTACTATCGGGTTAACGGGTCAGTTCACTAAACCGTTGAGGCTTTTGGATGGATCGTCTGAGTTTGTACTTACTTATGAAGATAAGGAAGGAGATTGGATGCTTGTTGGCGATGTTCCATGGAGGTAATAGAATGCTTGATTATCTCTTATATCGGATAAATGTGTTTCATTGGTCTAAAACGTTTTCGTCATCTTTTTAGAATGTTCATCACCTCGGTGAAAAGGCTTCGAGTGATGAAAACCTCTGAAGCTAATGGACTCGGTATGTAAACTATCTTGTTTTGATTTCTCTTATTGTTTGTTGGTAAGATTGGAATGAAAAGGTTGGACTGACTGAAACATGTTAATAATATATGCAGCTGCAAGACATCAAGAACCGAAAGAGAGACAACGAAACCAGCCGGCTTAGAGCTCTTTCTTTTTCGACAATACGCTGTTACGGGTTTTATATTTTGGGGTTTTTTTGCAAGTCTAGTAGTATACTTATGAAGCAAGGCATAAGGGAGAAGAAGCATAAGCTAGATTGATCTTATATATCCAGTTTGTGGTTTCTCTTGGTTCTTCTAATGGGTTTTTTTTTTTTTTTTTTTTTGTGGTTGTCTTTAGGTTTCTTTTTTTTTGGGCTGTCTTTTTTTAATTTGCGGTTGCGATTTCACCATATACTATGGATTGAAGAGAATGCTCTTTATTTCTTTCACTACACTGTAAATATTTGAAGCGCTTATCTAATAGTATTGTCTTAAGGGTTTTTTGTTTATGAGTTTGCTCTTGTTTTGATCCGAGAAACTATGTCATTTGTGGATACTTTTTCTCCTCAAATTCTACAATCATAAGCATTTAGAAAACAAAGATATGCTGTAAATAATAATGTATAAACATCTCAAAAACGTTCCATAAGTTGGTGGATTAACGAAAGTTGACACTTACAAGCCTTTGGTGAAGATGCAGAATTTGCAGACTTTTTCTGACCCATATAACACTTTATTCAACGCCTCAGGCTCAGGCTCATGCTCCACCGCAACGGCAGCTGGAGCCAATTCTTTTGCCGAACATTGAGATGAACGTGGAGGAATACAACGCTCTAAAGAACCTAGAGTAGAGGTTTAGACATTTCCAATTCCAGCAATAGTACTAGAGTGGTCATGGATTCATCCCCGAGTAAGCATAGTGAATCATTTAAACATTTCCTTACGGTTTTGATGGTTCCTCAGAAATTCTCCGTACCTCTTATCAGTGATAACTTTAGATTTTAGCTCAAAACCTCTTCACAGGATCACTTCATATTCACCACTCACTATCAACCTTTTATGTGCATGGAACAATATGTTTCATGAGGTTCAATGAGTTCACCCTGTTTTCAACAGAGTACCCTCCCTCGTTATAGTTGCTTAGGCCCGAGCTGTGCAATTACATTCTCTTTTGTGTAACTTTATAAAGAATTTTAAACTCCATCGTCTCAAGCAGAGCGAGCTTAACTGTGAGACTTCAGGCTGAGTTAGAAGGTTGCAATAAGTATTTGTCACAAATGGATTTTGAAACTTAAGTTTCTTCTCCAATTACAAACAAACTAATGTCACTACTCTGTAAAGCTCTAAGATGACCAATACTTTGAGCTTTGACTTGACTGAGTCTTCTCGAATCCACAAACAAATCCATTTGTGACAAATATTACCAAGTCAAAGTTTGTTTTCTGGTCTTGGTGAAACTCTTCAGTTCAACTTGTGTTCGGTGAATGATAAGTGACAGCTCCAATCCAAAAACCACACACTCACATGTATACATACCAATCTTCTACATCTCTTTACTTGAAGAATATTATTCTGCTTCAATAATTCATGATGCCCATGACGTCGGAAGTGCGTCTGAGTTTTCTCTCGTTACTCTTACTCTACTGTATCGTCTTCGCTTCAAGATTCTTAGTGATCAACGCTCTTGCTTGTCGTCATGACCAGATCCAAGCTCTTCTGAGGTTCAAGAACGAGTTTGAATCCGGTGGCTGCAACCGCAGCGACTACTTTAACGGTGTCTTGTGCGATAACACGACTGGTGCTGTCACGAAGCTACAACTCCCAAGTGGCTGCTTCACTGGAATTCTCAAATTCAACCGTAGCCTCTTTGAGTTGCATCAGCTTCGTTACCTGAATCTTTCTCACAACAACTTCACTTCCTCTTCACTACCTTCTGAATTCAGCCATCTCAATAGATTAGAGGTCTTGTCTCGGTCTCTTGACGGCACTCATTGCACTCAACTTATCCCACAACTCTTTCACTGGGAAAATTCCGGTGTCTTTTGCCAATGTTATCGAACTCGAGTCACTAGACCTGTCTCGAAACAGACTCTCGGGTAAAATCCCTCAAGAACTCAGGGCACTCTCGTTTTTGGCGTATATAAATGTCTCTCATAACCAATTCATGGGCGAAATACCAAAAGGGACACAGATTAGTGGGCAACCTATATCCTCCGATCCTTTGAAGGGAATGCAGGGCTTTGTGGTCTTCCTCTCCAGAACATTTGCTTCTCCCCTAGTGCTCCCCCAACACAACAAGAAAAACATGAAGATGAAACAGAGGAAGAAGAACTGCACTTGAGCTGGAAAGCAGTAGGAATAGGGTATGGACCTGGACTATTGTTTGGATTGGCAATAGGACATGCCATTGCTTTATACAAGCCGGACTGGCTCGTCAAGATAATTGGTCCGGATAAGCGCAGAAACCGCTAGAGCTGCTTCCTTCTTGCGCTTGATCTTTCGATCCTCTGTCAAGTAGTTCATGTGTTTGTAATCAAGCATCATATGTATTAAAAGACGCTTTCTTAATTTTTTAAAAAAACAGCCAGGTTAGTGGTTGACTAACAAGGAAGAAATTAACATAACAGATCAAAGACATGGTGTTCTCATCTCATAAAAGAAAACAACAGATGAATATTTATTCAAATCATTGCCCGTAACAACACAGCCTTTCAATGAGAAAATGAATCTAACAATGCAACTAACTGACAAGGCATACAATTGAATGTTGCCTCATACAAGCCAGAGTGGTTAATCGGAATATCTGGTCCCATCATACTCAGAAACCGTTTGGATTGTTTTTCTTTTCCCTTTGAGTCAGAGTATTATTAAGCAGTCAGACAGTCAGTCATCAATGTTTGAAGCATTAAGCCGTTTTTTGTCTTCTCTAAAGTTCTCTAAAATGTAAAACTGGAAAGCAGTGGTTATAAGGTATGCTACTGGACTGTTGCTTGGCAGTAGGACCACGCACTGATTCCATACAAGCCGGCCGGATGACTCGTCAAGATAATTGGTTTGAAAAGGTCTCTTGACGAGTACAGTATCTTTGGAAAATTCATGAAGTGAAACCCACCAGGTTTATGTAAAACTATTACTCGTCAAAATAATTACTTTTAACTTGCGTATGCATGCTAGATGGTGCAGCAAACTGATGTGATTATTACCCAAATTTTACGTTAGAATTAATTATCGGACATAAACGTGGATTTGACATCATGATCTGATTGGCATTTTAGACATAATTGTCTCCTATCCCCCACTACGAAGACTTTTAAGCTCAAGTCTTCGCTGAGCATTAATAATTTAATATTATATTTCTATATATAGGCTCTCTTGGTTAAAAGATTGTTATTATTATCAGTCTTCCTAAAAGTTTTTACGACGACCATGTCGGGTCTGCGTTTGTGTTTACTCTCATCAGTCTTACTCTCTTGTTTTTTAAAATCAAGCTTCTTCTTAACGATAGATGCTCTTGTTACTGGTCTTTCTGCTTGCCGTCCCGATCAGATCCAAGCCCTTATGCAATTCAAGAACGAGTTTGATTCCCGCGGTTGCAACCACATAGACTATGTTAATGGTGTCCGGTGCAATAACGTGACTGGTGCTGTCAACAAACTACAACTCCCAAGTGGCTGTCTCCGTGGAACTCTGAAGCAGAACAGTAGCCTCTTCAGATTGCACCATCTCCGTTACCTTAATCTCTCCAACAACGACTTCACCTCCTCTTCCCTCCCTTCGGGTTTCGGAAATCTCAGCAAGTTAGAGGTTTTATCTCTTTCCTCTAATGGTTTCATTGGTCAACTTCCTTCCTCATTTAGTAACCTAAGCCACCTTTCCTATTTGGACCTTTCCCAAAACGAGTTCACCGGTAGTTTTCCACTTGTACGGAATCTAAGCAAGCTCTCTTATTTAAGGCTTTTCGATAATCGTTTCTCTGGAGCTCTAAATCCCGACAGTAACCTCTTCGGGTTACATAATCTCCGTTACCTTAGTCTCGCTCACAACGACTTCACCTCCTCTTCGTTCCTTTCCGGATTCGAAAAACTCAGTAAATTAGAGTTCTTGCTTCTTTCCTTTAACGGCTTCAATGGCCAAGTACCGTCCTCAATTAGTAACCTCAGTCAGCTTTCCGTTTTAGCTCTTGACGAGAACGAGCTCACCGGTAGTTTCCCATTTGTACACAACCTAACAAAGCTTTCGGGTTTGGGGATTGTCAATAATAACTTCACTGGAACCATCCCTTCTTATATCCTCAGTATGCCTTTCCTGTCAGATGTTGATCTACGTGGAAACCATTTCACCGGTTCTATTGAAGTTCCCAACTCCTCTTTCTCATCTATGCTCGAGCATCTGCTCCTTGGGTATAACCAGTTTGACGGACAAATCCTAGAACCTATCTCAAAGCTCATCACCCTCATAGATCTTGACCTTTCTTTCATAAACATAAGCTACCCAATTGACATTAGAATCTTCTCCTCTCTTAAATCTTTGATGCAACTTGATCTCTCCGGTAATAGTATATCACCGACCAGTTTAAGCTCAGATTCAGGGTTCCCACTAAAGAACCTGCAAAACTTATTCTTGACTGATTGCAACATCCAAGAGTTCCCAAAATTATTAAAAACCCTTCAAAACTTGGAATTTTTGGACATTTCCAAGAACAGAATCGGAGGGAAGGTCCCTGAATGGTTCTGGATTCTTCCTCGTCTCAGTGCGGTGAGTCTTGCCTTGAATCTTTTCACTGGATTCGAAGGTTCAGCGGAAGTTTTAGTGAATTCATCAGTGCAATTCCTAGATTTGGCCGTAAACCGTTTTAAAGGAGCAATTCCAATTCCACCGCTCGCTATCAACGCCTTAGAAGCACGAGGCAATTATTTCACGGGAAACATACCTCTCTCAATATGCAGTCGAAGCTCTCTGGTTGTTCTCGATCTATCTTTCAACAACCTCACCGGTTCAATTCCTCAGTGTCTAAGTAACTTTGAGGTAGTGAAACTTCGAAAGAACAACTTGGAAGGAAGTATTCCAGATGTGGGTGCCCCCATGCACGCACTTGATGTTGGCTACAATCGACTAACCGGGAAGCTTCCAAGGTCTCTTCAAAATTGCTTCTCTCTGCAGTTACTAAGTGTTGACAACAACAGAATCGAAGACACGTTTCCTTTCTGGCTCAAAGCTTCACATGATTTGCAAGTCCTTACCCTTCGTTCAAACAGATTCTATGGTCCTATCTCTCCTCCTGATCAAGGTCCTTTAGGGTTCCCAGAGCTGCGGATATTTGAGATATCAGATAACAACTTCACTGGAAACGTGTCAGCAAATTATTTTTTGAACTGGAAAGCACCATCACTCAAGATGAGTATAAATGGTAGGCTGTATATGTCAGACTACAACCATGCGTACTTTGTCGATGAAGATGCTGTAGATTTGCAATACAAAGGTCTATCCATGGAGCAAGGAAAGGTCCTCACTTCCTACATGGCCATTGATTTTTCTGGAAACAGACTTGAAGGACAGATTCCTGAATCCATTGGTCTCTTGAAGGCATTGATTGCACTCAACTTATCAAACAACGTATTCACAGGTCATATTCCTCTGTCTTTGTCCAACGCTACAGTGCTCGAGTCACTAGACCTATCAAGCAACAAACTCTCAGGGACAATTCCTAACGGGATAGGAAGTCTCTCGTTTTTGGAGTACATAAATGTGTCGCATAACCAACTCAAGGGTGAAATACCACAAGGACCACAAATTACTGGGCAACCTAAATCCTCCTTTGAAGGGAATGCAGGGCTTTGTGGTCTTCCTCTAGAACAAAGTTGCTTCAACTCTAGTGTGACGCCGATACAACCAAAGCAAGAAGACAAAGATGAAGAAGAAGAGGTGTTGAACTGGAAAGCAGTGGCTATAGGGTTTGCTCCTGGAGTATTGTTTGGATTGGCCATAGCACAACTCATTGCTTCATACAAGCCAGAATGGCTCGCCAAAATTATTGGTCCCTAAAAGCGCAAACACCGTTAGAGGGTTGACATGGTTTTACATCTGATCTTTGAATGTCAATCAAGTAGCTCTGGTTTTGTAATAAAGCATATCATGTACCAAACATTGTAACATACTACACAAACTTCAGACCTGAGAATAAACCCTAGAATATACAATCCGAGTTGCTAAACCCCTAAATCTTAGACATCGAATTCAATAGATTAATTTCATTTCATGATTGTGGCAAAACGAAATTGAACTTGAGTTGCTATTCTTAACTAAAAAATCAAGAACCCGATTGTAATTGCGTAATGAAATCACCTGGTGCTTTTTAACCGCTGAAACAATCCACCCCGACTTCGGAGCCGATGAGAGGGGAGGGACAGTGATCGCAATCGCTGCGCCGTTCTCGCGTGAGGACTTCACGATCTGGTTAAGTTGAATTATCTGTACCGGTTGAGTGTAAACCGAATGTGGACATTGAGATGACATTCACATTAATGATTAATGAATTTAATGTTGTGCGTGTATACAAACAAATTGTGATGGGTTTGCGTCTTCTTTTATATTTAAGGCTACATCAGTGCAGACCATCTCTCTTTGAAAATTATTCTTCTCCAATTTATAAACTGATTCATGTTATTCCCCTCATTGTTACGCTACCAAGTAGGATTCTAACACGTAAGAGATATCAAATGATATTGTCATATTTGTCTCGAATCCTACCTACCATGACTAGTAGTAAGCTACAATCATAAAAGTCTTCGCCAAGCATGAATGTATGTATATGGAATGTTTAAAAAGGTCTTCTCTCCATCCCTTTGAATAAAGCATATTCTCCTCCTTCTTCTTCTTCTTCTTCAATTAATCATTACCATGTCATGTCTGCATTTTCTCTTGGTACTCTTACTTTGTTGTGTCTTTGCTTCAACCGTCTTTACGATTGATGATCTTGTTTTCAAACTTGCTGCCTGCCGCCCTGACCAGATTCAAGCCCTAACGCAGTTCAAGAACGAGTTTGATTCCCGTGATTGCAACCAAACTGACTACTTAAATGGAGTACGGTGCGATAACGTTACGGGCATGGTCACAGAGCTACAGCTCCCACGTCGCTGTCTCACTGGAATCCTTAAGCCCAACAGTAGCCTCTTCGGGCTGCATCATCTCCGTTCGCTTGATCTCTCTTTCAACAATTTCAGTTCCTCTTCAATCCCTTCCCAATTTGGCAATCTTAACAAATTAGAGGTCTTGGCTCTTTCCACTAATGGCTTCATCGGTCAAGTCCCTTCCTCAATTAGCAACCTTAGCATGCTTGCCTATTTAGAGCTTACCTATAACGAGCTCACCGGTCGTTTTCCACTTGTACAGAACCTAACCAAGCTTTCCGTTTTAGGCCTTTCCCATAATCACATATCTGGAAACATCCCTTCTTCTCTGCTTACACTGCCTTTCTTGTCAACACTTGATTTGACCGGAAACCATCTCACCGGTACTATTGACGTTCCAAACTCCTCTTTTTCATCTACGCTATTGAGCCTACGCCTTGCGAATAACCAATTTCAAGCACAAATCCTAGGGCCTATCTCTAAGTACATCACCATCACAGACCTCGATCTTGCTTCCCTAAACATAAGCCACCCAATTGACTTAAGGCTCTTCTCCTCTCTCAAATCTTTGTTGAACCTCCGCTTATCCGGAAACCAGTTATCACCGGCCAGTTTAGGCTCACATCCAGACATCCCATTGAACTTGAAAAATCTTGCCTTGTCGGGCTGTGGCATCAGTCAGTTCCCAAACTTCTTAAGGAGCCTTCGCAACTTGGAGCTTATAGACATTTCCAACAATAGAATAAAAGGGAAAGTCCCTGAGTGGTTTTGGAACCTTCCACGTCTGAGCATAGTGACTATGTCTAATAACTCTTTCACCGGATTTGAAGGTTCGGAGGACGTTCTAGTGAATTCATCGGTGAGGTTATTAGATTTGGCATTAAACAAATTTACAGGACTATTTCCTAAACCACCACACGCTCTCAACCTCTTATCTGCATGGAACAATAGCTTTACAGGGAACATACCTCTTACAATCTGCAACCGAAGCTCTCTTTCTGCTCTTGATCTATCTTACAACAACTTCACCGGTTCAATTCCTCAATGTCTGAGTAAATTCCGAAGCTCTCTCACTGCTGTTAATCTCCGAAAGAACAACTTGGAGGGAAGTCTTCCAGACATATTCTATGATGGTTCCTTGCTTCGGTCATTGGATGTTGGTTACAATCAACTAACTGGGAAGCTTCCGAGGTCTCTTCTGAATTGCTCCTCTCTCAAGTTTCTAAATGTTGACAACAACAGAATCGAAGACACGTTTCCTTTCTGGCTCAAGGCTTTGCCTCATTTACAGGTCCTTACCCTGCGTTCAAACAAATTTTATGGCCCAATATCTCTTCTTGGTCAAGGTCCTCTTGCATTCCCTGAACTGCGCATACTTGAAATATCAGATAACAACTTTACAGGAAGCTTGCCACCAAATTACTTTGTGAACTGGAAAGCATCATCACTCCAGACGAATAAAGATGGGAGAATCTATATGGGAGACTACAACAACCCTGAGTATAACTATGAAGATACCACGGATTTGCAATACAAAGGTCTATTCATGGAGCACAAAAAGGTCCTTACTTTCTACAGCAACATTGATTTATCTGGAAACAGATTCGAAGGACAGATTCCTGAATCTATCGGTCTCTTGAAGGCACTGATTGCACTCAACTTGTCAAACAACGCTTTCACAGGCCAAATTCCTCTATCTTTTGGCAAATATTAAGGCACTCCAGTCACTAGACCTGTCAAGAAACCAACTCTCAGGGACGATTCCTAATGGACTCAAGACACTCTCGTTTTTGGCGTACATGAATGTGTCTCATAACCAACTCACTGGTGAAATACCACAAGGAACACAAATCACTGGACAGCCAAAATCCTCCTTTGAAGGGAATGCGGGGCTTTGTGGTCTTCCTCTCAAACAAAGTTGCGTCAGGACTAACGCACCACCAATACAACAACCAGAACAAGAAGAAGAAGAAGAACTACTGAACTGGAAAGCAGTGGTAATAGGATGTGTGCCTGGACTGTTGTTTGGATTAACATTAGGACATGCTATAGCTTTATACAAGCCGGAGTGGCTCGTCAAGACAATTGGTCGGGATAAGCATAGAAACCATTAAGATTGTTTCTGGTTTTGTGTTTGATCTTTGAATGTCTGCCCATTTCTTTTTTGTAACCAAGCATCTCATATATATATATATATAACAAAGATACTCTCTTCACCAGCTTTTCCTATTTCATATTCACAATCCCAGCCAAGCTGCACAAGTAGTGGAAGAGGGAAACCTCAACATGATTCAAAGACAGCAACAGATGAATATTTTCGATCATTGCCCACAACATTATTCATTAAACAATGCGAATGACTGAGAATCACATAGGAATTTATACTTCATGACCTAAGAAATACACAAACTTTAGACGAACCTAAACCCTAGAAGATTAATCCGAATTGTTTTAAGTCCCTAAACCCAAAATTCGAAAGGATAATTGGATTGTTCTTGCTAATGAAATCGAGTAAAACTAAGAACGAATCAAATCACCTGGAGGAGACTCTTGATCTCGGATTCCTCCATCGAAACTTCGAAGAGAGTGGCAGTGATCGCAATAGCTTCGCCGTTAATGGGCGAGTTTCCGTCGTCGAGTTCACCAATTATTAACATTCCGGTTTACTTGAATTTGAAATACCGGTCTGGTGTTAATTCTGGTTTAGCTTCTTCTTCCGGTTAATTTTTGTGAGTAAAAAAGAGATATTTTTATTTTTATTATTCCTTTTGTTTAAGAGAGTAATGAAGGTTTAAAATAGAGACTAGACTTCTTGGTGTTGTTGATCTGGGATGCTATATATGCTGATCTGCAATGCTACTATGCTTCTAGTAGAGAGATGCCTCTGGCAATCTTTTTAAGATAAAACGAGTTACCAACTTCAGAAAGCCTTTCTACAAAAATTCTTTACAGAATGTTTTGTTAATTTACTGTTACATTTTTTTTTTCAGCTTTAAGCTCCATCAAATGAGCGACAGAGAACCATACAAAAAAAAATTCAGTACACTAATAACAGAACAAATGTTACATCTGACAAAGAGAAGTCTTTACCGCCCCACCAAAATGGATGCAATACTCTCTCTCACCATGCCTCCCGTTCTTGCTTCACAGAAAGGTGGGAAGACAGAACAACAACAAACGAGCAGAGAAAGGGCTTACTCAAAATTTTCTCCATCTGCATCAATGTTGTAACAGATTAATGCCATAGGAGCAAAACACACAGACCAAGGATATAACAACAATATGATGAGATCGTTACCTCAAGATATATCACAAAAATAAACTTTTGTAAACTAGTTGCAGATGGCCAGCTTCCCTGTCACTTCATCCGCCAAGCCATAATCCATGCTTAGCTCAGCCATCGGTGAGATGTTCTCCGTTGCAAAGAGCATGACCCGGGGGAACGACAGATGGTTATGGTCGTACAAAACAAACTGCACCATCACATTCGGTTCTTTGCTGTGACTAATGTAGCAAGCCACGTTCCTCATCTTTGACACATCCATTGCGAAATCCAGTGGAGGGATAGTTGGGTAATTCGGCTTAACATAACCCGGGTATACTTGAGATAAATCACCCCAGTTAGCCCATTGGTCCGTGAAGCGACCAGGATAGACCATAACATCCCCATTCATTGACAGAATCTCAGCTTGATGTCTTGTGACAACAACACCTGCGTATTCGCATATGAAAGAGCCAGCTTCAATTAGATCGAGTGTCCTGACACTCCAACAGGTATCCTTGGATCTGAAAACCTCTAGCCTTTTCCTCAACCCCTTTTGAGTCACACGGCTCTTACAGCCCGGACCACACTTGCAGAAGTTCCCACATTCAAATACCACATGCTTCCCTCTCAATAGATGCCCGTTATCATCATATGCAAACTCACCACCGTTCTTCCTTGCACAGAGACAATCATCTGTACAGGAGTTAGTACAATCACAGCCAGTCCTGTTGATCCCCCCACCTTGACCAAAAATTCCAGGAGGAAAGATAGATTTTGCAATGTACTCATAGTGCATCGGTTCTTGATCACCATCTATGTCATTATAGAGAAACACACAGACATTCTCCTTCTTGTTAGAAATATCTAAGCTAACATACCCATGAGGCCTAACCTTCAACGGCTCAAGTCTAAGTGTTTGTGCATCCCTCATTACCGCACTAGCCATCCTCGGTTGCCCTTCCATTCTAACTAACCTAAATTTGAACACTCCATAACCGGACTTCCCAACAGCAAACCAGCAATCTACAATCTTATACAAACCATCATAGACATACACCTTCGAGGTAACGCTGTTCTCATACTTAATTCCTCTAATCACCCGTACCTCAATGCCATAGTACATACTCCTCTCCATTCCCAGATTCCCACCTACTAGCTTCTGGTCCTCACACTGCCTGTGTTGCTTATCCTGCCCACCGTGACCAGTATAAACCAGAACATCTCCTTGATCTTCATCATCCTCGTACCCACCTGATACAATAATGCTTGTAGCTATAGGCTCTTTAGTAGCACTCCGATCAGTCGTTAAACAGTCAATTCCAGCTTGTTGCTGACCGTGTAAACCCACGACGCAAAGCTCCATCCTGTAGAAGAAAACATCTCCAATCTCTACCCCAGCTACTGGACCAACTATGTGCTTCTCATAGTTCAACCACAGCCCCTTAGCCTTCATCATAGACGCAGCTATCATATCGCTCCTCCCTCTACGCCCCTTACCAAATAAAGGAGACTTCCTCTGGTCCGCTATGAGTTGAACCCTAAGACACTCGTAAATCATCCGAGTCTGTTTCACGAGTTGCCGGAGTTGCTTCCTTTGATCATGACCCAGAATTGTTACTCTCGCAAGCTCTCTCGGTCTCTCGAAACTCGTCTTCGGAGGAGACGAGACAGCGACGGAGGGGGAGTCTCGGTTAACCCCTAATCCCGGAGGTGGTTCAACGAATCCCCGGTTATCTTCTTCATCCGGTACAGCAACGATCGCACCGGCATCCAATCCGTAAACGGAGACTCCGTCTAATCCTTCGACCTGCCACGGCTTGAATGCGGAGCGGAAGAGCTTGGAGATACGTATGAACTCGGCGATGAGATGATCGTTACTGGCTGATTGATCGGAGGTAGATGATGGTGGAGTTTGCAATTCTTCGACTGGCTCGGCCTTAACTTCCAGATTTCCGGTGACAACAGTGTCTCCGGCTGTGGTGCCGGCGGTTGAAGATTGAGAATCCGGCATTAGGTTGAGGTCAGGAAATGGCATCACTGTACTCATCCTACCCAATGAACCGAAGACAATACCCGGGCTCCGAGTCCGGAAACTATTCGGGTCACGATTCGGGCCCGGCCTCCTTAGTTTGCTTGCATCTCTTCTAGGCTGTCTCAACTTGTCCACGGGACTGTTCCTGTTTGGGTAAAAAAAAAAAAAAATCAGAATTTGGTTAGTTCAATTAATCTGTACAATATATATATTTCAAATGAAAATATTAGAAAGAATTTTTTTTTCCTTCACAATTCATATAATTCAAATTTAAACTATAGATTTGATAAAATTTTGTAATTGTAATTTACCAAAAAGAATTTTATTATGAAAATATGTTGTAATGTGGATACAATAGTTTAACGTATGATATTAATGAGTTTCAATTATTTGAAAATTTAAGCTATAATTTGATACAATAGTTTAGAACATAAATATTGATGGGTTTGAACTTTGAACCCAATATGCAATTTCTAGTATAATCTTCATTTATAATAATAATATAGTATACTATACGTATTTTAAAGTAGAAACATAGTATACTATACGTATTTTAAAGTAGAAAAAATTATATGTGTGAACATAATTTTTCTTTTGTCAAACAGTTAAGATAAATATAATATTTGATGTAATAATACGTTGTTTATGGATAAAAATGAGTCCAATTATGACATTCATTACTAGAAAGCAAACTTTAGGTGTAGTACAAAGAAACTTCATGACAAAGGGCGGATATATTCTCTAAGATTTTTAAAAAACACAGAGCTGAAGCAAAGAAAGAGGTGATTGATCCTTCACAGCCTCGAGGGCACATATTTGCTAGCAAAACAGAGAAAGGAAGAATCTTGAACTGTGCTAGGGTTTCCGCTACACTGGAAAAACAGAGCACAAAAGCCTTGTTTGAGATCCCCAAGGCGAGATTTATTTGCTTCACCAAGACGTAATCGAAGAGCATTGAAAAAGCGTAGAGGAGTTGCACGATATGGATCAACGGCCTCATGGGAAGTGTCTTCCAGTAACGGTCATAAACCACGGTTAAGCAGAGAAGCATCAACTGTCCAATAACCTTTGACATACCAATAACAGAAGGGTCAAGCTTTAAAACTTGAGTTTGGTAGCAGAAGACTGATCCTGAGAGAAGAGGCACCATTGCAATAGAAGCTACAATCCAAGTTAAAGGCTGCGAGATTTCATCAGCCAGAACAATTCCAACAAGATCCAAAAACTGTTTTTTTACGATCCCCAACACAGCTTTTCTCTGGACTCACTTCTCTTATCCGTGGCAAGCTAACGGATTCTTCTTTAGATGATAAAGAAACAGTGAGCTGTAACGTCAACAAAGCTGTAAAAGCAAGAAACAAGATCCTAGGAGGTGTTTTGAGTAAGCAATATCCACCGAGTAAGTTCCCAAGGATCCCTCCAACCGCTGAAGCCATAAGCGCATAACACTGAAGACCGTTCACTTGATATCTCAAACCGTATTCCGCAACAAGAGCGTCTTTAGCAACTTCAGCAATGGATGCTCCAAGGTTACTAAGAAGAACAAATGCCATAAGTGGAGGAAGAGCTTCTCGAGCACTGGGGAATATCGACAGTGAACCCCATGCTAGACCCTGTAAAAGCACTGATACAGTACACTAAATTGAACCACTTGGAGCAGAGTAAGCTAAGAAAGAGACTCTTTTTTTTTATAGACAGTTGGAGAAAGATTACTAACCTCCAATGGAGATGTAAGGAACTCTACGAGCACCACCGATGTAGAGAACATCTGAGAAAACTCCATAGAGTGGCTTAGCAACCATGGGAAGAGTAGCAGTGTGCTGCACAAGCTGAAGCGTCGATGGCTTGAGATTAAGACAATGAGCCATATGAAAGTTAAGAGCAAGCCATGGGAGACATCTCGACCCTTGAACCCAGTACCCTAAAGCACACAACAGAACCGTTTGTCCTTTATATCTAATCTACCATTGTCGTTTCTCCTTTTAACCACCGAGACACTACTGGTCAATAATGTTGTTGACCTTGTGTTGGACTTGGATTTCACGACAAGGGTTTTGCTTTGCCGCTTCTGTTTCTTGTTAATGGTGGTGTTTAAGCTTATTCCGTACGGAACTGATGGTTTCAAGAACTTTACTATTGGGCTTGAGATGGATAATAATGAATTATTCATGACTTCTTGAGCTTTGTTTTTGTTTTTTTTTGGTCTCACGGATTCAAAATCTGGGGGAAAAAAAAAGTTTAAGAGATGGAACAGAGAGAAAAGATGAGAAAGAGTCACAGGTCGGTTCTTATAGAAACAAGACACAAGGAAACAAAATTAGCCACAATAATAATGTGGTGCCCATTACATACTTTTTCAATGCCATAGACATTTGTGTATGTGTGATAAGGTTGTCCTTCATTAACAATAATTAAACAATTGCCGGTGAGCTTTTGAAGTATAGTACAATAAGGTTATCTCCAACAGCATATATTCTTTACAAAAATAATAATAAATAGGAGAAAAGCATAAGAGAAGAAAGAACTTTTTCCGTAAGGAACTTAAAACACAGTTTCTCACACATGTTTCAGTTCTCTATTAGTTTATTTATTAAAAAATAATAATTTTTTTATTTAATTAAACATAATGTTTTATTGTTTTTTGAGCAACTTTTGATGTTTCCATCATTGGTAACAAAAGAGTATCCTTAGGTCATGTGCATTGGTATCTTGGTAGTATGTGGAGAAGTTTCTCATGATTTAAATAAATCAAAAAGAAAAAAAAAATAATTTTTTAATAAAAATTGTCCAAAATCGATTCTCACATCTCTCATATGAGAAACCTTGAAACCAATATTATGCTCTTATACAGTGACATGTGTCACCATCTAAGTAGTTAGATCTTATTATAATAAATAAAAACCACAAAATTTAAACATCTTAATTAATTAGTTTATTTATTATTATTTTTATTTTTATTTTTTTTATATATCCTAAAATAAAATTAGCTATCTAACAAGTTCCATTATGAATATTTTTAAATTACATATTTATATTATTTTAAATTAATATTATATGATAAAATAAAAATTTAAGTATAATTGCAAAAGTATGAGAGTTAAAAAATATATTAATATTTTGTAAATAATTATGAGATTTTTAAAATATAAATATATATATATATATAATTTATAATTTTTTCTATATATATGTCTCATTTCTTCATCTCTTCACCATAATTTTTGTTTCTTTCCTCCTTCCTCTGTTTCTTTCTTTCTTTCTCTGTTTCTCTTTCTTTTTTTTCTTTTTTTTTTTTTTGTTAAAGGACATTCTTCTTTCTTTCTTTCATCAATCACTTATGGATTCAAACAATCCATTTCTTTTTCCACCAAATTTTGTAGATCTTCTTAATTATCGTATGTTTAGTTTAATGAGAAGACTCTTTTAAAATTTTGTTGGATTTCTGTTTTAAATAATAAGAACGTGAAGCCAATCACAAGTTAATTACTATTAAGAAGAAAGAAAAACAATCACAAGTGTGTATCATTAGACAAACATAGTTTATTATGTTTATCATTAGACAAACATAGTTTATTATTAGTGTGTATTAATTAGCACATATTAGAGTAATTAAGTATTAGGTTTTTATGCTTAATTTAAAGAGAATATAATGCTTTTGTATATAAATATATTGTAATATTAGTATTTATAATTTTATTATTTGTAGTATAATATATGATTTTAAAATATAACTAATTAAGAAAAATAAATATATTTAATAAGTAATTTAATATGTTTAAAATATATTATTAGAAAATTTTATAACTTAAGATAAAATTCAAAAACAAAATAACAGAATAAATGCACAAATAAAATTATATTAAAATATTAAATTGTATTAAAAATGATAATATTATATTAACGAGATGAGTTTCTCACCAAAAGACCCAGAATTAAAAAAAAAAATTCTCAAATTTCTCAGCATTAAAAAAACTAATATTATATTGATGAGAGACTCATTTGAGTCTCTACCAATGGACATGATCTTAGTGTTCGTTAACTTTAATTTCATGAAACACACTTGATGGAGTGTCCTTGGTTTTTTTAAAGATTCTGGTGGCTCCCATTCTTTCGTAAACTCCTCGTAATTATGACCCCTCTCTCTGAATTCGATTGTGACTTATTTGACTTATTTCGAGAATATCATGTCTGGCAATTTCATGTTGTTTCGACACGTATATAATTGGACATGTGTTAGTGTCACATTAGTACTCTTTTGTTTCCAACAATCTTTACGACACATTGTACTACTATATTTTATGATGACTATAATAAGATTACATGATATAACAAATTTATACAATACCAGTCTATTTCAGTTACATTGCACATGAAACTATTACCAAATCATGAGTAGTGCCTAAGCTTGTTCTTCCTTTCCTTGGAGAGGAAGAAAGCAATATTGCAGGTGGTCTCCGGATGAATTGGAGGAACGAGTTAACAATATGGAGGTGACTTTGTTGCAATTTCAAAGTTGAACTGAACAACGAGAAAGCCAAATCTGCTGCTGCTGCTGCTTCTAAAGTTTTGTTGTTTTACTGACATACTTTGATTTTGAAATCATGTTTTAGTCATTCTCTCTGCTTTTGTGCATTTCTTTTAACATGAAATGGTAGGTATAATAGTATTTTTTTCATTTTGATATCAGAGAGAGTGTTAGTAGTTGGGTTCTTACCTTTTTTAGTATTATCTGATGGGTGATCAATCTAATGACTAGACCAATTTAATCCTTTTCATTATACCAAATCCCACACATGTCTTGGTTTATTACACAAAGCCTTATCTAACGAATAAAAACTAAAGGAGGTATCTTCTTCCCACACAGAGCCATTAAGATTCCATAGTATCAGGTCCAATTTGACAGAGAATCTCTCGTACATGGCATCAATGGCTCTTCCTTTGCGCCAGCATTCTCTAGATCCCATCTCTGCATCTCCCACAGTTTCAAAATCTCTTCTTTTCCCCCAAAATGCCCTTTCTCGTACACTCTCTCCTCGCCGGAGTATTCCCAAGTCTTCCGTCTGCCACTCTCGGAGTTCGCCTCCGACGCAGTATACAATAGTTCATCGGAAGCACATTTCCCTGAATGGCTCTCTCTACTCACGTTTAGTTTTCAAATGCAGAAACCATGATGAACCTCGGTCAACGACCATTTCTTCTGAGCTTGCCCTTGATGCAAAGTCGGAAACTTTACAGCAAATGGATGGTTTGGAGATTACCCACGAAGCTAAAAAAGGAAAGAGTTTCTGGGCTGCCGTTAGTTTGATCATCGGAACCGCCGTTGGTCCTGGAATGCTCGGCCTCCCAGCTGCAACTATCAGATCCGGTTCAATCCCATCGACCATTGCTTTACTTTGTTCTTGGGTTTACGTCATTTCCTCTATACTTCTCGTGGCTGAGCTTAGCTTTGCAGCCATGGAAGAAGACAATGCAGCAGAGATTAGCTTCACAAGACTTGCAACCAAATCCTTTGGGAACAAATTTGGGGTTTTCGTTGCTTTTGTGTATGCTTCACTGAGTTTCTCTTTGGTGGTTGCTTGTGTCTCGGGTATTGGCTCTATTTTGTCTCAGTGGTTTCCTTCCTTGAATCCATTCTTGGCCAATGCTATTGTCCCTCTAGTCTCCGGAATCTTGATTGGTTTTTTCCCTTTCGATGCCATTGATTTCACTAACAGGGGTCTCTGCTTCCTCATGCTCTTCTCTATAACTTCACTTGTGGCCATTGGCTTATCTGTGGCTAGGTCCAATGTGTTAGCCTCGTTTGGTCAATCATGTTGGAAAGTCTCCACCGTTTTACCCGCGGTTCCTGTCATGGTACTGACACTAGGGTTTCATGTCATCACTCCCTTCATATGCAATCTCGCAGGGGATTCGGTTTCAGATGCTAGGAGAGCCATTCTTGTAGGTGGTGTTGTGCCATTGGCTATGGTCTTGTCATGGAATCTAATTGTTTTGGGGCTTGCAAGGATCACTGTGCCTGCTGTACCTTCTTCATCCATTGACCCAATCTCTCTTCTTCTATCTGTCAACCCTTCTGCTTTATCTGCTGTTCAAGGCTTTGCTTTCTCAGCCTTAGCTACCAGTTTAATTGGATACTCTGTTAGCTTCCCGAAACAGCTCCTTGATACATGGAAGCTTGTGTCTAAGCAATCAAATGGGAATGGAAATGGAGGAACTGGGTCAGTAAGTTTCTCATCGAAGGAGGGTAATAAGGGAACTAATGGGAGAGTCTTATACAGTGAACCAGCTAGAGCTCGTGATGGATTTGAAGCAGTAGTGATGCTATTTGTCCTTGGAGTTCCAGCTCTGATTGCAACATTCTATCCCTCAACGTTCTCGAGAGCTCTGGATTTTGCTGGTGTTTATGCAAACTGTTTCCTCTTTGGTGTCCTGCCTCCTGCAATGGTTTATATTCAACAGTCTAGAAAGAAACTTAGGTAACTTGACCAGACTTTTACACAAAAACATTCTCTGTTTCTTCATTTGAAACCAAAATCTTCTGATTTTGCAGGTCATGGGTTCTTCCCGGAGGCAACTTTACCTTGTTGATCTTATTTGTAATCGCCATTATTTTGGGAATATGGCATTAGCTTACCGTCAAATAGAACTGTTTGTTTGTATCATTTTACACAGACATTTGCCATGATCTTACTGTGCTAACCGGACTCTAGGGAAGCAACAAGACCCCACTGGGACCTTCACGAAGATCTATGTGTTCTTTGGTTCCTTTTAGAAACACTAGTAGCGATTGAGAAGTCTTTTTTCACATAGCAAGATGACATTTCACACTGGATGAAAAAGAATAATATTATTGGCTTACCTGCGATTGTAGAATCTTTAAAAATCAGATCATATAAATAAACTGAAATTTTGGATTTAACAGACAACAGTGTTTACACTCACACACACGTTCCGTAGATGACAGCGCAGGGACACAATTGTGCAACTTAAGATAGCCAGTTATTATAAACTCTAGAAAACTACTTTGGTCACTGAGACTGACTACAAGTTGAATAACGTGGAGAAAAGAAAACTATGGGTTCAGGTCGAAGTTCGTCTCCAATATATTCTGAATTTTGGACAAGGAATCAACCTTAAAATCAGGTTGCAGACCGGAGACAGAAAAGTCATCTGGTCCATACCTTCCAGTTTCATCTAGCAAGCAAGTGAAGGCTCCAGCTCGTTTTCCACATGCGATCTACAGAAGTGAGTGAAGAAAGATTAATTACCAGTTCTAATCTTCACTCAAAATGTGAAGAAATAGTCTGAGAGTTGGTACACATCCTTTCCACATAGAAAACCCTTAAGCAATGGCACAAGAAGATCCGTGTTTAAGCTTCTTTCATGGGATTAAACGCGGGCATTGCTTAAGATATGCTATGCAGAAGGTTTAACCTAAGACTTGTTATCGTTTCTGTCACTCACATCATCTTTTAAGCTGTCACCAACCATCATGACTTCATTAGGTTGGATGCCCCATGTAGAACATATATGTAACAGCGGGTCTGGGTTTGGTTTATATGGACGAAACTCTCTGCCTAGTGCTGGAGAAAAGATAACCTATACAATGAAACATAAATGTAAGGAACTGCCACAGATTTCATCTCTCTGATATACAAAGCAAACCAGTAAAAAACTGATCAGGCAGCTGGTTAGACCGATTTGTCAAAATGTTTTCATCCCTAGTATTTGAGTTGGAGATTCAGCATGCTTACCTCATAACGTTGATGGAAGATATCGATGGCTTTCTGAACATTGCGTGTAATCAGCCCCCTCCTATAAAGTATATACAAAATGTAACAACAGTTAGTTATCTTCTTAGCATTGAGTATGGTTATCAGGACCCAAAAGTAAACGAAAATCATAGACAGAAAGTATCTGAAAACCGACTTTATCTTTTTGGAATCAAGAAAGCCACATAGTTCAGCAGCACCTGCAACATAAGTTATGGCATATCAGAAGAGAGAATTAAATCTCTAATCACCGAGGAAACACAGTCTTACTTCATCAGATGATATCTAGATTTACAAGTGCATAAAGTCAATGACCAGGAGAAAGAACACAAATTGTGATGTGGTGAATTAAAGTTCTCAAAATAAAAGTCAAACCTTTATAGACTAACACATCAAAATTCACCTTAAAATTGCGATCTTTTCTCAACTGTAACTCTACAAATTTACCAAATTCTCAATCTTTATCCCACTTCTGAGAAAAAAAAGTCTTAATTTTTTTATACTAAAGATTAAAACTTGCACTGCACAATACACAAACTCAAAAAAAAAAATCAAAATTACTAAAAGAGGAAGAATCCGTACCAGGCATGATTTGGAGCTTATCTATACCCTGCTTCTCATAATCGGCAATGATTTCATAAGCTTTCTGCTGTTTATCAGGACTCCAAGACTCAATATGATGCAAGATATCAATTCCAGTAGGGCTCTCTGCTTTGATTCGCTTGTACGCATCTTCACCAAGAACAGCTCTATACATTGCTCCGAAATCTATGACCGGAACCGTCAGGGTTCCGTCCATATCGAATACGACGCCTCTGAGACGAGCTTTAGCGTTCATCGTTGGATTCGCCATGGAAATCGAACAAGAAGGTCTGACGAGAGTGAGAGAAATTAATGATCTTGATAAGAGGAAAGTCATGGAAAATGGTGAAAGCCTGAAACTGAAATTGAGGCACATATAATATAACATTGCCTATTTTTTTTTAAACGGTTCATAATTATTCTCTATTTTTAACCAATTCCGGTTCGGTTTGATTTGATTTGAACAACAACTTGGATTGTTTTCTCGGTTTAAGAGAAATGTTCACTTGAGCATGTTTGTGTAAGTGCTTAAGAAAGGAAACAAAGACACCAACAATCTTAACAACAATGGTTGTGCTGCATTTTCTCTTCTTCTTCTTACTCTCTTCCTCTTCGGTTTGCTTGTTGTTGACTGCTCGGGAACTGTCGAACGCCCGTCTAACTCATCCCACCCACCGAAGTTAGAAGCCATTTCAGCTGAACTACGGTTAACTTCACGGCCGTTAACATTGTTTCTAACCATTGATGGGTTGTATTGAACCCTGCTCCTTCTCTTCTCCACTATTTCTTCGTCTTCCTCCTCTGTCCCAAACTGATTTGCCATTGATGTTCTTCTACGTTTATCCCAACCAATCAACTTCTGGAACGCATAGAATAACAATGATGGCCCAATGGCTACGGCTAGTGACACGAGGAAAGCCTTAGGTCCGGTGCTGAAAAATAGCGACAAGATGATGAACGGGAGGAGATATCCATACGATCTTAACGCCTACAACAAAGTGGAACAAATACCCAAATACCAAACACAATAAAAGATCAACAACAAGCCAATCCAAACCAAAATATAATGCATGTATAAATCAACAACAAGCCAAAACATTTCTCTTAGATTTGAGCAGAAAGACACAATCTTGGTTTGTTAAAATGTACTAACTAATACCACACTAAAGTATGAACATTTTCAAGTATCCATCTCATTTGAAATCAAAACTAGTTCAGATTCACTCCATAACCCATTACCAGTGAACAATAACAGTAGTAGATTCTCCAGTTTAACCAGCCAAATTCAAATGTTGTGGCAACTAAGAAAATTTACCTTTAAAATCCAAACATTATCTATTATTTCCTCTAAGATCTTCCACAGGTCAAATTTACCATCAGCACCAGCATCATCGTCTTCGTCATCTTCAACATTATCCTCAAAGAGTTGCTCCCAAAGCTCCCGTCGTTTCCTTCCCCTTTTCCTTCTTTCCGACAAACGGTACCCCCTACCTTCATCCGCGGCGGCGCATATTTTATATCTGAATCTCCAGCGATTTAGAGGAACTATCTTCACCGAATCTACTGTAGAGCGTCGTGAGGAAGAAGAGAAATAGAGATGATGATGAGAATCGGAGGGGGATAACATAGGGTTTTGGAATCGCCATAAGTGGATGTTTGATAAGCTAAGGAGAATAGACATCCGCGGTGATAATGGACGACGAAGAAGAAGAAGCTGAAGAGCTCCTCCTCTATCCGCCATTAACGTCTATCTGGCGAAGAGAAAGAGCAGTGACGAAAATATTCTCCTCAATTGTAAATGGAACACTCAACTTGCGCCACGTTGTCATCATCTCCTCCATTGAGAATCGAATACCGTAAACCCGAATCGGTTCAGGAGGATAAATGTTCGAATCGATTTCCGGTTTCAAGTGTAGGGGTACTTTTGGAATCGAAACGTTAAATGTCTGACGTGACACGCCTACCTGGTTTCTCTCTTCTCTCTTCCTTTTTCCAGAAACCAGGGAGGGAGAGAGAGAAGAGAGAGACAGAGGAGGAAGAGCATCAAACAAACAAAACCAGGAGAGAAAATTCCGAGGGAAAACGCGAGAAAATTTCTCAAGGTTCCTGCGAAAAAATCTACAGCGAATCACTGGAAACGGAAAAGCCAAAGGGTTTTAGGCCTCTTTTATCTTCTGGGAAATTTCTTCTGCGAAACGTGAATGTAGCTTTAATTTTTCGCTTTTTTTTTTTTAACGTCGACCAGAGATTTTGAAGCTTCGAGAGAGAGAGAGAGATAGAAAACGTTGGTGAAATAATTGTGTTTGGATCGATGGTGTGGAAACACCATCTGATTGGGTTCTCAGGGATTTTTTCTAATGTTTCTCCCGTTGGAAATCTTCTTCATTCGGGATCGTTTCTAGGAATATCTGACCTAATTTGGCCGTGATAATGGTACCGAGTCTCTCATCTCTAACACCTGCATTGTGATTTCTCCCTCCGTGTTGTTCAAATCTTCTTATGCTGATTTTTGAAGCTGATTTTTATATCCTCTTTAAATTTGGTTGAAATGTTTACTTATTATTAAGTGTACAAGAGATGAAGACATATATTATAAAATGTGTGTAAATAGAACCAAAAAAAAAAAACAGCTAATGGAAATTTGATTTGATCAGGCTGCTTCAGCAAAGGTAGCTGTTGGGTCGCATGTCTGGGTGGAAGATACTGATGAAGCCTGGATTGATGGAGAAGTAGTTGAATCTGACGGTGAAGAGATCAAAGTCCATTGCCAATCCAAGATGGTTTGCCCCCATTTCTCTCAATAAGCAACCCACACAGTCTACATTATTAGCAACTAGTAGAATTGAAAGATTTTGTTTTCTACAGGCTACATGGAGATGGTTATTGTGAGCATAACATGTTCTTCTTATTTTTGATGCATTTTATTGTAGGTTGTGGCAAAGGTTAATTCTGTCTACCCCAAGGATCCTGAGTTTCCTGAACTTGGCGTCGACGACATGACAAAGCTTGCGTATTTGCATGAACCAGGGCTTCTTCTCAATCTTAAATCCAGATTCAATGCTAATGAAATATATGTATGCTTCAGCATGTCACTCTTGTCAGTTTCCCTTCTTTCATTTTTACACCCCCGCTCATGAATTCTATCACTAGCTTTTCTAACATTGCTTTCCTGAAAATGACTTCTTTTGTTTACACATATCATTCCACATCATCTTAAGGTTGTCTTGTCTGCCCAATTATAGCTATATCATCAATATGGTTTTTTCTCAAGTGTCTTTAGCAAACTAATTTGTTCTTGATAAATTACAGACATACACCGGGAATATATTGATAGCTGTTAACCCCTTTAAAAGATTACCCCACCTATATGGAAATGACATAATGGAGCAATATAAGGGCACAGATTTTGGCGAGCTAAGCCCGCATCCTTTTGCAGTTGCTGATTCTGCATATAGGTAATCTTCTGTTGCTTAGATGAAACTTTTACTAATTAATATCGCACTACCATTTGTATGGGCCTGACAATCATCAAGAATATAAATTTTAGAAAAATGATCAATGAGGGAGTAAGCCAGGCGATCTTGGTGAGTGGAGAAAGCGGTGCTGGGAAGACAGAGAGCACAAAGATGCTCATGCAATATCTTGCATACATGGGTGGAAAAGCTGAGAGTGAAGGACGATCTGTAGAACAGCAAGTTTTGGAGGTAGATAGACTGTTTCATTCTAACTATCTTACTAAAGATAGACTCACCGAGTTTCCCTCTGTAGATATCTTCTTATTCTTCTCGTGTTGTGTTCCTGTTATGCAGTCAAACCCAGTTTTAGAAGCTTTTGGTAATGCAAAAACCGTCAGAAACAATAATTCAAGGTAAAATGTCATTCACATCTCTTGATTTTTCCAGTTTATGTATTTTCTTGAAGTTAAAAGTTGACTTATATCAGCAAATCTCATATTGCAGTCGTTTTGGTAAATTTGTGGAGATTCATTTCAATCATATGGGAAGAATCTCAGGAGCTGCTATTAGAACATATTTGCTGGAGAGGTCACGAGTTTGTCAAGTTTCTGATCCTGAGAGAAACTATCATTGCTTTTACATGCTTTGCGCTGCGCCAGAACAGGTAAACATGGTCCCTTCTATGGGTACATTAGGTCCAATGTTTCAGCATGTCCAATGTTTGTATGAGATTCATACTGACAAAATTTAGCTTCTGCTATGAGATTTTAGGAAACTGAGCGGTATAAGTTAGGGAAACCAGACACATTTCACTACCTAAATCAATCGAATTGCTATGCGTTGGATGCACTTGATGATTCCAAGGAATACCTAGCAACAAGGAAAGCTATGGACGTTGTTGGGATTAGTCCTGAAGAACAGGTACTTTCTGGTTATTCATTTACATGATCAGTAATGAGGACAACTCTTCTTACATTTTATCGTCGTAGGATGCAATCTTCCGCATAGTTGCTGCCATCCTTCATCTAGGAAACATAGAGTTTGCTAAGGGGGAAGAGTCAGATGCTGCAGAACCTAAGGACGA
>NC_025691.1:3288281-3295109 GCF_000633955.1 Camelina sativa
ACATTTTATCGTCGTAGGATGCAATCTTCCGCATAGTTGCTGCCATCCTTCATCTAGGAAACATAGAGTTTGCTAAGGGTGAAGAGTCAGATGCTGCAGAACCTAAGGACGATAAATCCCGCTTCCATCTAAAAGTGGCTGCAGAACTTTTCATGTATATGCTTCACTATTCTGTGTTCTCAGATAACATATTTCTTGTCGAGGAGTTCAAACCCGGATTGCTCTTTTATGGTAGGTGTGATGAGAAAGCTCTAGAGAGCTCCTTATGCCAAAGGGTGATGGTGACTCGTGGTGAAAGCATTACAAAGCCTCTTGATCCCGGTAGTGCAGCACTAAGCAGAGATGCTCTTGCCAAGATTGTCTATTCTAAATTGTTTGATTGGTAGGTTAACAATAACAGACTCTTTCCGAAGGGCTTATTATCATTCTTGGGATTCAAATTTTTGAAAGGTTACAAATTTATTGCTCTCAGGCTTGTGACTAAGATCAATAACTCCATTGGCCAAGACCCAAGTTCTAAATACATAATTGGAGTCCTGGATATTTATGGATTCGAGAGTTTCAAGACAAACAGGTGCTTAACCGGTACGCTTCTTGTGTTGCTAATTCTTCTTCAAAAACACTAAGCATGGTTTCATGTAAAATTTCCTAGTTACTTAGCTAGAGACTTTTTTTTTCTTTCTTTTTTGTGTTTTGAGACATCGTTATTAGTTATTCCAACGTTGTTCTTGTTAAAATTTCCCTGATAGCAGTTTTAAAGCTCTTGTTAAAATTCCAACCTTGTTTTTCTTTTTTCACATGTTTTTTTTTTGCAGTTTTGAACAGTTTTGTATAAACCTGACAAACGAGAAGCTGCAGCAGCATTTTAACCAGGATGGAGACTGATGTTCTTTTCAAAGTTTTAATTCTAGAATGATCTAAAAAAATATGCTGACCCATATTCATGCAAATGTTCCTCTCTTCTACAGCATGTGTTCAAGATGGAGCAAGAAGAATATACTAAAGAAGAGATTGACTGGAGTTACATAGAGTTCATTGATAATCAGGATGTCCTTGATCTTATAGAGAAGGTAAGTAGTATAACAGTGAGTGGTGTTGGAACCTTTAATCCGTTTTACGGCAGACATTTTTATCAATTTTCAGTACCTAATACACAATTATTTCACNCAAAAAGCTACTAGCAAAAGTTGACCTTAAAGGTTTTCAGGTGCGCTTTCATATTTTTATCTCACAGTTTCTGGATTTCTGCTTTTATATTGTGATTTCCAAAAAAGATATAAGGGTACTTGCAATGCCACTTCGGATATGTTTAATGGTTACACTGCACAAGACTCTTATATGGCTTTTCTCCTTGTTNATGGCTATGTATGTTCTTGTTGAATTTCAGGTCACCTATCAGACTGAGTTGTTTTTGGACAAGAACAAAGATTATGTTGTTGGAGAACATCAATCTCTCATGAACTCTTCAGATTGTTCCTTTGTCTCATCGTTGTTCCCAAAACCGCGAGAGGAATCCTCCAAAACATCAAAGTTCTCATCGATAGGCTCTCAGTTCAAGGTCTGACAATAATGTTAAATTCATCAAATTCTGCTTATATGTTATACATTGATTCTCACCGTGTACTAAAAATACAGCAACAACTACAATCTCTGCTTGAGACGTTGAACACCACTGAGCCACACTATATACGTTGTGTTAAACCAAACAACGTTCTTAAGCCAGAAATTTTTGAGAACGCTAATGTTCTACATCAACTTAGGTGTGGGGTAAGCTTAATGTTTCATAGAACCTTATGCGATTTTTGCAACTGCAAAAATTATTCGTCCTTTACATGATTTTGTGAAACATCCCTTTCTGACCTCAGGGTGTCATGGAAGCCATTAGGATTAGTTGTGCTGGATATCCTACTAGGAAGCCTTTCAATGAATTTTTAACCAGGTTCCGGATTTTGGCTCCAGAGGCTACGGCTAGAAGGTAGATTTACCAATGCTTAAATTCTGCTATCTAATCCTTACTTTAATGGTAAATAGACGTCAAGGTATTAGACTCATAGACCTTTTCCCTCTGGTCTTTATGTTTATAGCTTTGACGAAGTCGACGCTTGCAAAAAGCTACTAGCAAAAGTTGACCTTAAAGGTTTTCAGGTGCGCTTTCATATTTTTATCTCACAGTTTCTGGATTTCTGCTTTTATATTGTGATTTCCAAAAAAGATATAAGGGTACTTGCAATGCCACTTCGGATATGTTAAATGGTTACACTGCACAAGACTCTTATATGGCTTTTCTCCTTGTTCATATGCCATGAGAGGTTTGACGAATTCGGTTGTTACATTTATTTTGAAAATCACAGATAGGGAAGACAAAGGTGTTTCTTAGGGCAGGTCAGATGGCAGAATTGGATGCTCACCGAGCGGAAGTTCTTGGCTATTCAGCAAGGATTATACAGAGGAAAGTCCGTACGTATCAATCTCGCAAAAAATATCTGCTGTTGCAGTCCGCTTCAACTGAAATCCAAGCCTTTTGTAGAGGTAATTCATGTTGTATGCGATTCCAGGTCGAGTAGATTGTTGGCTTCAAATATAGTTTCATGTCTTATTAAGCTTCGCCCAACTGATTACAGGACGTATTGCACGCGTTCAGTTTGAGGACAAGAGAAAAGAAGCTGCTTCTGTGAGAATTCAGAAGCAGGCGCGGACATATATATGTCAGACAGCCTTTAAAAAGTTGTGTGTTTCAGCTATTTCTATTCAGACTGGGTTGCGTGCAATGGATGCTCGAGTTGAATTTCGATACAGGAAGAAGAGACAAGCGGCAATCATTATTCAAGCAAGTTTCAAAACCTCTTGTTGATGATTAAGATCTCTCCGTTTTCGTAACTAAAGTTGTCAGATACTTGAATTTATTCGAGTATCAATAACATGTAAGTTACTGATTCCACAGAGTCAAATCAGAAGATGTTTGTGTCGACGGCGGTATTTGAGAACGAAGAAAGCAGCTATTACCACTCAATGTGGCTGGAGAGTGAAAGTTGCACGCCGAGAACTACGGAAGCTTAAAATGGTGACATTCTTTCCTAACTAACAATGGGAGCTCTTAGTTTCTTTAAAACTAATATATGCGGTCGACTATCGATGAGATGTATATGAATCATCAGTATGATCAAGATGTTGGAAACTTTTATAATCGTGGATTGGAATATTCTGTCAGTATTTTCGTATCTCCTAAGGTCCTCTATTGGGAACTCAAATTGATGATAATTCTAATTCTGAAGTGATATAATCAGTTTAATTGAATTTATTCACTGAATCATATGTATGCGGNATATATTTCATCTATATTTCCTTAATAATTTGCTGAGTTTGTGTTTGCCTCTACAGTATGTTTCCAAGATCAACACATGATACACTTGCGCAAAAGCTATACCAGACATTTAATAACCACAAGCGTTTTACCAAGCCAAAATTGGCTCGTACTGACTTTACCATTTGCCATTACGCTGGTGATGTTAGTGATTTAATTACCTCAGAAGTGTGTGCTTGAAATGCTTGTCTTGAAGTGATGGAAAAAACGTAAACTTGGTGTGATGGCTATGTATGTTCTTGTTGAATTTCAGGTCACCTATCAGACTGAGTTGTTTTTGGACAAGAACAAAGATTATGTTGTTGGAGAACATCAATCTCTCATGAACTCTTCAGAGTGTTCCTTTGTCTCATCGTTGTTCCCAAAACCGCGAGAGGAATCCTCCAAAACATCAAAGTTCTCATCGATAGGCTCTCAGTTCAAGGTCTGACAATAATGTTAAATTCATCAAATTCTGCTTATATGTTATACATTGATTCTCACCGTGTACTAAAAATACAGCAACAACTACAATCTCTGCTTGAGACGTTGAACACCACTGAGCCACACTATATACGTTGTGTTAAACCAAACAACGTTCTTAAGCCAGAAATTTTTGAGAACGCTAATGTTCTACATCAACTTAGGTGTGGGGTAAGCTTAATGTTTCATAGAACCTTATGCGATTTTTGCAACTGCAAAAATTATTCGTCCTTTACATGATTTTGTGAAACATCCCTTTCTGACCTCAGGGTGTCATGGAAGCCATTAGGATTAGTTGTGCTGGATATCCTACTAGGAAGCCTTTCAATGAATTTTTAACCAGGTTCCGGATTTTGGCTCCAGAGGCTACGGCTAGAAGGTAGATTTACCAATGCTTAAATTCTGCTATCTAATCCTTACTTTAATGGTAAATAGACGTCAAGGTATTAGACTCATAGACCTTTTCCCTCTGGTCTTTATGTTTATAGCTTTGACGAAGTCGACGCTTGCAAAAAGCTACTAGCAAAAGTTGACCTTAAAGGTTTTCAGGTGCGCTTTCATATTTTTATCTCACAGTTTCTGGATTTCTGCTTTTATATTGTGATTTCCAAAAAAGATATAAGGGTACTTGCAATGCCACTTCGGATATGTTAAATGGTTACACTGCACAAGACTCTTATATGGCTTTTCTCCTTGTTCATATGCCATGAGAGGTTTGACGAATTCGGTTGTTACATTTATTTTGAAAATCACAGATAGGGAAGACAAAGGTGTTTCTTAGGGCAGGTCAGATGGCAGAATTGGATGCTCACCGAGCGGAAGTTCTTGGCTATTCAGCAAGGATTATACAGAGGAAAGTCCGTACGTATCAATCTCGCAAAAAATATCTGCTGTTGCAGTCCGCTTCAACTGAAATCCAAGCCTTTTGTAGAGGTAATTCATGTTGTATGCGATTCCAGGTCGAGTAGATTGTTGGCTTCAAATATAGTTTCATGTCTTATTAAGCTTCGCCCAACTGATTACAGGACGTATTGCACGCGTTCAGTTTGAGGACAAGAGAAAAGAAGCTGCTTCTGTGAGAATTCAGAAGCAGGCGCGGACATATATATGTCAGACAGCCTTTAAAAAGTTGTGTGTTTCAGCTATTTCTATTCAGACTGGGTTGCGTGCAATGGATGCTCGAGTTGAATTTCGATACAGGAAGAAGAGACAAGCGGCAATCATTATTCAAGCAAGTTTCAAAACCTCTTGTTGATGATTAAGATCTCTCCGTTTTCGTAACTAAAGTTGTCAGATACTTGAATTTATTCGAGTATCAATAACATGTAAGTTACTGATTCCACAGAGTCAAATCAGAAGATGTTTGTGTCGACGGCGGTATTTGAGAACGAAGAAAGCAGCTATTACCACTCAATGTGGCTGGAGAGTGAAAGTTGCACGCCGAGAACTACGGAAGCTTAAAATGGTGACATTCTTTCCTAACTAACAATGGGAGCTCTTAGTTTCTTTAAAACTAATATATGCGGTCGACTATCGATGAGATGTATATGAATCATCAGTATGATCAAGATGTTGGAAACTTTTATAATCGTGGATTGGAATATTCTGTCAGTATTTTCGTATCTCCTAAGGTCCTCTATTGGGAACTCAAATTGATGATAATTCTAATTCTGAAGTGATATAATCAGTTTAATTGAATTTATTCACTGAATCATATGTATGCGGAGATTTCTGAGATGTCTTTGTCTTCCAGGCTGCTAAGGAAACAGGAGCCCTTCAAGACGCTAAAACTAAGCTGGAAAAGGAAGTGGAAGAACTCACTTTATGCTTAGAGCTCGAGAAACAAATGAGGGTACACATCACACACAACTTGCCACAGTGAATATTGATATATTCTTAAACCATAATACTAGATCTTGTTGCTGTCTCTTTTCTGTGTGAGGCATCTGATTTTATTACTGATGCAGATGGAGCTTAACGAAACCAAAACTCAAGAAGTCGAAGAGTTGCGGTTAGCTTTAAATGACATGGAAATTGAGCTCGGGGAAACTCAAGAAACCAAAAGTGAGGAGATTTTGAAGTTGGAGTCTGCCTTACAAGACATGCAACTCGAATTTGAAGAACTTGCTAAGGAGTTGGAGATGACGAATGATCTTGCTGCAGAAAATGAACAGCTCAAGGTAAGGTCATAAAGATATTAGATAAGAACCTTTCGTTCCTTGGTAATCTTAATCTTCCGTTTATGGGTTGAAGGTTACAGATTTATACATATTTAAGAAATGTTCGTGGTTGCTCTGTCTTATTCATTTTCCTTCTAACTTCTAAGGATTTGGTGAGCTCGTTGCAAAGGAAAATTGATGAATCCGGGACCAATCATGAAGAAACAAGTAAGCTAAGTGAAGAGAGGGTAAAACAGGAGGTTCCCGTCATTGACCAAGGTGTAATCATCAAACTCGAAGCTGAAAATCAAAAATTGAAGGTAGGATGATCTTTTGATATTGACAATTGATAGACGATCCAGCTTCGTGGCAAGAGAGGTTCATTTGAGATTTCTATGTTTTCTATAGACAATTCATATCTTATCAAGAACAACATTTCGTAGGAACTGGTCAGTACACTGGAGAAGAAGATCAATGCATTAGACAGAAAGGATGACGTAACAAGCTCAAATATCTCAGATCAGTTGAAAGAGAGTGCTTCATCTGATTATGAGATGTTGAGTAAGCTTGCAGCAGAAAATGAACGTCTCAAGGTAAAGTTATAGGGATGTAGTTCTACTATCGTCTTTTTAGTGTTTTTAAGTTTGTTTTTCTCATTGATATGATGTATGATACTTCTCAGGCACTTGTGAGTTCATTAGAGAATGGAACTAATGAAAACGATGGGAATGATTCATCAAACGAGCAAAAGGAAGAGACACACATGCTGAAAGAAGAGAGATTGGCAGAAGATGTTTCGGTTGATAACGAAAGGACCAACAAGCTGGCTGCTGAAAACAAAGACTT
>NC_025691.1:3296395-3310596 GCF_000633955.1 Camelina sativa
CAAGAAAAATAATGGGTTATGTGACACTTATGTCTCTATTAAATTTATTGAAATTCCACAGGATATGGTAAATTTGTTGGAAAAGAAAATAAACGAAACAGAGAAGAAGTACGAGGAAGCAAATAGACTTTGTGAAGAAAGGCTTAAGCAGGTTGTAGACGCAGAGACAAAACTAATCGAGTTAAAAACAACTATGCAAAGGTTGTCGATTTGCATTCTCTTTTTGACCTAAGTTTCAATCTTTTATCTTTTCTTCGCTCGATGTTTTCTTTTGCAACAGCTACTACGAATGCATTACTTATTTACTATTATGTTTAGGCTCGAGGAAAAGGTCTCTGACATGGAAGCAGAAGATAAAATTCTTCGGAAGCAAGCATTGTTTAATTCAGCTTCCCAGAAAATGTCACCCCAGGTGTCATTTTCCAGACCCCCAGTAAGATTTATCTATGTAAATTCCTCTTATATATATTCTTTCTCAAGAAAATTCTTGACCTCTTTTTTCCGCGTACCTCTTGCAGCCAGTGGAGAACGGACATCATGTACGTGAAAAACTAAATGAACTGTTCTTGTATACAGTTAATAATCTTCGCAATTTTTTGTTACTAGAGCCTTGTGATAGAAAATTCTTTCTTACAGGCATCACTTGCTCCTATACCATCAAGAAGGTTTGGGGCAATGTCTTTCAGACGATCTCAGATTGAACAACAACCTCATGTATGTGCCTAACGAAAATTTGAGTCATAATATTGTGATACTTGTTTGCATTAGTTGATTAATTTTGTCACGTTGTTATGATGCAGGAATATGTTGACGTCCTTCTCAAATGTGTATCACAAAATGTCGGTTTCAGCCATGGAAAGCCTGTTGCAGCATTAACAATATACAAATGTCTCATACACTGGAAACTATTCGAAGCAGAGAAAACTAGTGCCTTTGACCGTATTGTTCCTATTTTTGGTTCAGCTATAGAGGTAACCTGAAGTTTACATATAAGTCTCTTTGTAATATTTTATGGTCAAAGTATTAATGGAAACATGTGAAAACTACTTTATTAGATAATCAAAAAATATGAAACATGAAAGCTTAAGTATCGTTTCATAATTTTCCCGAGACGGCTTAGAATTGAGTTAGATTGAAAGTTGACTTTATGTCATCATGCTTTGCGTTCTGTCTACTTTCAGAACCCAGAAGATGATAACAATTTGGCTTATTGGCTAACAAATACATCTACGCTGCTGTTTTTGCTTCAAAGAAGCTTGAAATCCCATAGTACAACCGGTGCAAGTCCGAAGAAACCTCCTCAGCCAACTTCATTTTTTGGGAGGATGACACAGGTAACAAACAAATCCTGTTTATCGACTCTAAGAATACCTTAAGCATACTAATGGCCATAAGGCTTAAAGATTTCACTTCTATATGTTTTAGGGTTTCCGTTCAACCTCTTCGGCCAGCCTTTCAGGTGACGTAGTGCAACAAGTAGATGCTCGATATCCTGCTTTACTTTTCAAGCAGCAGCTTACAGCCTACATTGAAACTATATATGGAATATTTCAAGAGAATGTGAAGAGAGAACTAGCACCCGTGCTTTCGTCCTGTATTCAGGTAAACCTATTTATGGTTTCCATCAAAATAAATCAAAATGTTAGGATCATGATCTCTGCAAGACAATGTCATCTCACTTATAAGTCCTCAACTAATGGCTCAGGGACTGAAAGATTTATCACATGAGTCCTCTGCAGAGACTTTATCTGCTGAGTCATCTGAACAGAACTCACCAGAAAAGCCATCTGAAGATAATCCACTGGCAAAGCTGTCTGAAGATAATTCACCAGCAAAGCCATCTGAAGATAAGTCACAAGAAAAACCATCTGAAGAGAACTCACAGGCAAAGCTATCCGAAGAGAATTCACAAGTAAAGCTATCCGAAGAGATTCCACAGGCAAGTCCATCCGCAGAGAATTCAACGGCAAAGCCATCTGAAGAGAATTCACCCACGGAAACTTGGCAAGACGTCATAAATCTTTTAAATCGGCTTCTTGGAACATTGAAGAAAAATTACGTAAGAACTTTTTTTGTATTCTAGGATTCAAGATTGTGTTTGCTTCTCTTGACTCCTAAATTTTTACTCTGACAAACTACTTCTTTCAGGTTCCTCTGTTTCTTGCTCAGAAGATTTTCAGCCAAACATTCCAAGACATCAACGTTCAACTCTTTAATAGGTAAACTATTTACATTCCCCCATCAACCTTAACGGAGTAAAAATCACCTAATCCACCATCAGCCAATAAACATAAAACTGTAATGTAACTAATGCAGCCTTATGGAACGTGAATGCTGCACATTCATCATGGGCAAGAAAGTGAATGCCTGGTTAAATGAACTCGAGTCATGGTGTAGCCAGGCAACTGAAGAGGTACGTCAGTTGTTTTGATTGAATGGAACGGTTTCAAACTCTTAATCACTTGATTTCACTTGTCAATTAAATTCTCCTGAATGCAGTATATAGGATCTTCATGGGATGAACTCAAACACACAAGACAAGCCGTGATGCTCCTGGTCTGTTTCCTATGAACCAAATTACAGCAACTTTAATTAACACTACAACACGTTTTCCTCTCTCTCTCTTTTTTTTTTCCTGAATATATCATCGGATTCCTCTTCCAGGTTACAGAACAGAAGTCCACAATTACATATGATGATCTTACAACTAACCTCTGCCCAGTAACTACTCTCTGCTTCGGATTTGTTTAATAATATTATAAAACATGCCTGAAAAATGCTTCTGATATTTCTATCTCTATTTCACTTTCCAGGCTCTTAGTACTCAGCAATTGTATAGAATATCTACCCTCTGCAAAATTGATGATCACGAGTATCAGAATGTATCTCCAGACGTATGTTTGCTCTGAACATTTCTCAAATAAACCAAAATACATTTTCCCAAACCTCTATATTCACTTCATATATCTGGGGTGCAGGTGATTTCCAACTTGAAACTTCTAATTACAGATGAAGACGAAGACAGTCGTTCGTTCTTGTTAGACAATAATTCCAGGTATTTCAGAATACTAATAACTTTCTCTAAATTGGTCATAACATCATCACCATAACCTCTTGAATATTGTGTTTTTGAAACTCAGCATCCCCTTTGAAGCCGATGAAATCTCCAACTGTATGCAAGAAAAAGACTTTGCCAATATAAAACCAGCTGTGGAACTCATTGATAACCCTAACTTCCACTTTCTGAAGGACTGAGACTTATTTGAGTCCGACTAGATATGTTGCAATGAAATTGTATAGTAGTCCTTTGCATAGTTTTACGGGTGTATAATCTTTTGATCGATCGGTTTCGTCGTCTAGGCAGGCTTTAAGAGGGAATTTCGAGCTCAAGTGTAGGGCTCGTTCTCTTCTTTTAATTTGATTCTTATACACGTTCATTGTGTTCAGGGTGGTGGTTAGGTTAAAGCCAAAGGCAAAATAATTTACTCATCATAGGGAAAGAAACTTTTCTCTGTAGAACAAACATTAGAAATCAGTTTTTGTAACCTTAGTTTTTGAGAGATTTGGCGACACCTTTAGTCCCATAATGGGTCACATATTCATGATTGGCTTTGCGATATTGTTTAAGTTTGGATGCACTTTCCTAGAGTTAAATTTCAAAACAATCAGTCAAAATGAAATGGAACAACGACAACCTAGATAATGAGTTAGTGACTCAAAACCACATATTTTTATAGTACTTTTTGATATTTTATTAAATACAATTGTCGTATTTTAAAACTATTTAAAGCTTTGCTATATATATATATTTTTGTAACTTTTATATAGTTAAGTTAGTTATTAACACCTTTTAATTTCGGAAACAGTGTTACCATGACTTATTTTGGAAACACAATTAGTTTTTGTTCCATCTAATTTCTGATAACATTCTGACTGCGCAGGAGATATTTCATGGCCTCAGGACAAATCCATCCTGTAAAAAAAAATTTATGGCTATAAAAACAAATATGAGCAAGGCGTATGATAGGGTCGAGTAGAGTTTTATTGAGGCATTACTCAGGAAGATGAGTTTTGCGGACAAATGGGTATCTTGGATCTTGTTTTGTGTTTCTTCGGTTGAATATAAAGTTCTGCTGAATGGTCAACTTAATGGTTTGATAGTCCCGGAGAGAGAGTTTCGGCAGGGAGATCCGCTATCTCCCTATTTGTTTATCCTCTGCACGGAGGTGTTAATTGCGAATATTCGTAAGGCTAAGTGGGATAAGCGGATAACAGGGATCAAGGTCGCGAATAAATGTCCGCCGATTACGCACTTGCTGTTTGCGAATGATAGCCTATTTTTCTGCAAGGCAGATAAGGATCAGTGTGGTGCTATCTTGGACATCTTAAAGAGTTATGAGGCAGTGTCGGGACAACAAATAAATTTTGACAAGTCTTCGGTTCAGTTTGGGCACACAATCGCTGAAGGGGTGAAGAGTGAGGTGCAGCAGGTCCTTGGAATAACAAACCTGGGAGGGATGGGTTCTTATCTAGGATTACCTGAGAGTTTAGGAGGGTCAAAGACAAAAAAATTCTCCTTTGTTCGAGATAGAATTCAGAGCCGCACAAATGGTTGGACAGCAAAACAACTTTCCCGAGGAGGAAAAGAAGTGATGATAAAGTCCGTTGCTACTGCGGTACCGACTTTTGTTATGTCATGTTTTCGGTTGCCAAAAACGGTTACGTCCAAACTCACTAGTGCAGTGGCGAAGTTTTGGTGGAGTTCAGGCCAATATGGGGGGATACATTGGTTAGCCTAGAAGAAGTTATGTGGTAGTAGACAGTTGGGTGGATTGGGTTTTAGAAATGTTGATGATTTTAATTCAGCTTTGTTGGCTAAACAATTGTGGCGCCTGATAGAGGCACCAGAGTCTCTTTTTGCTCGGATTTTCAAGGGCAGGTATTACCGGAATTTGAATCCTATGGATCCGATACGTTCATACTCTCCATCTTATGGGTGGCGGATTATAGTTTCAGCTAGATCTTTGGTACACAAAGGGCTTATTAAACGGGTTTGTTATGGTGAATCCATTTCTATATGGACTGATCCATGGATACCGGCTCAATTCCCAAGACCAGCGTTGTGCAAGGGACCTTTTAAGGACCCTTCTTTAAAAATTTCTCATTTAATCGATCGCCAGACAAATTCTTGGCATGTGGATATTCTCCATGAGCATTTTGTTCCGGACGATGTTACATTGATAGTGGCTTTACCGTTGGGTAGCTCTCAGTCGGAAGACTCACTAGGTTGGCATTTTACGAAAACCGGGAAAGATACAGTGAAATCAGGGTATGATACGGAACGCTTAGCGAACCAACATACTTCTCAGGTCATTCGGTATGGGTCTGATATTACTCCTCTTCTAGCGGGGGTCTGGAGGGTGTCCTATCCTCCAAAAATTCGGCATTTTATGTGGCAAGTTTTATCAGGGTGTATTTCGTCACCTCAAATTTGCGACGGAGAGGTACTGATTGTGATTCTGGATGTGCAAGATGCGGGGATGATGAGGAAACAATCAATCATGCTATTTTTTGGTATCCACCAGCACGTCAGGCTTGGGCTCTAGCTCAGGTGCCTATCGGATCAGTATCCTTCCCCACGGATTCTCTGTATGCCAATGTGGATCATTTTCTAGGATCTTCAAATCCGGGTTCTCAGATAGCAGCTTTCCCTTGGATTATGTGGTACATATGGAAGGCGAGGAATGATAGAGTTTTTAGAATCAAATGGAAAAACCGAATGATGTCTTTAGGGTAGCGTTAGGGGAGGCGTCTACGTGGTTACAGGCACAGACCGAGGATGTGGATGAGGAATCTTTCACCATTCTGAGTGCCTTTGGAGCGCCAGTGTCGGGGGGCATAAGACACCTTCATGGTGTCTTTGCCAGGTATCGGTGTTTTGTAGATGGTTCGTGGAAAGCAGGTGATGCCTTTGCAGGTGCAGGATGGACGTGTTCGTCCTCTTTGGACGTAGTAACGACGAGGGGAGCCGCCAATTTCCGACGAAGTCTTTCTCCATTACATGCGGAAGTTGAAGCCTTTGTCTAGGTGATGCGGTGCATGATTGGACATGTCTATATCAGACAAAACCAAACTACAACAGAGGTTTTGCTCTGCATTACTCAAACCAGTAATGGGCCTGCTATAGTTGAGCTCAACAAGGGAAGAGAAGTGGGCCTTACAACCAAATCAGAGCCCACTAAGTTTGTCCCACAAACTTTGCATCAAGACAGAGGATCTCTGCAGAACTGTGACGCAAGTACTGCTCCCCAAATCAAGCTGAACAACACGGTCAAACCTGTTCCCCTAATCAAGCTGAACAACTGTTATGAGTGTCTCTTATCACAAGATGCCTTCTGCAACTAGTCATATGTCGGTTTATGACAATTCATCAATTATCCTTTATGCTTACTGTCTATATAAAATGAGTGTAGCTGTAATCCTTCGTTTCTTAAGTTGAAGAAAGGTTTTCACCATTATCTTCTTCATCTAGCTTTTCTCAAGATCTTAAAGATCTTTCAGTCTATAGGGATGTGGCTTTTTATACAGATTGCTCAGACTTGGTGAATATGGTGTCTTCTCCTCAAGATTGGCCGACCTTCAAGACCTACCTCGACAATATCAAGACAGACAAGGAAGAGTTTTTTCTTTTTCTTTGTCTCTAATTTCAAGAAATGAAAATGTAAGTCCGGATTCAGTGGCACACCAAGCGCGTACGTATCTGTCTTATGCTTTGTTTGTAGATTCTTTTCCTTTCAATTGGCTCATATGAGTTGATTTTTTTGTTGAAAAAAAAAAAAAAAATTAGTTATTAACAATTGGTGAAAAAAAACACCTGATGAGTTTGAGTCACTAGTCTGTGACAATGAGAAGGATCGGAGGGAGAGCGAATCAAACAAAGAGAAACATGTGAATCTGATCACATGGGTCTTCCCATACCCTTTCAGTTATTACAGTTATGGAGGTTTGTTTGCATTTATCATCCCTCTAGTCTACTCTATTTCTTTTTGTCCCTTTTCTAACCATTACATAATATACATGCATGCATTGATGCATTACATATATATACACAAAATGTGTTTGTCCAATAACAAATATTGTGAACCAAGTGTTTTTCTTTTAATTCTGACTAGATGAATACCCGTACTACATGCGGATTTGTTTATATCTATATATATACATTTATTGTAATACTTTTTTTGCTTCTTATATTTTCACATTTCAAAGATTAAAAATTATATATAAACAGACAAAACTAAGATTTTTTTGTGAGGAGGCAAAGAATACTAAATTTTGTTTAAAGCTAAATCTTATTCTAAAGTAATTTTTGTAGACGAAAACTATTAGCATATTTTTTGTAGGAAATAAAATAATCATATCATTTGCACATTTGATTGGTAGATAAAAACGTTTAAACATCCTACAATTCTTGTCTAAAACTTAGATATTTAAATATATTTGTATTTAAGCTTCTTAACTAAATACCATTGGACTCTCAAATTCTCTTTTATCAAAAAAATTTTCATTTGCACATTTGATTGGTAGATAAAAACATTTAAACATCTTACAATTCTTGTCTAAAACTTAGGTATTTAGATATATTTGTATTTAAGCTTCTCAACTAAATACCATGGGACTCTCAAATTTTCTTTTATTAAAAAGATTTTCATGCAGCTTGGTTAACTCTTTAATGGTTATAATTAAGATAGACAATTTTCCTTCCTGCTAGCTATTCAATTTCTTGAATATAACTCTAGAATTTAATTTAATTTTCTTTTTCTTTTTTTCTCTGTATTTTCCTCAACCAACATTATATTATTGATTTAACTATCTTTCATTCGATAGTAAACAAAACTCTGATCTTTTTCATATATAAAAATTTATTTTTCTAAGGAGACACTTTCATAAATTTCTGTACAATATTGACCAAATTCCCCGTCACTGCTACAACCCTTTAAAATTGTTGAGAAAATTCTAGCGTCTAAACCATATGTTCATATCTTCATGGTTTACTCTAAGAGGACGAAACAAATATTTGGTTTTATTCTCGATACACTTTTATCTTTTGGTGATGCATTTACTTATTTAAAGAAGAAATCAACATGTTCTAAGCCTCTCTAGATTTTTTATATAAATATTGAAATTGTTTGTGATATGAAAAAGAATAAATGACATGAAAAATGTTTTAAATTCTTTTTTAATTTTAAATATGTTTGCTTTAAATTAAGGAGCTTTTAATTTTGGTTGATATGTGTCACTCTCTCTATTGCTGATATGTCATATGGAGAGAGTTAAGCAACTTTCATAATATAGATTTCCTCATAGTATTATTAGCCGACGTCGTCACAAATGGAACAGTAGTTAAAAACTATATTATCCTTTTCTTGTTAATCAAAAATCAAAAATATCGTATCTTATCATATGGTGACTACGTGACTATGGTCCTTTCTCTATATGTGTGTACGATCTTCACTATTTTAGATAATATATCCCCTATATAATTAATCGAAAGTACACAATATTTCTTATAGACTATATAATATTGAGTTATAAGATTAACTATTAGTTAAATTTCGATTTCAAATCTTCTAACAAGAATATTCAAAAAAAAAAAAATCTCCACAGAATATTTAATTAACCATATATAGGCAATAAAATTTCAAAAATTATTCACTCTTCCACGGATTAAGAGTGATTTTCGATTATACTAGCAACTATATATCAAAATAACAGAAATAATATTTATTATGATTGATTTGAACAAATTTAAAAAAATTTAGGCTAATCTGCAAAACAGTCATAAGAAATCTCAAAAGAAATTCAAATTCTCATATTTATTATATGATTTTATTGCATAATGTTTTATTCACAACAATTTTTAAAAACAATTATATAAATTATATTTTATATAAAAATTACAATATAAATAAAAAGAAATTTAATCCGTGCTAGAGCACGGATCCTAATCTAGTATATGTATATAACTTCTTTTAATAATTTGCACTCAAATACAAAATTGAAAATTCTCTTAATATAGAAATATATTCTATCGTCTTCAAATATCAGTGTTCTGTATTGATTAGTCGATCAGATTAATGTTTTCAGCATTTAGAAGTAAAATCTTACAAGATTCATAATATAAGTAAATATATTATTATATTCATTTTTTTTTTATTACCAATTAATTTTACAATAGAGGTCGACAGAGTTTCACAATTGTTAATGATCCTTCTACGATGTCTAAATGGAAAAATTAGACCCACTCCAATATTAAAACACCTATAAAGATTACAATATCAATTTAGCTAGTTAGATCATCTTCTTCTCCAAGGGGAGTTTAAATACTTCCTACTAGTATTAAATATATATATATATATATATATGTAATAATATTAAATAAGAACCTCGAATAAGTAATAACACTTTTTTTTCATTTGTGTATATTTTCTTTAAAAATAAGTTTAGTTTCATAAATAAACTCAGTTAAATATTAATATTTTAGTGTTTAAGATACTCATAAAAGGTTTCTTATCATTGTATCACCAATTTCTTGGATTTTTATGATCACGCAGCAGCCTAGAGTAAAGTTTGAGTATACGCCTTAACTATATATACACATATAACGAAGATTATGATTTCGAAGGCTAACTAATTTGCAACAATTCAATAATATGTTAGTCAAACAAGCCGTAATCCACAGAAAGAAATGAAGAGAAATGCTAGTTTCAGAATATTTTCATGTGACCCCATTTTATGGTATTCGAAGCATAAAATCAGTAGAGATATAAAGAAAATACATATTTTGTTATACTAGTGGTTGAAATCAGGTTGTGCTTATAATGAGCTAAACTGAAAACAGTAACATGGGGTTTGGCTCTCTTAATTAACTAGGTTTATTTAATCAAAAGATTCTAGATACCTAACTAAGAAAAGCTGACTATAGCAGAATCTGGTTGATTATTGTCAGAAAATAAAACAATAATGGACATATATACAAATATTTTGAAAATTCCATTTTAGCAATAATTGATCCATTTACTGTTTGTTTTTCTTTGTTTTTGTCAACCATGGTTAACTCTCCTCGTAAGACGTAAAACTCGTGACCTTCGGCTCGTAAGATATATAGTAAAAAGTGTAATACTTTGGACGGAAAAAATTGTTGTTTGTTTTTTTGTTATTATTGTTATAATATTATTTTTTGATAATAATATTAGAGTTGGTTGTTTTTGTTTTGGTTATATATATATATATATAATATAATTGTTCATTTCAGTGTGTTCAATAATTGGCCAATATATTCGTCTGAGTGTTTGTATATGATGATGATAAGTGGTTAATTTGGTCGTTTCATGGAAAGTTAATACTTGAATTATTGACTGCAGATACAAGTACTATAATTACATCTTTATTCAAATAAAAACAAAATATTTATAGATTTTTACTTTTTGTACTCCCTCTGTCCTAGGTAAATTAATGTTTTATAGATTTCTTTTTTTGTTGTAAATATTTTTAATACTAGAAAAATGAGAAAATAGAAAATAGAGAAAATGTCAGAAAAATGAATCATCATATATGTACGAGATGAACAAAAAAAAAATCATCAGAAAAAAATAAAAAATAAATCAATTATATATATATTCTTTGTTTGAATACGTGTGAAAAATACTAAACATAGGACAGTGGAAGTAACGACTAAATCAAGATTATTTTCAACTGCATGGATTCATTCTACGATTGTATTATTTTGCTTAATTGAGTAGTATATTATAAGTTGTTTATATATAGAACGCAGAACGATCACAAGTTTTACTAATAAAGCAGAAACGACTTTAGTATATATGCGGTAGTTTTATGAAATCTAGGTTGTTAGTACGTAGCTTTGTTTTTAGTCGATAGTATTAATCTATTTTAATTTTAATTACTTCAAAAAAAATTCAACTACTCCATCGATAGGATAAATAATCTCTTCATCCCAGGAGCCATAAATTTCATAATTATCAACATCTAAAGTTCATCTATGAAACTAAAAGTCTAAAACTATTATCAAGGCAAGACACGTCATATGCATGCATCTACACACATTTTCCTTATATTAAACTTAAAAAGGCACTCTAGATTTTGGTGAGAAAAATCTTTGCCCGATTCAACTCCACTATATGTACATCTATCACTCTCTCGATCGAGGTTTCCTGAAT
Source organism: Camelina sativa (assembly GCF_000633955.1). Taxonomy (NCBI): domain Eukaryota; kingdom Viridiplantae; phylum Streptophyta; class Magnoliopsida; order Brassicales; family Brassicaceae; genus Camelina; species Camelina sativa. Next base: position 3,307,630 of record NC_025691.1, read on the forward strand.
AAATCTTGTTTTCCTAAATCATGATGATTACACAACACGATTCCATATTATCGATGTGAATACTTTATATAGATCGGAGAAAATTATACTCAATCTGTGAATCCTAAGAATAAGTTATGATGGATACAAAAAGATACTCAGAAAACATTGAAAACAAGGATTTACGTGTATTGGGAGATCGATCTCCTGTATAAAACATATTTGTGTTCTTTACTATCATTAAACTTTCAACATAAAAAAAAAAAAAATAAAAGAAAAATAAAACTCAACATAATTTACTAATGCGTTGGTAACTTTACGAAGAAAATTCAATTTTATTACTAGACGAGCGTGATAAAAAAAGTTGGGATTTTAAATACAACTCTTGGACATGCAAATAAAACTCTCTAATCTCTAGTATCAAGTTTCACTGACCTTGGGGGGACATTTTTTTTTTCTTGTTACGTGTGGATTCCAATTCATATTTTCACACACACATACTCAAATATACATATAGTTTGTTTGGACGGTAAATCAAAAATGCTAATCACATTAATTTACAAAGAAAACAATAATAGAAAGAGGAATTATTGTGTCAAATTATTGAACCAATATGCACTGACATTTTATCGCTGCAATAAAAGAGGCACTGACTAATTTCAACAACAACAGGGAAAGAGGAATTGACCAAATTGATTAAACATGAAAACATGATGACCCAAATTTTACAGTCCAGCACATGAATATATCTCATATTTCCCTTTCAACTTCATGCGTATCTAACCCTAGATTTGGTTTGTGCATAGATCGATGTAGATTTTATTAAAACATTCCAAATTTATAAGATTAACAGTTTATCTTATAACAGGAAAAAAAATGTTTTGACTTAAGACTTAAGAGTATGATATTTTAACCAATAAAAACTTTACTACTGACGTTTTTGCCAAACACTTTGCGTCTAATGACCGGATTAATTAAAACCCTCGGTTTTAGGTTTAATTCGAATCATAATAAGTAGATGTCATTTTCATTAAGAAGGAATAGAAAACCCAAATAGACCTTTCATTATACTGTCTCTTTTTTAGAATATCTGCTCCCTGTGCTCAATTAACGGATTAGAGTTTCTCATGAAATTTACAAATAAGTTATACATATGATTGCTTCATTTTTCAGCAGGTATTTTTTTTTATAAAAAATATAAGCTTTGATTGGTAGTGTGAAATTCAAGCGGTTGTTTGGTTACCAATCGAACGAGTGATCTGAACAGATGGATAAAACAAGTAGTCTGAATAAAGTGGTTGAAAAAGGCGGTTAGAAAGTTAAACAAGATGAGTCGTAAACCATGTAAAAATACGAGAGTTTACAATAAAACGTACGATTAAATTTTTAAAATTAATTTGTTATTTTCTGTCATCTTAAAAAAAAAAAAATTATGTTATCTTCTTAAAGAGTTTAAAAGATGAAAAAAAATTAAACAACAAAGTTTTTACTCAACTACTTGTTATCAATCATAATTATAATTTAATCACGAGTTTTAGTTCAACCGCAATTTTTATTCCGCAAATCTTTAACCACCTTCTCCTTAGCCATCTTTTTACAATTGCTGAATTTTTTTTTTATCTGACTGTTCTAAACATAAATCCTTAGGACACATATTTTGGTCGAATTTAACACAACCCATATATAATTAGGCAAAACACTTTTCTATAAGTGTCAACTTCAAGTGTTTTTGGTGTTAAAAGTAATTCATCATCACTTTCACATGTGCTACAAAGATTTACTGAAAGTCAAAAAGAGAAGGTAATTAAATAGGACGGTGCTTCTATTGTTGAAATAAGAAGTGGTGGTTGTTATGTTTGTCAACAAAAGTGGGCTGCAAGCTTCCTATAAATAGAGAGAGATCAAGCGAGAGCAAATCATCCCATAGCATCCAATATAATAAAGAGAAGTTGCAATACTAAGCAACATATAAATAAGAGAGTGTGTGAGGTTTGGAAAAATAACGAGTGGTGTGAGATTTGAGTGTTTTTACTATAAGTTATAAACTTTGTATTGTGAGTGATTTACAAATAAATATAAGAGTGTTTTATTTAGTTGGCTTATATATTTGTGGTTAATTTATAAATTGTGTATTTACAAGATACCAATTATACTTTAACCCAATATTAAACCGATTAATTTCTCAACATTTGATCTATTTCTATATTAGCTTAAATTAATCAATAAATGCCGCTGCAAGCCAATCATTTGAAGATTGAGAAGTTAAATTAAATGAGTAGAATAATCATTTGAAATTCTTGAGAAATCATTTTCCAAAAACAACATTCTAAATTGCTTAAAGCTCTTCCCTATTTAAACCCTTTCTCCTCAATCCAAACAAGACACAAACCAAATCCCCATCTACCATCATTACATCTTTTCTTGCCCTAAAAGTAAGTACAAATAACATTGAAAAAGCTCCCGATAGAATGAGTAATAACAATAACACAACTTGTGTGAACATCTCAACTCTGCTTCAGCCTGAGGACATTTTCTCCCGTCGTTGCATCTGGGTGAATGGGCCGGTCATCGTCGGTGCTGGCCCATCAGGCCTAGCTGTCGCCGCCGACCTGAAACGCCAAGAAGTTCCGTTTATAATCCTCGAGCGAGCTAACTGCATAGCCTCTCTGTGGCAAAACAGAACCTATGATCGTCTCAAGCTTCATCTCCCCAAGCAGTTCTGTCAATTACCAAATTTACCCTTCCCTGAGGATTTCCCGGAGTATCCAACGAAGTTCCAGTTTATTGAGTACCTTGAGTCCTACGCAACACACTTTGATCTCCGCCCCAAGTTCAATGAGACTGTCCAGTCAGCTAAATATGACAAGAGGTTTGGGCTCTGGCGGGTCCAGACTGTTTTGAGAAGCGAGCTGCTCGGTTACTGTGAGTTCGAGTATATTTGCAGGTGGCTCGTGGTGGCGACGGGAGAGAATGCTGAGAAAGTGGTGC
>NC_025691.1:3314686-3346121 GCF_000633955.1 Camelina sativa
CTTCAGCCTGAGGACATTTTCTCCCGTCGTTGCATCTGGGTGAATGGGCCGGTCATCGTCGGTGCTGGCCCATCAGGCCTAGCTGTCGCCGCCGACCTGAAACGCCAAGAAGTTCCGTTTATAATCCTCGAGCGAGCTAACTGCATAGCCTCTCTGTGGCAAAACAGAACCTATGATCGTCTCAAGCTTCATCTCCCCAAGCAGTTCTGTCAATTACCAAATTTACCCTTCCCTGAGGATTTCCCGGAGTATCCAACGAAGTTCCAGTTTATTGAGTACCTTGAGTCCTACGCAACACACTTTGATCTCCGCCCCAAGTTCAATGAGACTGTCCAGTCAGCTAAATATGACAAGAGGTTTGGACTGTGGCGGGTCCAGACTGTTTTGAGAAGCGAGCTTCTCGGTTACTGTGAGTTCGAGTATATTTGCAGGTGGCTCGTGGTGGCGACGGGAGAGAATGCTGAGAAAGTGGTGCCAGAGTTTGAGGGTTTAGAAGATTTTGGTGGTGATGTTCTTCATGCTGGTGATTATAAATCCGGCGAGAGGTACCGTGGAAAACGAATTCTGGTAGTCGGATGTGGAAACTCCGGCATGGAAGTCTCTCTCGACCTATCCAACCACGATGCAAGCCCATCAATGGTCGTTCGTAGCTCTGTAAGTAAAAATTTCAGTATATTATACTCACCAAGTTACGAAAAACAGAGCACCTGATTCTTACTTAGTAGTTCCTCTGTTCTAAAACAGAGCATCTGATAGTTATTATACTCTGTTTTTTTATCTGATCGATCAGGTTCATGTGTTACCGAGAGAGATTCTTGGGAAATCGACGTTCGAGTTAGGTCTAACAATGATGAAATGGATGCCGGTTTGGCTCGTGGACAGGACTCTGCTCGTTCTGACAAGGTTACTTCTGGGGAACACCGATAAGTACGGGCTTAAGAGGCCTAAAATTGGACCGTTTGAGTTAAAGAACACCGCAGGTAAAACTCCAGTGCTAGACATCGGAGCCTTTTCAAAAATCAAATCAGGAAAGATCAAAATAGTAGCGGGAATAGCAAAGTTTGGTCGGGGAAAGGTCAAACTCGTGGATGGTCGAGTCCTCGAGATTGATTCCGTTGTTCTTGCTACTGGTTACAAAAGCAATGTGCCTTCATGGCTCAAGGTACAGACAAAAACATTTATCTTAGATCAAAACATTTGAACGGTTAAATACCGTTAGTGACAGTTAAGGGAAGTTTGGTAAATACTAATATGCTGTTTGGTCGTTGGTTTAATGTTTGTGAAGGACAACGACTTGGCAGAGATTGGGATAGAGAAAGACCCGTTTCCAAAAGGGTGGAAAGGGGAGGCTGGATTGTATGCAGTTGGGTTCACGAGAAGAGGACTCTCAGGTGCTTCGCTTGATGCGATGAGTGTGGCTCATGATATTGCTAATCGCTGGAAAGAAGAAACTAAGCAACAGATCAAAACTGTTGCTGCTCGTCACCGTCGTTGTATTTCACACTTTTGATTTTTACTATTTACATATACAAATATATATACGAGAAAAAGGAGGATGGATTAGTGTTTTGTGATGTGAAAACCATATAGATAAGCCCACTCCGTGTAAGAAATCCCAAAAAGGAAATAACTGTGAAGTGTGTTTGGGGTTACTTTTGTTGTAAGGAGGATGTGGCTCTTTTCCATGTATTTAACGTTTTTTGTTTACATTTCAACTTATCTTTTGTTGGTAAATGTGTTTGATTACTTGTGCTTATATTTGTAGATATATCAACTTAAAAACTTGATTAATGTAAGAACAAAGATATGTGACTGAAACTGATTTCGTCATTGACAGAAAATGTTCCTCAGTACCACCCATTACATGAACTGTGTATGTATCATTTCTCTTATTATACGATGGGGAAAAAAAAAAGAGATAACAAACATCAATAACAAACATCAAGGTTCCAAGATAATAAAGCTTAGACAACATTCATTCATCATCATCAAAAGGAGCCATTGATAATTACCAGACATCAGGACGAAGCTCTCCAGTAGCCGGAGGCATCCAACGACCCGAGTTATACACATTTTCACCGACTTTCCATCCAGGAACATCCTTCATCACATCAGCCTCATACTCTAGATACTTCTTCCACTCAGATACAAACCTATTTACAATCCATAATATATTGGAGATTCAATGTTGGAGTTTGTACCACAACGGTTGTTTAATTTCTTAGTTGAATACTGGATAAGAAACTGAAGTTCTTTTTTTCTATACCTTTCATCTTCTTCTGCTTGAAGAATAGGTAGAATTGCTCTACGTGCAGCGTATTTCTCTTCCTTCAACGCCCTATCATCACATCAATCTCAATTAAAGCTTTTGTGTTGATACATTGTGCTCATTTTCATAATTATGCATTTGAGATTCTATCCATAGATGAGATAACTAACAATAATCAATCTGATAACTCAGAATGTGACCATCTAATCAGTAATCACCAAACTCCAAGAAACAAGTACTATTATATTTAAATCTGATTGCTTTCTTCACCACAGCTCAAAAGGGATCGTTAATTAGCTATAACATGGGTCATTAGTACCCGGTTTAAGACTAACTACACAACTTGAAAAGCATCTGAGGTTATTAGTACCCAGAAATATCTCTAGATTCAGTCACAAATTACTCATATCTTCATAAAAAAGAACAACCTAACCAACCTAAATTCCAATAGAGTAAAAAAAGTGAAAATGTGAGGGAGCTAAATCACACATCTCGATTCTGATTTTACCTGCGAATTTTGTTGCCCTGACCGACTTGGTACATCCCCCAAGCAAAAGCACCTGAAAAGGTAAGGAAAATAGCCATGGCGCTTGGTCCCGTGTTGGAGATCCGGCGAGCATATCTGACCGGCGCGAACCCACCCGGTGGTGGACCATCCTGAAGCAACGGCATATCCTTCACACTCGCCATTCCTGGCTTGTTCCTTATCATCGCCTCCGTCATCTTCTTCAACCTCGATCGAACACTGATTTGATCTCCCAAATCGATCTTTGATTCGTTAATCGAAGTGTTCTAGGGATTCTGAGGAACACAATCAGAAATGAATACATAACGGAAAAAAAGACTTTTTTTTGTTTGATGACTTCATTTAAAATAACGAACTAGGCTTTATAAGGCCCATCTTATAAACAGACCGGGTCAAAACGCGAACCGGATCCAAATCGGAGGGCCTTAAAACTCAACCAAGCAAAATGGCCTTGGAGAAAACGCAAAACCCTAAACCCTACTGCTACTAGAATCTTCGACGATCTGCTTCATTTCTCCTCTTCTGCGTGTGAAGAATTTGTCAATTTAGCTTCTTTACTTGGATCTGTTCTGTTTGAAGCAAAATTGTAATCTTCTCGGTTGAGTCTAATCACCATGTATCGGCTACTCACCAACGTTGCTTCAAAAGCTAGGTAGATCTACTCGGCTTTTTAATTTGAATGCTGCTTTTACTTTTGATTTTTGTTTCTGATCGGTTCCTCGGAGATCGGATTGGTAGAGATATATATATATATATACATATATATATTTGTTCTTAGTTCTGATTTTTTTGTGAATTTTGATCAACATGCTAAGCATAAATCGAATTGAATTGAATCTTTCTCTGCCCACGGAGACAATATCATCTTCCTTTTTATGTATATTTCTGAAAGATTCTATTGATGGGATTTATCTTACTTTGGTTGAGCAGGATTGCCAGCAAGTGTACAAGCCAGGTTCGTATTCTTCATTTTGTATTTTTTGGTTATGCTGGTTTTTTTAGTCGTTTGTGGGTATGCATCGAGATTGATGTGCATTATGTGTGTTTGTTAGATTGGAAGCAGGCTCAATTCCACTAGGAATTATGCAGCAAAAGACATTAGGTTTGGTGTTGAAGCTCGGGCTATGATGCTTAAGGGTGTCGAGGATCTTGCTGATGCAGTTAAAGTCACTATGGGTCCCAAGGTAATCTCAAATTTATGCTTCATATAGTTTCTGTTCAGAGAGATTTATATTGTGCGTGAATCTATCAAGAGTTTTCTATTTAGTTATCCCACAGTCTCTGACACAGCAGTCTATAACCCTTTTTTTATTTTGAAGGGTCGTAATGTCATTATTGAACAAAGCTGGGGTGCACCGAAGGTGACAAAAGATGGTGTGACTGTTGCCAAGAGCATTGAGTTCAAAGACAGAGTTAAGAACGTTGGTGCCAGTCTTGTCAAACAGGTTGCTAACGCCACAAATGACGTAGCTGGTGATGGTAAGTGTTCCCTTTCATTGTAATTTAAACGTTTTTATTCTGTATTTCGTAATTGGGTTATTAGTCTCCTATCTACTTGTACTAATCGTTGTTATTCCATCTGACAAAATAAAAAATATGGTATGCTTTACAGGAACAACATGTGCTACAGTCCTTACTCGAGCTATCTTCACGGAAGGTTGTAAATCAGTTGCCGCTGGAATGAATGCTATGGACCTAAGACGTGGTATCAAACTGGCAGTTGATACTGTTGTGACAAACTTGCAGAGTCGAGCACGTATGATTAGCACTTCTGAGGAAATCGCCCAAGTTGGAACAATATCAGCTAACGGAGATAGAGAAATTGGTGAACTGATTGCCAAGGCTATGGAAACTGTCGGCAAAGAGGGAGTGATCACAATTCAAGTGAGTTGAATTTGATCCCTAAATGTTAAAATTATTTTGGTTATTTTGCTTATTCATTAAGGTGACTTACGTTATCCTCTCTTGATTCAGGATGGCAAGACCTTGTTTAATGAGCTGGAAGTTGTTGAGGGTATGAAGATTGACAGAGGATACATCTCCCCTTACTTCATAACAAACCCGAAGACCCAAAAATGTGTAAGGATTCCCACCTTGTTGGTTTATCAATTTAAGGAACTTCTCATTTGATTTTTTCTGAATGGATATGGTTTGCAGGAACTAGAAGATCCTCTCATTCTTATCCACGAGAAGAAAATTTCCAATATAAACGCTATGGTGAAAGTCTTAGAATTGGCCCTCAAGGTATAAACAGTTTGGCCATTTCTTGATTGTCAATAGTGTCTGATATTCATCAAGTACTTTGTATCTAAAGATCGAAATATATTTTCTCTGCCCTTTTTCAGAAGCAAAGACCGCTAGTGATTGTTGCTGAGGATGTGGAGAGTGATGCTCTTGCCACCCTAATTCTGAACAAACTTCGTGCTGGAATCAAGGTTTTTCTTTTCAGCCTTTTGTTGTATGCCTTTGTCTTGCAAAGTCTTACCGAAAATTTAAATATAATGGTATTGCGTTATAGGTCTGTGCTGTGAAGGCCCCTGGTTTTGGAGAGAACCGAAAGGCCAATTTACACGATCTAGCTGCCCTCACTGGCGCCCAGGCATGCCCATTTTTCATTTTCTTTATTATCTGCCGAGATAAGCACACCCACACTAATTGCATGAGCTATAATGTGTCATTGGTGTTTCTGTTTGTAGGTTATAACAGAGGAGTTAGGTATGAATCTCGACAACATTGACCTCAGTATGTTCGGAAACTGCAAGAAGGTTCGTTTGGTCCAATTACTTCTGCTACCTCCTTTCTCCCTTGTACCTTCGGATACATTTATATAACTTGATTTTCATTTGTTACCAGATAACTGTATCCAAAGATGATACTGTTTTTCTCGATGGGGCTGGTGACAAGACAGCAATTGGGGAACGATGTGAGCAGGTTAGTGTGCATTTCGCTTTTAATATGTATTGGTTCAGTGTTATAAACCTTTACCCTTTTTCCAACTGGTAAGAATGTTTAATTTGTTTTATAATTTAAAAAATCACACAGATTCGATCCATGGTTGAAGCGAGCACGTCTGATTATGACAAGGAGAAGTTGCAAGAAAGGTTGGCTAAGCTTTCGGGTGGTGTTGCTGTACTAAAGGTAATATACACCTCTTGTGAACATCAAAATAAGAGGCTATTTATGCATTATTAGTTTATGACTAAGTGACTAACTTCGATATTACTCCCATTGGTTTTTAGATTGGTGGAGCGAGTGAGGCAGAAGTTAGCGAGAAGAAAGATAGAGTAACGGATGCTCTAAATGCCACTAAAGCAGCTGTAGAAGAGGGTATTGTTCCAGGTAAAAAACTATTCTTAAATCTCTAAAACAAAGTTTGGTTGAGTTCGTGAAAAAATAGAATTTCATGAGAATTACATTACTTTGTGTGTATTACAGGTGGTGGTGTTGCTCTTTTGTATGCTTCAAAAGAACTTGAGAAGCTTTCCACAGCTAACTTTGATCAGAAAATTGGTGTTCAAATCATTCAAAACGCTCTCAAGGTGTTTTTCTGATCACATTGTTCATCCTCGCTATCATAAACAGCCTCTAGAATCTTACACACAAAATCTTTCTTTGATGTAGACACCTGTTTACACGATTGCTTCCAATGCTGGAGTCGAGGGTGCAGTTATCGTAGGCAAGCTTTTGGAGCAAGATAATCCTGACCTCGGTTATGATGCTGCCAAAGGTTACACTCTTATATGCATTAGAGAATTCACTTCCTATAGTTCTTGGTCCACTCTTATATGCATTAGAGAATTCACTTTCTATAGTTCTTGGTCCACCTTGTTATCTCCCTATACTCCAAAATATGAACTAGTCTCTTTTCGCATTTACTTTATCAGGAGAATATGTTGACATGGTGAAGTCTGGTATTATCGATCCTTTGAAAGTGATCAGAACCGCATTGGTTGATGCTGCAAGGTAACAAAGATTGAGAATTTGTCTTCCAAATTTTGTAGTTTATTGCAATGTTTTTGCTAATGTTTCTCCGTTGTTTATTATATTGGTTAGTGTCTCGTCTTTGTTGACGACAACGGAAGCAGTTGTGACTGAGATTCCAACGAAAGAGGAGGCGTCTCCGGGTATGGGTGGCGGCGGCGGTATGGGTGGCATGGGCGGTATGGGAGGAATGGGTTTCTGAGAAGAACTATAAACCTTAAACTAAGGTTTCTTTGTGTAATCTGTTGTGAGATGCTACGATTGTTTCATCATCACAAGGCACATTCTTTATCATATGATTGGTAGAGACTAGAGAAAAAGAGAGACCTTGAGACTTCTCCATGATTTTAAAATCGATTTATAAAATATTTTGGAGAAAAAAAGATTTTTTTTCTTGGTTCATGAAGTCTTTTTTAGTCAACTTTTTCAAGAATTCTTCAGATTAGAGATTTCCAGTTCTTGCCAACTATTACCGAACCCTTTTAATTACATCTTTATTAACACAATAGTTAGAGAAGTGACAAAAGGGATTAGTCATAGAAATTAGATCCAAAGTGAATTTTAATTTAATCCACGGACCCTTTAGTCTAAAACAAATACAGATATTGAGATAATAAGATTAGTACGTGTCTTTTATTTTAGCACTAGATTAGATCCGCATATTAACAGGGATATATATTAACGGGGATATAAGAAAAGTATGTAGAATTTTAAGTTATATTCCAAATATATATATATATATATTTTTAAATCGGATTTATAGTTTACGCACTCTATTTTGCAATACAATTTTATTGTATATTATTACATCATAATCCTATGTACTCAATCCCAATAAATAGCATTTACAATATTCAAATCAAAAAAATATATGTATTGTATCCCCTGTTTTAGAAATCGCTAGGCGCTAGTCAGGCGGTCGGGATGGGCCTAGCGCCTAGCGAGAAAATCGGAGATTAAACGGAAATTAATCGGGGACTAGTTTTAGATTTATTTTATTAAATTAATAATAAAATACAAATATATAAATAATTCTGTTTATGTTAAAAACAAATATCAAATAAAATATAAAACTATAGTACTGTCTTTAAAATTACGGTAAACACATAAAAACATAATTTTGAAAGAAAATTTACTGATTTTCATTAAAATTTTGTACACTAGTTATTGTAAAACATCATAAACTCTTAATTTAAATGTCTAAATAACAAAAATATATATATTTGATTTATATTTGGTTCCAAAAATAATTGGTATATACATAATTGGTATGCATCAAAGTTATATATTACATAATATTAAAAGCAATTAAAAATTAGTGAAACATATTTCTCAAAGAAAAAAACTGAATTTTTCCATGAACCATCAAATTGACAACGGATATACGGCTCCCTAATTTCCAAAGAAGCCTGGGGATTTAAAAAACTATCAGAGAGAGATTTGGCCTCAGCCCACAATAATCTGTCATTTGTTGCCTGATTTAAAATCTCTGTCGGTTCTGCCTCTAAACCCTGAAAAACCTTTTTATTCTTATCTTTCCATATCGACCAAAATATCCAAGGGAGATAAATAGAAATATCAGAAATCCCGGACTGCCCTGCCGCCCGCCAATAAATAAAATCCAGATTCGCATAGATTGATGCATATGGAAAACCTTCGGCTTCTAGTGATAAAGGAGACAACTCCCAAATACTCATTGATCGCGGACATTTAAAAAGAGCGTGGTTAATGGTTTCCGATTCCAAACCACACTGCTTACACTGAATATCACATCGGACGTCACGGTGTGCAAGCCGTTCTAATACAGGAAGAGTTCCAGAAGCGACCTGCCAGAAAAAATGTTGAACCTTGGAGGGAACCTTAAGTTTCCACGCATGAGCGCGAAGAGCCATGCACGTAGGTCCAATTTCCACTTCCGAGATTAGTTCCCGTGCTAACCGATAACCAGACTTCACGGAGTACTTCCCTGATTTAGTAAAATGCCAAACTAAAGAGTCTGGTTTAAAAACTTTGCTGACCGCAATACTCCGAATAATCGGAATATCCTCCGGATCAAAAAACTCCTCCAGAATAGGTAAATGCCAATCCTTCGTAGATGGATTAATTAAATGATTAACCATCAAACTTGGAAGCAATAGTCGACCTCGACCATTAGCTGGTCTTGGACGAGTATCCGGTAACCACGGATCCCGCCACACTGAGATGGAGCAGCCAGAGCCTACCGCCCATCTCGCACCCTGCTCCACTAATACCTTAGTTGAGTAGATACTCCGCCAAGCAAAGGAAGGGTTATATGGTTTTTTAGCCGAAAGAGGGTGTTTGTTCCTGAAGTACCTACCACGCATTACTCGAGCCATTAGGGAATTCGGATAATGGATAAGACGCCAGTACTGTTTTGCCAGCATTGCATCATTAAATTGTTCAAGAGCTCGGAAACCTATACCCCCTTCACATTTATCTTTACACATTTTATCCCAAGCTACCCAGTGCATGCCACGAGCCTTATCATTCGACTTCCACCAGAAGGTAGATATAGCACTCGTCAATCGGGAAGTCAGCTCCTGCGGGAGCTTATAACATGACATAACATGGGTAGGAAGTGCTGTTGCCACCGATTTAATCATAATCTCCTTGCCCCCTTTCGAAAGAAGCTTTGCAGACCAACCGTTTACTCGGTCATCTAATCGATCCTTAACATAACTAAACACCTTGGTTTTCGAACCTTGAAGGCTCTCAGGGATACCCAAATACGAGCCCATGCCGCCTTCTTTAGAAATACCCATAATGGTTTTTAATTGAGGTCGTAAATCGGAAGGGACTTTTTTCCCAAACATAATAGAAGATTTATCCAGATTGACCTCTTGTCCTGAGGCTTTCCCATAATCCCCTATTATTTCCATTACTTTACTACACTCGGTTGCCTCTGCTTTGCAGAAGAAAAGACTGTCATCAACAAACAGCAAGTGCGAAATAGTAGGACTATCACGGGCAATTTTGATACCCGTTATTTTCTCTTCCCGTTCTGCCTTCTTGATATTAGCTATCAAAACCTCAGTGCAAAGAATGAACAGATACGGCGACAGGGGATCCCCCTGACGAAGACCCCTATGAGGGAGGATGGAACCCCTGGGTTGACCATTCAATAGAACTTGGTATGACACAGAAGAGACACACCACATAATCCACGAGATCCATTTCCTGGTAAAACCGAATTTGACCAAAACCGCCTCCAAGAAATCCCATTCTACTCGATCGTATGCCTTGCTCATATCCGTTTTGAGAGCTAGAAACTCCATCTGACACCTCTGATTGGTGTTTAGTCCATGAAACATCTCCTGAGCGACCAGAACATTATCAGTTATTAAACGACCAGAAACAAAGGCCAACTGAGTTTCAGAGACCAAAAGAGGTAGAAACCGTTTTAACCGGAAACACAAGATTTTAGATATAATCTTATAACTGACATTACAAAGACTGATCGGTCGAAACTCTGTCATCCGCTGCGGTCTATCAACCTTGGGAATAAGACAAATATTTGTCTCATTTAAACGAGGATCGAAACGATCCGTCCTAAAAAATCCCTGAACCAAAGACACCAAATCCCCTTTCAAAGAGGACCAAAACCGTTGAAAGAATAAAGCAGTCATGCCGTTATTTATAAGGTTTATGTTTGCTATAATATACAGAATTATATCCATTTACAAATTTTTATGTATGTTACCATTAAAAGCATATTTTTTACACCTAAATATACAATATATTACAAATATATTCTTTACCACCACCTAGAAAATGTTTGTATGAACACATTAAGCAAACTATTATATGTCTTTTTACTTTCACTTTTGCATAGTGTTTTTAATTACTAAAATTATTGGCTCAAAAAAAATTTCGAACTAAAAATATATTATATAGTATACTAATCAATAATGTATCATCACAATAGTGTATAACCAACTATTGAGAGAACCTCGGCTCCGCCCTCCTCCCTATGGAGAGAATCTTGCGTCTAACTTCCCTCACCATGAAAAGAACCTTGGCTCCACCTTCTCTCCTCGGGGAGATAACCTTGCATCCAACCTCCTCCACTTTCCTCTTTTGGGGAGATAACCTTGCATCCAACCTCTACAATAGAGAGAACCTCGGCTATGTCCTCCTCATGTGTGGAGAAAACATGTTCACGTCTTTTAGCTATCTCAAAATAGCTTGATCCGACAACCAACGAAACTAAAGACCATTTTCTAACGTCCCAAAATCTTTTGATTGTAACTAATGTTAAATTTTCCAATGTATTCATGGAAGTGTTTTTCACGCTATGATGTAGCTCTTGTCTCCGTAAGGCTCTGACTGCCACCTTGCTTAGTGAGCCCATGTCCACGGGCCACCTTCCTTAGTGGACCCTATGTCTATTCATAGCCCATCCATATCCGACGGCCGGTCTGTTAAGTCCGCAAGGCTTTTAAATACTTGTTTACCGACCCTACAAATCACCATATGATCTTTCTTTTTGTTTTGTCCTCACTCGCACAGTTTCGACAATCACTTTCTGAAAGGTCACCCATCCTGAAACTACTCCAGCTCAAGCAGGCTTAACTCTGAAGTTCTCTTAGGACCCTTGATCGAAAAGATAAGTACACTTTGGTGACATAGGTGGCCAAATCAATTCTTTTAAACTTATCCGTAAACCAGGGTGTGTCACCGTCTCCGAACTCTTATGGATTTATCAACAATAATTTAGGTTTTTTCTATCTATCTATGTTTGTTGTAAGCTTGTGTTTGATTAGCCTATTTTATCTAACCAATAGGTTGATGAGCTTCTATTTCTTATCTACTTTTGGGATTGAATGAATGGTAACAATTATGTTTGCACAAAAAGGGTCTATGACCAACCAAAAAAGTTAATTTGACATAAATATAAAAATAATAGAAAATTAAAAGCAGAATAATATATAAATCTCAAATAATTCAAAGATGAAAAGATAAAATAAATAAAACAATCTAAAAATACTACATTAAATTTAGAAATACAGTATTAGAAAAAGAAAACGCATATATTAATCTTTTTTTTGGGTCAACATATTAATCTTATCTATTAAAAACTGAAAAAGGATAAAATAGGATAAAATTTTGGTTTAAAAAAATAAGAAAAAATTACTTTTCCATTAAAAAAGTTTTACCAATAGAACAAAGTTGAAAGCAATATTTGTGAATAAATTATTTTGTTCGATGAAAAATATGAAACGATATATGTTTATATAGAAGTGAGTATTTACAAAATTTAGAATTAATAATTAACTGTATATTTTCCTTAATCTCATTTCTATTTTTTTTGGTAGAATTAATAACTTAAAGTTTAAAATAAATGTTATAATTTCGAATTTGATGAAATATATAATCTCTTTATATTTTTTTTAAACGACTTTTGTAATTTTGTAATTTTTTAATAATTCTTTTTTTATATTATTAATATTGTTTAAAACAAAATATTATGTTTTTTTTGTTATAATCTCAAATATTTTCTATTAAATATTAACTTTTACATATGTCAAAATCTCAGATTGATATAAACTTGACACATGTCAAAATCTTATTAATGACTAACTTTCAAAACCAACTTTATATAATAAGATATTTTAAAAGTTTGATCTCATAGTTAAATTTTGACAAACAGAAAGAAAAAGAGAGAAAAGATAATTAATATAGTTCATAAAATTGCAAATAGCTTTCAAAATATAACAAGTTTAATGGTGGTGTATTTGAAAAAACTGTAACAACAATTTATTTGTTTACATAATGGTGAATATCTAAAATACTTTTTTTACAACTAATAATTGATAGTATAATTTAATTAATTATGGTATTATATAAATTAATTATATCATTTCCTTAATTAATTTTCTTATAGAATTAGTAATTTAAAATTAGAAAGAGTATTATCTTTTTTTACATACATATAAGAATTATCTTTTTATATTTAATAAGATTGTTTAAATGTTTATTTCTTATAATTATCTTATTAATTTTAAAATTTGTTGAAACAAAATTTTTGTATAACACATGACAAAATTTCTAATAATTAAAATTGATAGATAGAATCAAGTAAATTACCAAACTTTATACTCAAACAAAGTTTTTGTATAATACATGGCAAAATTTCTAATCATTAAAATCAACACCTATCACACCTAAATTACTAACTTTTAAAACCAAACTTTATATTAAACCATCGGATAAAAAAAATCTAGTGAATTTTATATTCTCGGGAAAAAAAACCCTAAACCGACGATGATGTGCCAAGTTCCCGACGATCTAGTGGAAGAAATCTTGCTTGAACTGCCACTGAAATCAATCCTCAGATTCAAGACCTTATCAAAAAAATGGAGATCAACACTGGAGTCGAGGACTTTCGCGGAGAGGCGTATGAATTCGAAGAAAGTTCCAAAGAAGCTGAAAATCATGGCGGCTGGAGACCGGAAACGGTTCGAAGGGGACGAAGAGATCGAGATGATCTATCTACACTGCGATGTCGCCTCACGTCCGTCGCTGTCATGTGACGGTCTGCTTTGCATCCCCGTACCTGGCTGGATCAACATTTTGAACCCTTCCACCGGAGAATTCCTTAGATTCCCTTCCGGGCCAGATCCACTCATAATCGACAGCGTGAAGCACATCGGTAATAATCTGTTATTTATTTTAATTTAATATCGATTTCTGCAAAAAAAAAAAAAAAAAAAAATTGATTTTTTTTTTTTGAGTTTAATTGGGGAAAAAAAATCGCAGATGCAAAGGTTGATGTATTCCCTGGATGTTGGACGATGGGATTCGGAAGGGATAAAGTCAGTGGGAGCTATAAAGTAGTGAGGTTTTTGTTCGATAGTTTCCATTACCAACACTGTTACTGCGAGATTCTTGATGTTACCATTGGGGAATGGCGGAAACTGAGTACGCCTCCTCCTTACTATATGGGATATAGTAACAAGTCCGCTTGTGTGGATGGCTCCATCTACTGGTTACAAATTATCGTTAGTTTCAAGATACTAGCTTTCGATCTTCACACGGAAGAGTTTCGTGATGTCCCAAGACCGCCTCCATCTGAATTTAACGAAAATTCAGGCCGAGGCCAACTAGTGAACCTTGAAGACCGTCTAGCCTTAACTTTAACCTATGCTACGAGATCTCATTGGAATGTTAAGATATGGTGCATGGATGCTCACGAACAAACATGGAGTGTCACTTTATAATACGTTTACTCCCTAGAGAGATGGGCTCAACTAATATGCCGTTGTGGTTTTGGACTAGGCCAGTCGCCGTTTCTAAGCGTGGGAATCTTTTCTTCCATGACAATGAGAAGAGGCTGTTCAAATATTATCCACAGACCGACGAGGTACGTATCGTCCACGGAGGCATTTGTGTTATTTCTCCCTTTGTTGAGAATTTGCTCCCACTTGGACGACGTTCGGATTCTGTTCCCCAAACCAGGACATATGGATTGCAATATCTAGATCACGCGCCGATTCTCTAAGACGACTCGAAACCCCAAATGTTTTGCTTACCACCGCTGCTGTGGCTCTTGTGGCTCTTTTCTTAGACATGGGATTTCATTAGTATTTAAGATCACTTGCCCGAGCGAGGTCTTAGATACTAGCTAGTATTTTTATTATGGTACTATTTTTCACTCTGTCTATAAAATATTTAAATTGATGCAATTGGATTGTTTCTAATTAATACAATGCTTCTAAATTTAAGTGAATATGTTTTGTTTGGAGTAATGTAATCGAAAACAAGGTTAAGGAGATAATTAAGGTAAAGTGTGATAGAGCCTTTGTGAATCTTATCTAAGAAGTTTAGTGAATCTTTTTTTTTTTTTTTGGGCAAACACAACCTTGAACCTTGATTAATTAAAAGAGAGTCTTACGCTCCAAGTAAGGAGGAATTTGACAGAGCCACAGGGGCTGCCTTACATAAAAGCAATAGAGATAGAAGCTCTGTAGTATCTTTCATGGCGTTGATGAGTGACACCAGGATTTGAGAATCCGAGCGTACCGGCCGTGAGAGAGGCAATATCCGGTTACTTGCAAGAAAATCTACAAGAGTTTTTCATTGGAAAGCCGTAGATAAAAAGAAAGCTGATGGATCAAGTGAGTAGTAGATTTATTAATGCTTTAATTATGTTACCCGAAAAAAGAAGGGAGATTCTCAAAAATAGCATCAAAATAAGTTTTTTTTCAAAAATTTAGCATAACATCTTTAAAATTCCAAAAATAGCACCAATTAATCTATATAATAATAACAATCTGAATAAATGCCAACAACAGTTGCGATTTTTCGTCGTACATTTTTGTAAAATATGTATATATATTTTTTTAACAGAAAATTTCAACGGTTGCATCTCTCTAAAAAGTTGCTTCTGTTAAATATAGAGTTGTGTCTCTTACAAATAGTTGTGTCTATTCAAATGTTCACATCTTTATAAATTTATATATAAGTGACTTCTCTTCATTGTATTCAAATTTTCTTTATTTTATATTTTTGACAGAAATGTTTTACAGTTGCTTCTCTCAAAAAAGTTGCGTCTGTTGAATATAGAGTTGTGTTTTTTTACAAACAGTTGTGTCTATTCAAATGTTCACATCTTTAGAAATCTATATATAAATAACTTTTCATCATTGTATTCAAACTTTCTTTATATTTGTATTAGTTAAAAGAGAATTTTATATTTTTGACAGAATTTTTTTACAGTTGCATCTCTCTCAAAAGTTGTGTTTGTTGAATATAGAGTTGTGTCTTTTACAAACAGTTGTGTCTATTCAAATGTTCACATCTTTAGAAATCTATATATAAATAACTTCTCATCATTGTATTCAAATTTTTTTTATATTTGTATTAGTTAAAAGAGAATTTGTTAGAAATGACGTTTCATCACTGTGAAAAATTTATTACAGTTTGATAGNTATTCAAATTTTCTTTATTTTATATTTTTGACAGAAATGTTTTACAGTTGCTTCTCTCAAAAAAGTTGCGTCTGTTGAATATAGAGTTGTGTTTTTTTACAAACAGTTGTGTCTATTCAAATGTTCACATCTTTAGAAATCTATATATAAATAACTTTTCATCATTGTATTCAAACTTTCTTTATATTTGTATTAGTTAAAAGAGAATTTTATATTTTTGACAGAATTTTTTTACAGTTGCATCTCTCTCAAAAGTTGTGTTTGTTGAATATAGAGTTGTGTCTTTTACAAACAGTTGTGTCTATTCAAATGTTCACATCTTTAGAAATCTATATATAAATAACTTCTCATCATTGTATTCAAATTTTTTTTATATTTGTATTAGTTAAAAGAGAATTTGTTAGAAATGACGTTTCATCACTGTGAAAAATTTATTACAGTTTGATAGATTTTGTTAATCATTGTAATATTTAATTATATTCAGTCTCTAGGTATACATCTTCATAAATTATTAATTTTAATATATTAAAAAATATATTTTAGCCATTTAATTGAACCATTACAATATTGATATAATTAATATTTAAGATCACATTACTTGGATAAACTATTCATAAATTATTATTTATTAGTTTTAAATAACTAAAATATATTTAAATGAATTGTTGCAACCTTTTAATTACACCACGACAAATTTTGTTTATTTAATGAACCATTAAAACTTTTGATTTATCTTATGAACCGTTGCAATTTTTTGATAAATTTGATATTTATGGTTGTGTCTACAATACTAAAATATATTTAAATAAATTTTTGTTTTCGTTAAAGAAATCTTAAGATACTCTCTTTAACCATCTATTCATCGAGGGTTATTATTCTATTGGTATGAATCCAAACCGAAATTTTTGTTTTTAGCTGTTAAAAAATGTGGTTGAAGTTGGTTTTTCAGAAAATGAGAGCATATTGGCTCGTATATGTTTGGTATTTTTTGTCATATATTTGTCTACTCCATGCTTTTTGATTAGAAAACTAATTGTATTATAGAAAACAATATGGATTTCTGTATTTCTGTTTCTTTAAAAAAATATCTGATTATGAAATATCAAGGTAAAAATAAAAATAAAATATTAAAATTCGTTCTATTATATGTTCTACTGTTGGAAATATTCAGTTTATTAGGAGATGGAAAACCGGTGATCAACAGAAAAATTGACGGTTGAGATGATTGTCCAATAAACTATCTTGACGACAAAGACTTATCTACAACTTTATATAGGTTAAGGGAATTTGTATATTTAGTTCTAGTCATAATACACTCAAATTGAAATCTTAACAACAAAAGATACTGAATATGAAATATTTTAAAAGTTTGAAAAAGTTTTGGATTCTGACTGCCAAAAAAAAGAGGACCGTGTGAGAGCAATGAACCCAATCGTCCTTGGCCAATCATCTTCTTTAGACGCACAAATTGTGATGCTACATCATACACCTAAATATTATTGTTATAAGTTTTAACTATTATTGTTCCCATCTAATATTTATTATATTATTTATTTATGTGTGACTCGGGATAATTAACCAGCATCTTAGGCGGAGAAAAATAAGTAGTAAGTACATTCAATATTGGATTAACTATATATACATATAGATATAATCTATTATAATTGCCAAAATGTTTAATGACTATAGGTTGTTTTATATAGAAATATGTTTCATCAATAAAATGTTAGTTGTTTGTATTATATATTCATTTACAATACTGCCTTTATGAAAATAGATATATTATTTTTTATATGAATATATAACTGAGTTTTGATTCAAGTAAATAAAATATGTGATAATTTTCTGTTTAGTTATATTCAAATTTGAGAGGATTGGTAATTTTCTTACTGATTGAGTGAATAGTAATATTAATATTCATTTTTTATGAAGTAAAAATTGATTTTGGAAATAGAAATATGTTTGAGTTATGCTATAAAACTAAAAATAATTAATTTAAATGAATTTAAATAAAGCATTATGTCATATTAAGAATGGTCCTCAATTAATATTTTTAATTTATTATATAATTATTTAAGAAATTTATAGTGTCTTATACAATGTATTCATAATTTTATCATTTTAAAACAAAACAAAAAGAAAGAAATTTAAAAATATAATCATTTACATATCATATTTGACAACGAGAGAACAAGTTGTAATGGTTCATAAAGTATACAAAAATATTACTGTAAGGTTAAGAAGAGAAGATACAACTGTAGATTGCATTTATTCATTTTTTCAGAAATTAAAAAATATTTACGAAAAGTTACTACGAAAAAACACAGATAAAATGTTACATTGAAAAGATGCAAACAAAAGAATACAAATAAAAGCGAACGAAATAACACAACTGCAATGTAATCTCATGGCAGTTAATATTAAAAATTTGTTTAATTTGATGTGTGTACTGTGTAGCATTGATAATTATTTATTTAATTATATGTGGTAAGATTATTTTTTAAAGTATATTTTTTCAAATAAAATATAAAGAATTTTTCAAAAAATTGCATGTTTTTGAATTTTTTATTAAATAGTTTAAGAATCTCAATAGTTTAATAAATAAATTTAATTAAAGAATTTTTGTAATAAATATTTTACTAAAATGAGTTCCCCCACGATATCGCGGGGGCTATATTCCTAGTTATTCAAAATTAAATCCTAAATTTAAAATACTAAACCCTACTCCTCAAAACTATACCCTAAATGTGAAATTGAGAACCCAAACCTAAAAAAAAAATATTTTTTATATGTTAAATAGTGCTATTTTTGGAAATATTTTTATGTGTTAAATAGTGCTATTTTTCGAAATTTTTGAAATGTGTGCTATAATTGTCCATAAAACTTGTTTTAATGCTATTTTAGAGTATTTCTCGAAAAAGAAAGCAAATCACGGCCCAAAAAACGCTTGGTGAATAAAGGTCAAGATTATTATTAACCAAACTCTTTTTGTCTTCACGTCATTTGTCCATACCATTCCCATAATCTGCCCTACTTATAGCATGCAATTAAACCATAATCAAGGAAACGTAATTGTTAATTTTAATAAATTTTCGGATTGAACAGAGTGATTTGCCAATTAATTGGTCAAACTCTCCATGTCCCATGATTTGATTTTAATGTCTTGGTTGATTTACACATTATATACACTACACACTTCCATAACTTCTAGATAAACTACACAAGTAATCATGGAATACTGTAAGAATAGTATAAATCCACTAAACTAGATGACAAAAATTAAATGAAACTGTAAGAATGTTCTTAAACTTGTAGTTCGAGTCACTAGTCAAATTGTTTTGGGATAAATAAAGTACTAAAATAGAGAGCTAGCGAATGAAGGAGATTTTGGAGAGGTTGATGATGAATTAGCTTAACGAGAAAACTAAATCTTGTGTAGGCAAGAAAATTTAATGTCTTGTATTGTGGATTAACACACTTCCAAAACTTGTAGTTAAACCACAAGTAATCACGGATTTTACTTTAAGAAAGTTCCACGTTATTTGTTCGTTTTATTAATCCACCAAAAAAAAAAAAAAAACACGACGTGGCTGTCCATTGTAACCATTTCCTCGTGCTCGGGGAATTGTTTCTTTTTATTTAATTGTTTAAATTGACAAACATTCAAAGTTCTCAAGTAGCAAGTTTCATGTGATGTGACTAAAAATCATTAAACATAAAACCGAACACTCAAGCGGAAATAAATTTCTTTTAAAATATTCATTCCAAAATTTCTTTACTACATTTTTGGAGATAAATATGATAAAATAAGGACAAAAAAAGCAAATGAAGATAGGAGAGGAGAGGTCATTAAATCGTACGGCTATAAACAGAAGTGCACAAGTCAGAACAATGAAATCGTTTACATGGAATCACACACCAAAGCATGTCTATTTTTATTTTAAAATCTTTTTGAGTTTCGAACCGCTGCTTCTTCTTTATACTCTCTGCGTGATTATCGTGTGTCAGAGAACACTCAACTCACACTTCATCTCCCCAAGCTTCTTTTTCCTTGGTCCTTCTCATTCTCTAGCTTCTGTGTCTAGTTTTACATAAGCAAAAATTCCAACCAGAGCCAAAAAAAAAAAAAGGTCAGATTTTTTAACCGGAAATTTAAATTCTTTTTCTTTAATTACTGATACAATGGTTATGGATCTGATTCTCTGTTTTGGAGTTCCTATTTTTGACATGTAAAATTTTTATGTTCTTGTTCTTTTGCCTTTAGATTCTAGAGATTTTATCAATCGCTAGGCGGAATTGTGTTGCATTAGAAGAGACATCATTGTCTCGTATTTCTGAAATAAAAATGTCTCTTTTTTTTTTTTTTTGAGGATGATAATAATGTTATTGACTACACTTTACAAAATCGCTAAACATGAGCAACATTGCCTAACTGGGATAAAAACAGTCAAAAAAAAACTTTCATGAAAGTTCAACGCTTTCAAATTGTCTTTATCTATTAGTCCTGTGATATGGACTGTTTTTTTAAGGTAAAATTTGCTCTGTTTTGGACATGAAAAAAATCCAATGTTTTAATATACCTTTTATTTTAGAGTTTGTTCTTTGTCATCATCAATTCAGATCTAATCACTCGTTACTTTAGACAAGAGAGCTTTGGTTCTTACTTCTTAGGCCATCATTAATGGCCCTAAGCCCAAAAAAATTATAAAAATAATGAATAGTGGATTAGAACACTTTTTTTAGTTTTTTATGTAGAACTGATTTAAGCCCAGTTCTTATTTGACGTGGCTTCATGTGATTGGACAAGATTTTTTGGAAAAAAAGAAAATATTTCATTTATATAAGTATGCAATTTAAATGTTAATTTATAAGTTTTTATAATTGTAATATGTTTAAGAATATTATATTAATTTATAAGTATACAATTGCTTTTATATAAGTAAGCAATTTAAATGTTATTTTATAAGTTTTTATAATTTGTAAAATGTTTATGAATATTATTTCACTATATCTTTATTCTAAGAACACCATAATTAGTTCTCCCATTTTTTTTACCTATGATCTTAACAACTGATCTAACATTATTTTCACTATATATTTAATCTAAGAACACAAAAAAAAGTTCTCCCATTAATGATGCCCTTAGGCCATCTTTATAGGGAGAACATGAGAGGTATTCTTAGCCCAAAAAAAATAGAAAAATAATGAATAGTGGCTTAGAACACTTTTTTTAGTTCTTGATGTAGAACTGATCTTGGCTCAGTTCTAAGCTGACGTGGCAAGCTGTGAATGAATACAATTTTTTGCAAACAATTTTTTGCAAACAATTTTTCACAAATTAAAAGAGGATCTGATTGAGAATATATGGAATAAATTTGGACAGTAAACTATATATTAATTAAATAAAATGTTTGTGTGCTTTAATTAATTAATATGTTTTTTTTTATCTTTAATGTTTTTGTTGTTTCATAAAAATTTGGTATTGTATTTTGAATTTTAGTAAAAGTTTTATAAGTTTGCAATTAAAATGTTATTATATAAATTTTGATAATTGTAATATGTTTAAGAATATTCTATTATTAAATCTTAAGATCTTAAACATGTTCTCCCAATAACAAACTTCTTAACAAAAGTTCTTAACTGCTGATCTTACATTATTTTCACAATATTTATACTCTAAGAACACCCTAAATTGATCTCCCTATAAAGATGCCCTTAGGATTCTCAATTCTGTATAGTGCAAAGTAGCATTCAAAATAAACACTGTTGTTCTCAACATTTTGCAGTATTTTCTATTTTTTCTTGGTTATTCGATTTTATTTTTTCTTGTAGGTTTTGACAATGAATGGATCAGCGGAAGCTGCTGCTACACGGACGACATCATTGCAGGTCAGTCATGGTGATTTAGAGGCTGCTCATCTAGATGAACTCATGAGGGAAATAGAACAGAGGAGTCTTTATTACTACCAAGAGAAAAACAACTCCTTGAGAGCTCGTTATGTCTACGGAACCATCTTCTTGATTATAAACCTATGCGCTTGGTTCATCCGTGACTACGCACACAGAGCTCTAGCCTTGCTTCCACGTAAAAGTCATATAAGTCTTTTGAGATATATTTAAAATGTTCGAATTTTAAATATACTCTCTCATCAAATGCAGATGTCCGTAGTTGCGGACCTGAAGGAAGTGATTGTTTCCATACGCTTGGAGTACTCCGCGTGAGTCTAGGATGTTTCGTATCCTTATAGGAAATGAAATCTTTTGCTGATAGAATCATAACGTTTGAGTAATCTGGTAATGTTATATAGGTACCCTTTTATGTATCCCTTAACAATTAAGATATTTTACCTTGTTATGTTCCTGTCAACATGGAACATAACGAAACTCCACGAATTTCAAAATAGTTGGCACTCGAATTACTGGAGCTTCAAGTTTCTCTTGCTGGTTTTAGCTATGGTAGCTTCTTTCTTCATACCTCAGCTTTACATCCAAATCTACGGTATGTTTCTATCTCACTATAGCTCTATAATCTTTTCCATTTGATCTGATCGGTTTTGGATCACGACAATGATGTTTTCTTTACAGGGGAGATCGCGCGTGTTGGTGCAGGGTAATATCAACTTTTAAGCTGCTCTCTAGAGAAACACATGATTCTCACATACCATTTCTCTATGGTTGCAGGATATTTCTTGGTCTTCAACTTGTAAGTGTTATCGAATTCATCACTTGGTGGAATAACTATTGGATGCCACATGACCAAAGTAAGCAAAGGTAAGCAAGTTTAAACAAAGTGTTGTATCTATGTTGATATATCACTTGTTAGTTAATACTGTGTTTTCTGCTCTTCAGCTGCTCCTTTGGATTGGCCATGTCAACAGTATTCTACATCGGTTCTGTTTGCGGGATAGCAGTGATGTACTACTTATATGCTGCTTGTGTCCTCAATATGTTCTTCATCTCATGCACTGTTGTTATTCTAACCGTTATGATGGTTATGTCCTTGCATTCAAAGGTACATTTCCTAACTTTTGCTTGATGGTAACACAATGATTGATATTTGCTTCGAATAGCTGATGCTTTGAACTAAAGGTGAAGAATAGAGGACTTTTGTCTTCCGGGATTATGGCTTCCTACATTGTCTTCCTATGTTGGTCTGCGATCAGAAGGTAAAAATATATTACTTTTGGTTTGGTTAGTTCTTCAAAGTATTTACTAAAGTACATGTTCTATATCAGTGAACCTTCACATACAAAATGCAATGCGCATACTCAAAACGGTCATACTGATTGGATTACAATACTGGTAAGAGCTCAAATCCTCTTCTTGAGTTCTTGCTTACTTATAAATTTAATCTAACTTGTTTCTTTTTGTTCTTTTGCCTTTGTTCAGAGTTTCCTTATAGCTATAGGCTCCATTGTCATGGCAACATTTTCAACAGGGATCGATTCAGAATCCTTCAGGGTAAGTTAGTTTACTTTTATAATCTCAGCTTGAAAATCAATATTTTTGTGCAAGAGACATTTTAATCTTGATTACAGTTCGAGTTCCGCAAAGATGAAGCTAAAGAAGAAGAAGATATACCATACAGCTATGGATTCTTCCACCTTGTGTTCTCCTTAGGAGCAATGTACTTTGCTATGTTGTTTATCAGCTGGAACCTTTCACATTCATCTCGAGAGTAAGGAAAAATTCCCATCTGCATCTTCCTATTTGAAACAGCAAAACTTAGAATCATGACTGTGAAATTTTTGTATTATTTATGTAACACACATAGATGGAGCATTGATGTTGGGTGGACAAGCACATGGGTGAAGATAGTGAACGAGTGGTTTGCTGCAGGGATTTACCGTAAGTTAGAATGTATAACTAAAATGGTTTCAGCTCTTGATCTAACAGATTCTCTAAATGAGAAATTAAGTAACAAACACTTTGCAATCAAATCCTTATAAGTTATACCAATTAGGTAAAGTTAATGCCATATTTGTATACTGAGTTTGGGTTTTTATGGGTTTTATACAGTGTGGAAGTTGATCTCTCCTATTGTGAGACAGCCTAGAGTTCATGAACAACCTCAGCCATTAGCAGCAGAAGTGGACAGATAGATAGATAGATAGATGAAGTGAAAATGATCTGATCACATTATTTGAAGTTAATACAGATCATTGAGGTCATTTTAATTCTTGATAAACTTGTTCTTATCAAGTTCATTCATTAAACATAATCCAATGTACATCCTATGATGAAGTCAGAGCAAAAGAAAAGATTCTTGACTTCTTCAACTAGATTTGATTTATTGATTCTTGAAACTGTGCTTAATCGCAAATGTAGATTTATGTAAACAAAACATGAAAGAGTAAGGGGTAAACGAATGAATCCGAGGTTAATTATATTTTCTTATCAGATCCTGGAACAAGCAAAAAGCGAACCGAGACCAGCTTATTTTGGTCGTAGCAAGATCATAAACACCGGTACTACTTTGAAAGGTTGGCTTCGACACAGGCGACCAAACATCAGCAGCAACGAAATACATAGATAGAATTGTTGCTGTTGGATGAACCCCTCACCAAAAGCCAACAACATCTCATCATCATCTAAAGAATATACTCTTTCCCATTCGGTTCCTTCAACATACTTTAAGCATATCCAGGAAAAAACCACTGCGGAATCTCCGAGTAAGCATCACCTATTTGTTCAGACCATGTGACTGTACTTGTCGCAAGATGGAACACACCGCAATGTTTTTGATCTAGCCAAAGATCATATCCAACAAAAAAGATGGAACCACCATCATTGACAGATGTTCTTACAGTGACTCCATGACCAAAAATCAACATCTCATCTCCAAGAGAGTCTACTCTTTCCCATTTCCCACTCTCAAAATCCATCTTAAAGATTTGAAACACATACTTGTCTTTGCACACTCTAGAGCTCTGAATGACCATAACCTCTCCCTTGTTCGTGACCAGTAATCTCCTTTTCCAAATGCTTTCCGTTCGTGCCATCTCGAAGCTGAACCGATGATTAAGATAAGGGTTTTCGAGTGACTATCTCGGGGAATCTCCAGAGAAATCAAGAATCTTGATGTAGTGCTCAAGAGTAAACACATAAAGCTTATTATCCTTAAACGCCATATCACTACACTTTGTGCCTCGAATATTCCTTCGCCATGCTTCATCGCCTTTCTTGAACGTGAACAACAAGTTTCGTTTGTAAGCCCAAGCGACGACATAATCCCTTGTTCTCTCGTTAATCCACACAACAGCTAATCCTGATACCAAGTCCCCACGATCGATGTAATACTCCCACTCCTCTAAGTCGTCATCATCATGTTCGATCCCAATAAACGATAACTCCAGAGGCGGGAGGTGAATCTTTACCTTAGTAAACACGTTCAAAAGATTGAAATTTATACGAAGATCTGCCACCAGGAGCCAGTTGCTGGAGACAGCGATACAATAGGTTTTGGTTTTGGAATACTCTGATAAGTCGAGTTCGGGATGTTCGAATTCTCGGATCTTGTCGTCATCTTCGGGATCGTATAACAAACTAGAGTTCTTTCCCAATAGAATTCGCCATGGATACAGAGTTCGCTTACATGTTGCGGACACGACATTCCAGTTTGAGCAAACGGTCCTTGTTCGATGAAAATCCTTATTGTTTAAGATTTTGAAGATCGATCGCAAGAGATCCGGACAAAGATCTGACCAATCATGATTTTCAGACATTGTCGTCCCACGTAAAACAAAAAGAATTCATATGAATGTAAAATAATTTAGGGTTTGGTTTGGAGAGACGAGAGAACTATTAGAGGATGTATCCAATCAAACATAACAAATTCTATGTTATTAAATCATAGATTTTAAAGAATCTTAAGAAATTCAATGTTATTAAATTGTGATTTAAAAAATTAAACTTGAAAATCCATCTATTATTTAAAAACGAGGATTAGATTTTAAAAAACTTTATATTTTAGAGAATTTTCTTAGTTAAGTCTAAATATAATGGTTTCAAATGAGATTTGGAATTTTTCTACAATATAATAGATCATAACAAGTTATCTAAAATCATCAAAATCAAATCATTTAAATCTTTAAAACATAGGATTGAATCCATTAATATTTGGGTCTTTGGAATACTAATTTGTACACCTGTCTTTTAATCGTACGGCTAACAACAGAGGCGTCCAAAAGGCTCTATTAGGACTGGGCATAAAAACCGTACCCGAATATCCAATGTGAAACCCGACCCGGAAAACCGGGTTCGAGTTGGATATGGGTTTGCCTATAAAACTCTATTGAGTTTTATTTTCTAATACACGTGGGTTCGGGTTAGGGTCGAGTAATACCCGGTACTCGTTTGGGTACCCATTTAACCCGAACATATAAACATATTTATAATATTTATCATTAATATAATGCAATTACTCCAAAATTATGATTATAATTCTGAATATTTCTGTTAGTTTTATAGCTAAATATCAAAAATAATCAAAATCTCTAAAATATTTTGTCACATAAGTCAAAATTTAACTGAATTTGTTTAAATTGAATTAATTTTAGTTACATTTTTTCGGGTACCCGGTAGTTCGGATACTAATCGGGTTCTAAAATTTGTAACCCAAACCGACCTGAATCCGATAGTAGCCAAACCGAACCGAACCCATATATCTAAAAATACCTAATAAATTTTATTTTTTTAAACCTGTTTACCCGACCCGAATGCGGGTTAGCCGAATGCCCAGCCCTAAACCGCTCTGCCCTAGACTGCAACAAACTTCAGATCCTGACTATGAAACTGTATCCTTACAATTAGAATGGATAACATAATTTTTTTTTTTTAATGAGGAATTGGGCTAATTGCTAGTGAGCCTAATTATATTGGATACATACCATTGAGCACAGTCACCCACCTTACGGCCAACTAAACTACTCATAGGCCCAGAGAGCTTTCAAATCTTTAATGATTTTGAGATGTCTTTTATCTTTTTTTTTCTTTTTTTTTTCTTTTTTTTTGGTCAAAGAGATGTCTTTTATCTATCTATCTATCTTTTGGGATAATTGCAGAGAAAAAGAAAAATCAATCTACAAAAATTCATGTATTAATTATTTTAGAGAGATTTGCTATAATAACCTAGAATTTATTAGAAACAACTAAACTAACCTATTAAGATTTTAAAAGATTTGTAAAGTATATTTTTACCATATTATCCCTTCACATATTATTCATTTTCCTTCCTAACTACATAAATATTGTAATAATCACATATAAAATATTACATTAAATGTTCAGAATATTATTT
Organism: Camelina sativa; assembly: GCF_000633955.1. Taxonomy (NCBI): domain Eukaryota; kingdom Viridiplantae; phylum Streptophyta; class Magnoliopsida; order Brassicales; family Brassicaceae; genus Camelina; species Camelina sativa. The sequence continues at coordinate 3,341,713 of NC_025691.1, forward strand.
GAAAACAAAATTTAAATTAGGAAATATTAGGAAAATGAAATTAATAAAGAAAACAATTTAATAAGTGAATCAAATGAAAAAGAAAATATTTTTTAAAAAGATGAAACATTTGACATAGTCAGTCGATATCCACTGTTCATCTTCTACAATTTTAAGTACATCAAAACCATTGGTTAATCATTGAAGTGGAAACGGTAAGCTTCTGTTCATCTTCGACCATGTCACTAAACCTTCTGTTTGTATTAAAAAATTAGTTTGACTATGATTCAGTGTTATATTGCATATTGTATGAGAATTTTAATTAATAAGATTTTGGTTTGTAGGATTTTTGAATACAATCAATGGTGAATAACAAACGCAACTGTAACCTTAATCTCCAGTATTCAACGATCATCGAGATGGAGGTAACTCTTCTAGAAGTTTTATTGATGTGGAATATGAAAAGTTTAATTAGTCTGCCATGTTTTGGCTGACTTCGTGAAGATGAGCTCTTCCAAAGTCTGCGTTTTTTGGTAGATTTGGATTTATCATCAAATTTACTATTAAGTCTATAGATAATCAGCAGATTTAGTAGCTAGTCTACGGAGATTCATAGACTTCGGTGAAGTCTTCTCTTTTTTAGTAGATTTCAAAATTATATTTTGTCAGACTTATAGTTAGTCTATGGAGATTCATAGACTTCGGTGAAGTCTTCTCTTTTTTAGTAGATTTCAAAAATATATTTTGTCAGACTTATAGTTAGTCTACGGAGATTCATAGACTTCGGTGAAGTCTTCTATTTTTTAGTAGATTTCAAAAATATATGTTGTCAGACTTATAGTTAGTCTGCGGAGATTCATAGACTTCGGTGAAGTCTTCTCTTTTTTGGTAGATTTCAAAAATATATTTTGCCAGACTTATAGTTAGCCTGCGGAGATTCATAGACTTCGGTGAAGTCTTCTCTTTTTTGGTAGATTTCAAAAATATATTTTGCCAGACTTATAGTTAGTCTGCGGAGATTCATAGACTTCGGTGAAGTCTTCTCTTTTTTGGTAGATTTCAAAAATATATTTTGCCAGACTTATAGTTAGTCTGCGGAGATTCATAGACTTCGGTGAAGTCTTCTCTTTTTTGGTAGATTTCAAAAATATATTTTGCCAGACTTATAGTTAGTCTGCGGAGATTCATAGACTTCGGTGAAGTCTTCTCTTTTTTGGTAGATTTCAAAAATATATTTTGCCAGACTTATAGTTAGTCTGCGGAGATTCATAGACTTCGGTGAAGTCTTCTCTTTTTTGGTAGATTTCAAAAATATATTTTGTCAGACTTATAGTTAGTCTGCGGAGATTCATAGACTTCGGTGAAGTCTTCTATTTTTTAGTAGATTTCAAAAATATATGTTGTCAGACTTATAGTTAGTCTGCGGAGATTCATAGACTTCGGTGAAGTCTTCTCTTTTTTGGTAGATTTCAAAAATATATTTTGCCAGACTTATAGTTAGCCTGCGGAGATTCATAGACTTCGGTGAAGTCTTCTCTTTTTTGGTAGATTTCAAAAATATATTTTGTCAGACTTATAGTTAGTCTGCGGAGATTCATAGACTTCGGTGAAGTCTTCTCTTTTTTGGTAGATTTCAAAAATATATTTTGCCAGACTTATAGTTAGTCTGCGGAGATTCATAGACTTCGGTGAAGTCTTCTCTTTTTTGGTAGATTTCAAAAATATATTTTGTCAGACTTATAGTTAGTCTGCGGAGATTCATAGACTTCGGTGAAGTCTTCTCTTTTTTGGTAGATTTCAAAAATATATTTTGCCAGACTTATAGTTAGTCTGCGGAGATATATAGACTTCGGTGAAGTCTTCTCTTTTTTAGTAGATTTCAAAAATATATGTTGTCAGACTTATAGTTAGTCTGCGGAGATTCATAGACTTCGGTGAAGTCTTCTCTTTTTTGGTAGATTTCAAAAATATATTTTGCCAGACTTATAGTTAGTCTGCGGAGATATATAGACTTCGGTGAAGTCTTCACATTTTTGGTAGACTTCTTAAATATATTTTGTCAGACTTATAGTTAGTCTGCGGAGATTCATAGACTTCGGTGAAATCTTTGTATTTTTGGTAGACTTCAAAAAAATATTTTGTTAGACTTATAGTTAGTCTGCGGAGATACATGTAGACTTCGGTGAATTCTTCGCATTTTTGGTAGACTTCTTAAATAGATTTTGTCAAGTTAGTCTGCCGACTTGTAGTTAGTTTGTGGACGGTATTCTGTGTTTTGGGAGACTTCTAATATTAATTTTAGCAGACTTGTTTGTTAGTATTTCTTTTCATGCTCCATCATTCTTGATTCACTTTACTAATCAAATTCTTTTATTTTACAGGAAACTAAAAACAATGATGAAACAAGTGGCACCATTGATGAGGGTGGTGAACATGAAGAAAAAAGTGGTACTCTTGATGGATATTGTATAGATGAGGAAAAAAGTGGCACTCTTGATGGATGTGGTGAAGAGGAAGTCGAAAGTTGTTTACAATACAATGTCTGTGACGAAGAGGTCAAAAGTGGTATAATTGCTGGATGTGGTGGTGATGAGAAAAAAAGTCTTACATTTGCTGAATTCGACGAAGACGAATATTATTGTCATTCAATTGATGGTAATGAAACGTCTTCTTCAGATATGTCTTTTAGTGGTAAGATCGAAAAGCAAATGATTCGAGGTTTAGAAGGTCTAAACACCACTGCACAGACTCTTGAGCGTATATGGGTAGGGCAAATATATGATAGTAAGGAAGAGTTGCAGTTTAAGTTACGTATGATCACAATTTTTCAGAATTTTGATTATACAACCATCAAGTCTACAAAAACTTTGCTAGTGCTGAATTGTTATGTCCCTGGTTGTTCTTGGAGGATCCGTGCATCAACGATTAGAAGATCTTCTCAATTTAAGGTACGAAAGTACATAGATATTCATACATGTCCTGTTACTAAAAGGTGTTCTCGTCATCGACAAGCAACATCAAAATGCTTTGGAGAGTTGTATTTGGCAAAATTTGGAAAAATTAGTGTAGGAATAAGACCTATGCATATCATGGATGTGATGAAGGCAATGTATGGTATTGACATTGATTACTGGAAAGCATACAAAGCATTAGTGCATGCACGTGAGATGGTAAGAGGTACATGGGAGAGTGGGTATGCTGATTTGCCTTCTTTTCTGCATAGAATTAAGGCAGCAAATCCAGGTACAATTACCGAACTTGAATGCGATGAAGAAGATAGATTTAAGTATTTATTCATTGCATTTGGTGCATGTATCAATGGTTTTCAGTTTATAAGAAATGTGATTGTGGTGGATGGGACTCATTTGAAAGGAAAGTTCTTGGGTGTTTTGCTTGTAGCTGTTGGGCAAGATGGAAATGGTAAGATATTCCCCCTAGCTTTTGGAATTGTAGATTCTGAGAATGATGTTGCATGGGAGTGGTTTCTAACTCAGTTACGTACAATATGCCCCGACCATCAAGAGCTGGTTTTGATTTCTGATAGACACAAATCGATTGGTAAAACAATTAGCAAGGTGTTTCCATTAGCTCATCGGGGAATATGTACATATCATCTCCATCAAAATCTTCTCAAGAATTACAAAGGTAGTAGTTTATTGATCTTGGTAAAAAGAGCCATGAGAGCTTACAGAGTTTCTGAGTTCACTACGATATTCAATGAAATTCGAATTCAAAAGCCTGAGCTTGCGACATATTTGGAGAAGGTTGATGTTCGTTTGTGGTCTCGAGCAAATTTTCCAGGAAATAGGTATGGTATAATGACAAGCAACATCGCCGAGTCTATGAATAAAGTTCTTTTAAATGCACGTGAATATCCTATTGCTTGTTTATTAGATGAGTTACGAAAGTTGATTTCAAAGTGGTTTATGAGACGTCGGGAGCGCGCTATGTCACAACCAACTCTGTTCACTCCGAAAGTTGAAAAAACATTGAAAATAAGAACTGTTATTGCCAATACTCTTTATGTGCAACACATAGATGCTCATCGTAGCCATGTCACTGGCGGTGATCTTGCTTGTGTCGTTGATCTACAACAGGTACCTTTTTTTTTCTTTTCGTAATTCATATATGTTAAGACTTAATTTACTAAAATCCTTTTTCCACTTGTAATAGATGCGTTGCACTTGTCGCGTTTATAATATTGATAAGATTCCATGTGAACACGCTCTTGCTGCTGCTATGAAGCGTCCCAATCTATCCGAAGAAACACTCATACATCGTTACTACACAAAAATCTATTGGTACAATGCATATGTTGAGTCTATTAATCCAGAAGATGTTGAATTGGAGTCTCCGCTTGATATAGCAAACAAAAGATGTCTTCCACCGGAGGAAATTCGTGGTGCTGGTAGACCAAAGAAGTCAAGATA
>NC_025691.1:3346140-3346324 GCF_000633955.1 Camelina sativa
TTTAAGGTACGAAAGTACATAGATATTCATACATGTCCTGTTACTAAAAGGTGTTCTCGTCATCGACAAGCAACATCAAAATGCTTTGGAGAGTTGTATTTGGCAAAATTAGTGTAGGAATAAGACCTATGCATATAATGGATGTGATGAAGGCAATGTATGGTATTGACATTGATTACTGGAA
>NC_025691.1:3346384-3423742 GCF_000633955.1 Camelina sativa
GCCAATAGGGTATTCACTACAAGGTAACAAACGTTTACTTATTAAAACAAATGCAAAAGAATCACTACATTAGTAACATGACAGTCACATAGATAAACAACATACTTGTCCAATCGTAACCAATCGTCTAAAACTTTAACTTTTTGATCATCCACGAGTGCAAATGGATCATATCCATGTCCAACAATTGCCATTGACTGGTTTTCTGTTTTTGTGATACCTACAGCAGGTTGCGTACCTCGATATGGTGTTAGTAGAGACGGCCCCAGCTTCGTCTCCCTTTTACTCTTCTCTCGCACAATTTTAGTATCATGGTTCGTTTCCATGATTTTGATTGTCTTACCGATTTTCATCTGTTTAAATGTCTCTATATTAGAAGTAGTGGGTTGAAATATCTNGGAAGTGCTTTTGACTCTAGAAAATCCTTGTAACTTTTGGACCAAATTGTTGTGAAATAAGCATCTGTAAAAGCAATCCTTCACTTCTAAACACTTCTGGATTCTTCATTAATCTTAATCGCAACAAGTTCATGCCACTGTTAATATGCTGTTAAAAAAAGGACATAATAGATTATCATAAGAAAGCATAATATACTTGGAAAAAACTGAAACACGTTATTATTGAATGCAATAATAACCTCTTCATTTAGCCACTTTTGAGGAGTTCGCAGAAGATGAAAAAACTCCACGCCACTTTGCTGGGAGCCAATAGGGTATTCACTACAAGGTAACAAACGTTTACTTATTAAAACAAATGCAAAAGAATCACTACATTAGTAACATGACAGTCACATAGATAAACAACATACTTGTCCAATCGTAACCAATCGTCTAAAACTTTAACTTTTTGATCATCCACGAGTGCAAATGGATCATATCCATGTCCAACAATTGCCATTGACTGGTTTTCTGTTTTTGTGATACCTACAGCAGGTTGCGTACCTCGATATGGTGTTAGTAGAGACGGCCCCAGCTTCGTCTCCCTTTTACTCTTCTCTCGCACAATTTTAGTATCATGGTTCGTTTCCATGATTTTGATTGTCTTACCGATTTTCATCTGTTTAAATGTCTCTATATTAGAAGTAGTGGGTTGAAATATCTTTACCGGAGAAGATTGTTGCGGCTGCTCGTTGCAGTTTTTTTTTGGGTCTCGTCCATCCACTATACTCTCTTCATCTGAATTGACCACTTTTTGTCTTGTACCATTTAGTACATCTAAGTTAGCATGCATTTCACCCACGTGAGTTTCTTCATCGTCGCTAAAATCTCTTAGCTTGTATTCTTTTAAAACCTACATATACAAGAACCATGAAATTAAATATTAAATAGTAATCCATGAAAAATAACACCTACGCGGTGTTAAAATTTTCATATTAAAGAACAGAAAAATATATCAAAACAAGATTCTTATTACTATGACTTACCTCATTAGTCTTTAACTTCTCACTTAACAATGTTATTTCTTTCTCGAGAAGATCAACTCTTAAGCGCATCAATTCAATGATTTGTTGCTGGTTTTTCATAGCCTCTAATTGAGCCTCAAGCACCTCAATCTTTTTTGTTTGTTGGTCGATCCTCAACTGTAATGTTTCAACAGATTCACTAGAAATAATTGATGCTCTTGAATCCAATGTCTTCTTCATAGACATTGTATCCACCTCTCTTTTACGTTTCAATGATATCTTTGTATCATCGTCTGATCTGTTTTCCTCTTCAGCCTTTCCACATAATTCTTCCTTTATGTTCTCTTCCAATTGTAAATCGGTCGAACCATCTTCCACCCAAGTAACAGTTTGCAAACTTCCTTCTTTGCATATGGCTTCAAGAAGAGCATCAATTTCCTTGTCAACAACAACATCCTCCCAAACAGCAGAAGTTAAATGTTTGACTATAACTTTTTTGATATTATTCTGCAATTCGAAGTAAAACACATATTAATGTTTCTCAAGATGAGACAAATTAAATCAGAACCAATAATAAAATTTGTCTCAAGCTATGATAGATTAAATCAAGACAATTGTAAAACACAAGTAACAATATACATACCTCATCATTAACTACAATGGTATGGATATCAATGTTACTTTTCCCCTTTGTACCTTTGAACTTTAGAAGGGGAGGGCCATCAACATGTGATGGGCGACCAATCTTTGTTCCGAGACCAGGAACAATTATGTAAGCCCATATTTGAAGCGCTTGTGTAAATCCATGTATCGTGTATGATTGCGCGTTATAATCGATTCGTTTCACAGACTCAATAAGCTGTTTGAAAACCATTGTACCCCAGGGATATTTTTTGAACTTGGGCAAATCAAAAACCATCTGAGCTAATTGGAGAACTAAGCCGCTTCTTATCATCATAGCCTAAAATCACATATGCAATAGATAAGTATGCAAACCGAGTTTTGTCGTCGTCATCTGACCAAGTAGCAACATCTTCACACACTCTTCTCAAATCATTTTTGCAGGGATTCGTCTTTCCTTTGATTTTCAACTTTTTCCACAATTCTTTATGCAGTTTAGCTTCTACGTCAACCTCGCAATCATCTGGAAAAGGTGCACAATCCAAAGCTGTGATCTCTTCGAACTCCGACAAAGAGAATCGAGCTGGTTTATCACCAAACAAACACCAAATCTCATATTTTTTCTTGCATACAAGTTGTTTCGCAAGAAGATATTCAACAACCTTAGAAGACCATGTGAATTTATTATCAACAAACCGTACGATGACTCCAAGAGGAGATTCACGGATGTTGTTCCACACTTCTTTTCCAACTGCACTTTCCACATCTTCCAAAAAGTCAGTTTTACTGTGATAATTGATGCTTTTCTTGGGTTTTGGTTCATAACCAAGTGAAAACAAACGCAAAGGAAATCCTAAATTGATGTTTGTTTGTGCCTCCATCCTGTAAAACATCCATAAAATTAATAAATAATCAGATAAAGTGAAAAGTAGAATAGAATATATCCATAGATAAAAGTGTAAGAATTTAGCTGGATCGAGTTTGTCATTCTAGAAGTAAAAGAAGTAAAACCCCCAAGAACAGAAAACAGAAAACAGAGAATTCAATTGTTTAATAGAAGTTTTAATCTAAACAAGAATAGAGGATTCTATAAACGAAATCGGAGGATAGAGGTTAATAATTAACAATAACCCAGTCCAGAAATCCAATTAACTTGAACAACTAAAACTAGTCAATAAGGAAAAAAGCATGATAGAGTTTGTCATTCTAGAAGTAAAATACCCTTGAACAGAAAATAAGAACAGATAACAGAGCATTGAATTGTTTAATAGAAGTTTTAATCTAAACTAGAACAGAGAATTATAGAAACGAAATCAGAGAATTCTAGAAATGAAATCAGAGAATAGGATTTTATAATTAAAAATAACCCAGCCCAAAAATCCAATTAACTTAACAACTAAAATTAGTCAATAAAGAAAAAGGCATAAGAGATGGAGTAAGAGATCTTACGTTGGTAGTGATTGAATTTGCTGTATATGGAGAACAAGAGAAGGATGTTTCACGTTTTGAAGCGGCGAGCACATGGAGAATGAAGAAAGTTTCTTTGACTCATGTTAATACCAAATTAGATCTTAAACAATTAATATATTTCCATAAATAATTAGAAATTAGATTTTAATTTAATAATTTTACGAAGAAAATCATTTGACATTTTTATTTTAGAAAGAAAAAGACAAAGGATAGTTTTGGTGTTATGAAAACTACTATTACACAAAAAGTAAGTTAGTCTAACAATAAAAATAAAATGAGGTTACCATGGCTAATCATTAATAAAAGTGGGTTATCATGGGTAATTCTCTCTTTTAAATAAAACGTATTTGATGATGATATTGTTATCACTGAATTGATGAGAACAATCGGTTTATAAGTTCTTTTGAAGTTCTTTTTTTCCTTGTGTTTAAACATCTTTAATTGTATGGAAATCAAATATGAGGAGAATTCCTTTGAGAAAAATTCTTGGGTTCACCTCTAGGGGTGAACTACTATTATTTACCCTCTCTTAATTAACCAATCAAAATACAACAAACTCTCATGTTATATCATATTTATAAAATAAATCAAAATTAAAAAAAAAAAAAAGACAAAACAAGTTAAGAAAACCAATTCTGTAGATTTTTTATTAATGAAATGATGTTGGTTTAGATTTATAAAGTAGAGTTTAGATTTTACAATTAAACGAAATCATATGACGATTTTGGTTTACAAAATAGTGGTTAGGGTTTAGTTGTTACAATTAAACAAAATTATATGTCGTTTTGGGTTTACAAAAGAGTGGTTAGAGTTTCGGGGATATATTTTATAATTAAATGAAATTATATGTCGGTTTGGATTTACAAAAAAGTGGTTAGAGTTTAGGGTTTAGATTTTACAATTAAACGAAATTAAATTTCGGTTTGGGTTTATAAAAGAGTGGTTAGGGTTTAGATTTTAAAATTAAGAAAAATTATATGTCGGTTTGGGTTTACAAAAGAGTGGTTAGAGTTTAGATTTTAAAATTAAGCAAAATTATATGTCGGTTTGGGTTTACAAAAGAGTGGTTAGGGTTTAGATTTTAAAATTAAGCAAAATTATATGTCGGTTTGGGTTTACAAAAGAGTGGTTAGGGTTTAGATTTTAAAATTAAGAAAAATTATATGTCGGTTTGGGTTTACAAAAGAGTGGTTAGGGTTTAGATTTTAAAATTAAGCAAAATTATATGTCGGTTTGGCTTTACAAAGAGTGGTTAGGGTTTATATTTTAAAATTAAGCAAAATTATATGTCGGTTTGAGTTTATAAAATAGTGGTTAGGGTTTAAATTTTAATTTCGGTTTATAAAAAGAGTGATTTGGGTTTAGATGTTATAATTTAAAACTATAATATAATGTTTAGAATTAATAATTTGAAAATTAATTGATATACAGAATTTGTTTCCTTAATCAATAATTTGTTTCTTTAAGTAAGAGGGGGTGAATAAGAAATGTTCACCCCTAGGAGTGAATCCAAGAATTGTCCTTCTTTTGAAACGTGTATTGTTTGTAAGTTATTTCCTGGGTTCACTCTAGGGGTGAACAACTATCATTCACCCTCTCTTAATTAACCAATCAGAATACAACAATATGTCATGTCATATCATATTAAAAAAAAATCAAAATCAAAATAAAAAGATAATATAAATTAAGGAAACAAATTATGTAAATCTTTTATTAAGGAAATTATGTTGGTTTGGGTTATAAAAGAGGATTATAGTTTAAATTTGTAATTTGTTTGCCAAAAAAAAAAGGTTTAAATTTGTAATTTTAAAATTTTTATATCGGTTTAGGTTTATAAAGAATGGTTACGATTTAGATTTTATAATTAAACAAAATTATATATCGGTTTGGGTTTACAAAAAAGTGGTTAGGGTTTAAATTTTACAATTAAATGAAACTATATGTCGGTTTGGGTCTACAAAAGAGTGTTTAGGATTTAGATTTTACAACTAAACAAAATTATATGTCGGTTTGGGTTTATACAAGAATATTTAGGGTTTAGATTTTTACTATTAAACAAAATTATATGTCGGTTTGGGTTTATAAAAGAGTGGTTAGGGTTTAGATTTTACAATTAAACAAAATCATATGTCGGTTTGAGTTTATAAAATGTTAGGGTTTAGATGTAATAATTAAAAATGTAATATAATATTTAAATTAATAATTTTAAAATTGATGAATCTACATAATTTATTTTCTTAATTAAGATTTGTTCACCCAAGAATTGTCCTTTGGGACCTCTATCAACTATATTAACACCGTTTTTTTTGTTTCGATCCCATAATTTTTTAAGCCAAACTCAAAATAATCCTGATACACGCATATACTATATAGTCTATGGTATAATTGTGATATCTAAGGTGTATAGCATAAACGTGAGTGGTTGAAACTCGGTCATGAGCAATCTCGACTTAACGTGAGAAAGAATAATCAACTCCATGGACCATCACAAATTGGTCCGAAATAGAGAGATACTACAATGCAATATTTTTTGTTCTCTTTGTAACTTTCTATTTTCAAATGTTGATCAAAATATCCTTGTGTTTTATGACTACAATATTTTATGACTAGAACTGATGTTTTGGTAGACAAGCACATGGCTTAGGTTAGTAGATGAATGATTTGCCGCAGGAGTGTGGCCATGTGTTGGCTTATACTTCAAGTAGCTGACAATCATTTTTCATTTTTTAATATTGATTTTGGGGTTTTTATGGATTTGAATACACAGTTTGGAAGTTGAAGTTGATTACTCCTATTGTGAGACAGCAGCCTAGAGTTCATGAACAACCCTGATCAGCCAACAACACCATAAGTCAGCAGATAGATAGATGAAGTCAACCTTGCTCAAATTTTTGAATTTACGTTCTTTAAAAGTTTTGCTTAGCAAGTACTTTCATAATACAATTCCAATAAGAACATAATCCACCTCTGGTGAAGTCAGAACAAAATAAACGATTCTTGACTACTTCAACTAGATTGAAGAGATGCAAAATTCACATAGATACTATGATTCTTGAAAACTCTGCTTAACTAATTAAAGTTGTGGATGTATGTAAGCAAGACATCAAAGAGTAATGAAATAAATAAATAGAAATAAAATTGGAAACTAAAAAGAAACCGCGGTTGATACATTCTTATAAGATCCCTGGAACAATCCAGCGAAAGCGAATGCTGGAAATGTAACAATAAGGTAGAGGTAGAGTCCATCCTATATTGGTTGTTGCAAGATCAAAAGCACCGGTACTATTTTGAAGGTTGGCCTGAGGCGGCCAAACATCATCAGGAACGAAATAGATGTCTCCTCCACGAATCTCTTCTTTACCTGATGCTACTGCCAATGTGATCCCATCACCAAAAACCAATATCTCATTGCCCAGAGAATCTACTCGTTCCCATTCCTTGCCTTGTAGATTCATCTTAAAGATGTAGAACAAACGTTTCTCTTCGTACTCAAGGAATCCTTTTAAGCTCAGAATGATTAGAACATCTCCTGAAGTCGTGATCGCTAATCTCCTCTTCCAAATGAATTCCCACGGTTTCGGATCATAGTTAAACGGATGATTCAAATAAGGGTTTTCTTCGATGATCTCTACCGGGGTATCACCAGCGTAATCAAGAATCTTGATGTGATGATCAGAAGTATAAACACAGAGCTTTTGGTCCTTGTAAGCCATATGTAAACACTTTGTTCCTTCAAGGTGCCACCAAGAATCATCTCCTTTCTTGTATGAGAACAAGTACTGAGCATTGTAAATCCAACTAACGACAAAATCTTTCGTTTTCTCATCGATCCACAAAACAGCCGTCTCGATATACCTGTTGATGATCGTCTCACGATCTAACCAAGAGTGTTCGAGGAATAACCCACCAACGTCTTTTCTTTGGAATCTCACTTCACCTCGGAGTGATAGAGGCGGAAGATCGATTCTCTCGCAGGTAAACACGTTCAAGACGTAGAAATCGAGACTCGGATTCATCATCAGTATCCAGATACCGTAACTCGCGAGGCAACGGCTCTCGGACAATATGTCTCCGAGACATCTTTTCCTGTAAGTCTTTCCTTCTCGAGGATCTAACAGCTTACAAGAGTTTGTGTCAGACAACTTAGTGAACAGATCATTGAAAGGTTTCGAGACGGAATATTTTTCCGGGAAACGTATCAGCCATGGATACCTATTCCATGATGCTGCAACGCATGATTTCGAAGCAGAGTACCACTTTGAACAAACGGTTCTTGCTCGATGAAAATCTGAACAGCTTAAGCTTTCGAAAATCAATTGCATGGTATCGGAACACATCTCCGACCAGTCGACGTCTCCTGGAGATGTCATCTCTTCTTCTCTCTGATTCTCTAACTCTTAGGTTCCTCGTCTACCAAGTTAGGTTAAGCCTACCTTTTTATTTATGCTAATAATTTACTTTTTCTATATATTTGTTTTTTGGTAGTTACTAATTTACTTTTTCTATTGTCAAGCGGAATAAAATATTTTTATAATTAACTGTATGTTTGGTGGGATTGGAATTTTAATTTTGCAACAAAAATAATAAATAAAAATAGTCTAGCAAAAAAAACCATCGCCGAGTCACCTCCAAAAGACTATGACCTACTGGTTTAGCCAACGTGATTGTACTTGTCGCAAGATTGAACACATCGCATTCCTTTTGACCTGGCCAAAAATCATCTTCAACAAAAAAAAAAAGATGGAACCACCATTGATATATGTTCTTTGTGTGTCTCCAGACCAAAGGTAACCAACCATATCATTTTTTCCAAGAGAATCTACTCTTTTCCACTTCCTCCTACTCTCAAGATCCATCTTAAAGATTCGAAACAAAAACTTCCCTTTCTTGTACCATCCTGAATTATGAATGGCCCCATAACATCTCCAGATTTTTAATCACTTCTCCCTCTTCGATGTCCCTCTTTCAATAACCAAACGTGAAGAGTACACTAATTTTGAAAGTTTTTAAGTTTTGAAAAGCAATTGTGATAGTTCTGTTCCATACACGCATTTGAGAGGGGATCAGTTGTAAGATTTATATAAGAACTTTTATCAACCAAAAGATTCATTAAACCACAATTCCCTAGAAAACATTGTATTAATCCGCAAAATAAAGATAACCATAAAAGCTTCATCCGCAAAATAAAGCTTACAACCATCACAATACTCGAACAAATCCAAAGAAAAAAAAAGTAGCCAAAACAAACAACTTGGCAAGTTGGCTCTGCTTCAGCTGCTGAATCCCTCTGAATCAAGACTTAGACCAAATGAGAAACCAATCTCCTTAAAGCATATCCTGGAACAAACCAGAAACTCTTCACGAATGAAACATCTAATGATTTAGGCCTTGTGATTGCACTTGTGGCAAGATCGAACACACCGCAATTAGGTTCTAGTTGCATAATATCAAAATAAAAACCAACTGGCCAAAGATCACCATCCCGTAAACAGATTGAATCACCCTTGATTCCCAAACCATTAATATCCTTGATAGGTGCTCTTACTGTGACCCCATGACTAAATATCAACATCTCACCACCAAGAGAATCTACTCTTTCCCATTTACAACTCCCCAAATTCATCTTATAGATGTAAAACAAAAGTTTATCTCCTAACCCTTTCAAGCTCACGATCATCAAAACTTCTCCAGAGTTCGTAACCGCTACTCTCTGCTTCCAAATGTGTTCCCCACGTTTGGAAACAGAGCGAAAGCTAAACAGATGGTTACGATACGGATTCATTTCCACAATCTCCTCAGGCAAATCACCAGATAAATCAAAAATCTTGATGCTGTTATCAGCAGTATACACATAAAGCTTGTACTCCTTATCAAACACCATAGAAACACACTTTGCGCCTTGGAGATTAGACCATGAATCATCTCCTCTCTTGTATGTGAACAAGTAATGTTGTTTGACACTCCAAGCTACAACGTAATCCCCTGTTCTCTCATTTATCCAAAGACAAGCCTGTTTCTTGGAAGAGACCAAGTCCGTACGCTCGATGTAATGTTTCCACTCAACTTCTTTATCCACTCTCTCTTTCCCCAGAATCGATGACTCCATCGATGGGAGATCGATTCTTTCACGAGTGAACACGTTTACAAGATAGAACCCTAAACCAGAATCAACCATCAAGAACCAATTGCTGCAGCTAGAAAGTACATACCTTTCTGAAAACTCGGCTCCTGGATGTTGGATTTCGTGTGTTTGTTCTTCTCCCGGATCGAAAAGTAAAGCAGAGTTCTCGTTGAAGACGACTCGCCATGGATACAGAGGTCGCTTACAAGTTGTGGAAACTGTGTACCAGTTTGAGCAAACGGTTCTCGCTCGGTGATAGTCCTTGTAGTGTAGTCTTTCTAGTATCGATCGCAAAAGATCGTGACAGAGCTTGGACCAATCGTAACAAGTTCTCGATCGCGACATTGTCGTCTCTTTCAGATCATTCCGACTCACACAAAAACAGAGTACAATGTTATGTATCGAGAGACGACGATTAAATGGGTTTAGGGTTTCTAAACCAAAGGAAACGTTTAATGGGGCTAAGCCCATATTGGACGAATAAAGCCCACGAACTAAAACAAGCGTATTAGGTCACTTATATCATACGGTATCAAGTGAAATCTTATTTAAGCATGTTACAATCAAATACTTGATAAAACCGAAATCAGAGACTGAGGAAGTGAGTTTCTTACGAAAGCATATGAAGACTAATTAGCATATCCTGGAACAAACCAGCAAATTTTGGAAGACAGATCTTCTAATCCTGTATGCCATGTGATTGTACTTGTGGCAAGATCGAACACACCGTAAACTGGTTGTCTCTTCATTGTGTTATCAAACAAATAGTCATCATCAAGGAAACAGATTGAATCACTCTTGAGTCCTCCGCCACTAATATCCTTGACCGGTGCTCTTATTGTGACCCCATGACCAAATATCAACATTTCATCTCCCAAAGACTCTACTCTTTCCCAATCGCCAATCTCAAGATTCAGCTTGAAGATGCTAAACTTTCTATCATCTAACCCTTCTAAACTCAGAACGATTAGAACCTCTCCTTCTCTTGTGACCGCAAGTCTCAACTTATAGATCGTATCTACGAAGCGAAAAGGATGACTAAGATAAGGGTTTACTTCCTTGGTTTCTTTAGGGCAATCTCCAGAAAAATCAAGAATGTTGATATAATGATCAAAGGTATACACATAAAGCTTGTTATCTTTATAAGCCATATCCTCACACTGTGTACATGTGATACTCCATCGCTTATCTTCAGCATCATCATCATCATTTCCTATTTTCTTGTATGAGACGATATAGAACTGTTTGATAGTCCAAGCAACGACGTAATCTCCAGTCCTCCCGCTTACCCACAGAATAGCCGGTTTTTCAAACCTAAAATCGTTCCATGTCAAGAGAAACTTGGTGCCGTAGAGCTCAAGGAAGTATCCAATTCCAAACTCGTCCTTTCGTATGAATCTAAAAGGACGATCACCACGAAGCGATGATTCTAATGAAGGGAGTTTGATCCCCTCGCGAGTAAACACGTTCAAAAGATGAAAATCTAGACTAGGATCTACGATTAGTATCCAATTCCCGTAACTAGCAAGACAATGGATTTTGAATAAGTCGATTCCAAGAAGATTTTTTGTGTAGATCTTGTCTTGTAATGGATCAAACAAGACAGAGTTCTTACCTCGGAATACGATTCTCCATGGATACAGAGGACATGTCTGAGATACGGCATACCAGTTTGAGCAAACTGTTCTTGCTCGATGAAAATCTAAGCAACTTAAGCTTTCGAAGATCGGTCGCAAAAGATCAGGATAAAGCTTTGACCAACCATTATCATCTCTAGACATTTTTCGTATTGCATTTTCTGGAGGCGTGCGACTAATTACATTTTAGGGGTTTTTGTTTTTGTTTTTTCCTCGTATGAATAAAACGAATCATCAGTTCCGATATTCCGGTCATATCCGAACAAACCAAACCAATACTAAAAAAAAGAAAAAATTGATAAAAACGATTTTATTATTAAAATAAATAAATAACCAATCTAAGCAACACAATGGAATCAAATTTGGAGCTGTAGTTCTACTACCATTCAAAACTACTATAGTCTATAGACTAGCTAGGAAAAAACAACCTCACGGAACCAAAATTTGGACAATTGAAATCGTTTTGAATCACCAACGATCGAGTAGGAACATGGCCACGATAAACATACTTGTTACTAGAGTAATAAATCGAGTTTGGCTTGGTGCCATTAACTGCAGCTGGTATAGTCACACCAAGATCCATAATCCAAGACTCATCCCCTTATGACACCAGAGGTTCCCATCGTATACAATTGTAGATTTTTAATCTCCTATCCATCATAATCAAATTATGTTTTTTTTTTTGGACAAAATCAAATTATGTTTTTAATATTCAATTTTGTCGTAAATTTCAAATGTATAATAGTTATTAAAAAATAATAATGTTGCTAGGTTAGTCTATTAGGCTTATAGAAACGATGAATACTATGCTACAAATCGATTTTTAGATTACTCACACAGAGTTACTTTCAACAACTCATAAGCATCATCAAGTCACATTAAGCAAAGAAGAGATGGAAAAAAAGTTTTAGAAATTCGCAGGACTATCATCGAGTTGCTTCTCATCTTCAATCTCAACCTCCAAAATCTCAGGGATCCTCTGTTTCATGTAGTTCCCAATTCGAGCTAGAACCATTGCACGTGTGTGCCAAAACTTGCCCCTTAAACTTATCTTCACGAATGGTCCGTCTAGTTCCACTAACTCTACTTGTCCCGTTATCCCAACCGATGAGTCGAACAGTTGTGCAAGCTGCCGTACGTAAACCAAAACATTATTCTCGATCAAAGATTCATAAATCCGGAACTTGACATAGGGTACAAATCCTTAGTTTAGTTCTGTTAAAACCCAAAAAACTAAGATCACTTCCTCTACAAGCAACAACAATGCTCTGTTTTTTCCCAAGCAGGAAGTAAACCAAACCAGAAAGGTTGGTGCAAGTCGGTTTAATTGAATACCGGTTCTGAACCATACCAATCTAGAATTGGGTAAAAACGGTTAGAAAAAAAAAAGCGAATTTACCTCGATGCGAGCTTCGGATAGTACCAGATGGATATTCTCCTCCGTCAAATCCAGTGGAGGAAGCGAAACTCCGCCGCCGGAAACTGCTTCCGCCGTCGTTAGTGTTCTTGCTCTTGATTTCTCCGATAAGACCAATCCCAAATACACAGGCTTTCTCATACTAACATTTCTGAACCGTAGAGCAAGTCCGATGCAGTGAGATACTGAATTCACGGTTTTGTGTGGTGAAAAATCCGGCGAAGCCGTACGGTGGTTGATCGGAAGAGACACCAGTCCCATGGCCACTCTCAGTACCGCAAAAAATCTGCCTAAAACTAGTAAAGGACTTATGTGGTTTCTGATAATGTTGATGGTGACGTGGCGAAACCTCACCGTTCGTTTTTACTTCAGTCGAAATTTATAAATACATGGGCTTAAGGACTACGAAATAGCATGGGCTTCTCAGTAATTGTTAAAAGCCCATAAGGGCATGCAATCATTTTACAGCTTTTAGTTTTTGATAAATTACATTTCTTTTTGTTTGGTCATCCCTCTCACACAAAGTCACAAGTCACAAGACACAAGACATGTAATACAGAACCGAGAAGAGAAATAACGAATGGTGAAAACGATCTCTACTAGATATCATTCCAAAAGAAAAAAGAAAAAAAAGATCTCTACTATACAGATACAACAAAATACAGTGTCATTGAATGATAAGAGTATTTGACAAGTCACATGGTTACAAATGGCATAGTGGAAAATGGGATTTGAGGTGACATGGACATGTGTGGGGTTACATTATCCACCATATAAATCGTTTCACACGCTTGTGGGTCTTACAGAGAGACGTACGAATACGTATGTACGTGTATACATGAAACGTGTGAATTCGTATATGTTTAATTATGTATATTAGTATATACGTACGTACATTATATATTCGTCCGTCTTTCATCATCAATTCGTCTTGCTTACACTGCGAATGACTTTGCTCTTTGTAAATAAAGAATGGAGCAAGCTAACAAGAATTTCTGAATTTGTATCAAAATAATGCACAATTCATGGTATATATGTATCATGCATGGATCAACCATTATATATTTTTCGAATACAATCAAAGAGAGAAATGCATATCCGTTTATTTATGATCTATAGCTATAATAATCGTTCTTTCCAATGATAATATTTTATTTTATTTTATTTATTTATTTTTGTGCAACCATAATAATAATTTATATTTCTTTTGTCCATTAAAAAATTGATGTTTAGAATTTTTTATACATTTTAAGAAAACAATGATTATTGAGTTTAAATATATTTTTTTTTGACTAAAGAGATATTATTTAATTTTAAACCAATAACAATTCAAAATTTTAAATATTTTCAATGATTACTTTTTGAAGTTTACAAAACATTAATTTTTATAGGACAAAAATATATCCCAAAACATCAAATGTACGTGGGAGAGAGCGAATATGATGGATTATATATTGTATACCTAAGATTCGTGTTGATTACATACATCATATCTCAACAATTTTATACAAGTTTTTCTTACGTTTACTAGAAAACCACTACTTGTTTTATATATATATATGTGTGTATTATGAAATATAATAAGATAAACAAGTGGGCGATCCGCTCTTAGAAAATGTATTGTATAAAATAAAACAATTAAAACCTTAACTTATTGACGCCTGTTGAGTCAAAGCTTGGCAGATCTAATCTGCAAGAGCTTCTGAGCAACTTCGACTACAAATGTTCTAAGATAACTCCCAATAACTTGATTAATCATATATATTGTTTCTTCTAAATTCTAACTAACATTTAACATAAATTATTGTCAGTTTTTAATATCATGATATTGTTATTATTTTTGTATTATATTCCTATTTAAATACAGCGCTGCGTAATCGTTGGATTGTAGTGTAAACAAGTTTTGTTCAAGGGAAAAAACCTTAAAAATATTTCATTTATTTTTTATTTGAAAGTTTAATACTTCATGTAATTTTATTGGAATAAAAATACTTCATTTAATTATTATTAGATAAAAATTACTTAATCTTTGTATTATTAGTAGATTCATATCTCTGACTTAACATCCGTTAATTGGTGTGACGGAATTATTAGACGGTAATAAAAGTTTTAGTTAAAATCTTAGTAGATATATATTATATATTTAGTAATAATATGTGTTATGTTAGTGTGGTCTCGTGGTAATGGTTGAGTTTAACCTCACACCATATGCGGGTTCGATCCACATCAAAAACAATTTTTTTTTTTGACTCTCGTCTCTCTCGACGCGAAGAACGGAGCCGTCAACACACAAGCCTCACAGATATGAACGAAGAATCGGAGAAACCGCAATGCCCAATAGATTAAAGCGGCAGTGACCATGAGACCAGGATAAAGCGTACCACCGATGATTCGACCAAGAGGGTACCAACTCTCACAATCGAACCAATTCCAAAACTTGTAGAAGCCTTTCTTGGTGAGGAAAAGAGTGGTACGGTAGTTGAAATACGGATCAAATTCGTGGATCATGGATTCGTATCGGAGAACACTAAAGAGACGTGCTATGAAGGCTAAGATGTAGACGAGATCAAGGATCGAGATACATACGGAGCAAGATCTCTTGCTGCTTCGTCTTCAATTTTAGGGATTAGAAAGGGAATAAACTATTGTTGATCAGAACTAGACTCATCGTCGTCGTCGCCATGAATTCCGATTTCGCCGGCTCTGATTTACCTCCCATTGAAATGGATAAAGTAGCACGATCTCCAACGGTGATGATCTGAGTCAAGGCAAGACACGAGAGATAAAACCCAAAAAAAATCTGTTTTTTATGTGGATCGAACCCGCAAATGGTGTGAGGTGAAAACCAACCATTACCACGGGACCACGCTAATATTACTCGTATTATTACTAAATATATAATATATATATCTAGTAAGAATTTAATTAAAACTTTTAACATCGTTTAATAATTCCGTCACACCCGTTAACGGATGTTAAGTCAGAGGTATGAATCTACTAATAATACAAAGATTAAGTATTTTTTGTCCAACAATAATTAAATGAAGTATTTTTATTCTAATAAAATAATATGAGGTATTAAACTTCCAAATAAAAAATAAACGAGATATTTTTAAGGTTTTTTTCCTTTTGTTTAATGAGTTTTTTTGCTTGAGATTCGATAACATTTAAAGTGTTACTCTTGGGATTGATGCTTATGTAGTTATGTGTGACTAATTTTATTACTTTAATGCTTAAAACATATGATTCCGTAACAAGTTATTTTATTATATAAAATTGGGTTTTGAAAGTTAGCCATTAACAAGATTTTGACATGTGTCAAGTTATCAATCTCAGATTTTGACATGTGTAAAAGTTAATATTTAATAGGAAGAATTTGATTACAACAAAAGAAAAATATTTTGTTTTAATAAATATGAATAATGTAAAAAGATAATTATAAAAAATTAGAGAATTTATAAAAAATACAAAGTTTTTTTAAATAACTATAAGGAGATTTTATATATATATATATATATATATTTCATAAATTTGAAATTATAATATTATTTACTTATTTTTAATTTTAAGTTATTAATTCTACAAAAAAATATAGAAAAAGGGATTAAGGAAAATATACAGTTAATTATTAATTCTAAATTTTATAAATACTCACTTCTATATAAACATAAATCTTATTTACATAATTTATTCAAAAATACTGCTTTCAACTTTATTTTAATTGGGATTTTTTTTAATGGGAAGATAAATTTTTCTTATTTTTTAAACCAAATTTTTCTCCTACTTTCTCCTTTTTCAGTTGGGAATAGGTAAGATTAATAAGTTGACCCCAAAAAAAGATTAATATATGCATCTTCTTTTCCTCATACTGTAATTTAAAATTATTGTAGTATTTTTAGATTGTTTTATTTAATTTATATTTTCATCTTTGAATTATTTGGGATTCATATATTATCGTGCTTATAATTTTCTATTGTTTCTATAAATATGCAAAATTAATTTTCTTCTAATTTCTCAACCTTGATTGGTTGGTCATAAACCCTTCTTTTTTTTGCAAACATAATTTTCAAATGCATGTAGTTTTGCATATTCATTATTGTCTTTAGGATTGAATCAAAAAGCATTTAGTATGCATTTGCATTTGGGATGATAATGAAGCTACCTTGTAATAGTAGAGTCTTAGGATTGAACCACAGCCCTCATTTATAGTTTATTGGTGCTTGCTTAAAGCATTGTGTCTCTTGAAAGCATTTTCTTCTAGTGTAAAGCTTGCTTGATCATTGCTGCATCTCTATATTATTTGGACTTTAATTTGATCTTTAAATTATCTTGCATATAGACTATGAATGCTAGCCCATGGAACTTTCATTTGGGTTAACTATCTCTATTGGCCACTCTATTTTGTTTAACTCAATCTCTTGCCATACCTTTGAACCCCAACCTTTTCTTTCAAGCCTTCTGTTGATTTGTTGAGTGAGGCCTCCTTGTTGATAATGTTATAGGTTGTGAAACCTTGAGAGTATTGAGAATGACAAAGAACTGGCTCTTGTTTTAGCTAGGTTTGGAATCTTTAGAACTAGCTAATAGGACTGGTTTTGAAAGAAATAGGTGGTTAGAATTTTGATTTGGGTAAAGGTTCGGAAACAAGAGAGATTAAGGGGGGGAGAAAAGAAAGAATTACTTGGTCAAAAGAAAAGAAAAGATTTATCTCTATTGTTAAGTTTGGTTAAAAGCTCTAAGTCTCTTAAGAAGAAAAAGAGAAAGAAAAGTCTAGCTGATGTCTCCTAGAAAAGTTTCATAAAAAAAAAAGAGAATGCTAAAGCATAGTCTAATAAGAATGGTTCATCAAAAGAAGTTTCAAAAGAAGTTAAACAAAAAATAGGAGCTTATGTTTAAAGTGAAGCCTTAGAGATATTCAAAAGTTTAAAAGACAATAAGTAAAGAAGAGAAGGGGTATAAGTTGAATCAAGTTGAGTTTATGGGTTAGAAAGAAAGAAAAGAAGGATGAGAAAAAGGGTAGAAAAGCTTCTAGATGGGTAGAACATCAAGAGCTAAGCTTTGTATGCCCAAATTATTCTCAGTCTTAGATTGGTTTCATAACTTTCTAGCATTGCTCTTTGTTTGAGAGTAAACCACCCAAAAATATCATTGCCAACCACCTTTTTATAAAAAAAAAGCCTTTCCCTTAAACCAATTGAGCTTGATTTATTTTCCATTTACAATATCACACCAAACACTTTAATGAATGTGAAAGAGTTGTTCAATAGGATTGCAAGTCTTTACCAATAGATAGAAGGTGAACTAGAGTGGTGCATTGTGATAAGCATAGAAAAATATTTGTAAGGAATTTGATTGATCCTAGCACCATTGAATTACATTTAAGGACTGTGGTTTGAATCCTTTGTCTCATGCTCTTAGGTTCTGAGTCCCATTTTTAAACCTCTCTCTCTTGTTTTCCACTTGGTTTTTGCTAGAGGATTAGCAAAATATAAGTTTGGGGGACCTTTCCTTGGGATTTGGCTCCAGAGTTCTTCATCTAAGTTATTGAAAATTGAGTAAGCTTTGCAATGGAGGTGATTGCAGGCCAATCAGATGTGCGTGTAAAGAGTTATACCTGTTTGAGTGAACGTATATACAGCCAGAGTGAAGACAGGAGCCACCAGCGGCCAAGACCATCGGCCAAACCATGGCCGTGGGAGACCATCGAGCACCACCATCGGCCAAAAGCCAACCGATTGAACTCACTTGGACCACGAAAAGGAGACACCAGCGACCAAGAGCAGCGGCCAAGTGATGGCCGATTGAAGCCATCGGTCAAGGCCATCAGCCAAGAGTCGGCCGATTGAACTCTCCACGCCACGGACAGGAGCTACTAGCGGCCACCACCATCGGCCACGTCATGGCTGATGGAGCCAAGCGGCCTCGCCAATCGGCCAAGACCATCCCGCAACCATCTTAGTCCACACTTGTTTTAGCTTTGTCCCGGGTTTGACCCGGCCTGTTTTGGGTTGACCGGGTTCCCTTCTATTTTCCTATAAATACATTAACCCTATTAAGGGGAGACTTATCTTTTGCTTAGCTTTTGTTTATCTCTTGTTTAGCAGCTTTTAGGGTTCTTAAACTTTCTTACTCTTGGTTTGTTGGATGATTGAGTACTTCTAAGTTTTTAATATCAAGTTCCTCTTTTATATTCTCTAATCTACAATCTCTAATTATGGTTTCACAAAGATCAAACCCATTCCTTTGTGTGATCATAACTATGAGTGAGTAGATCCTTTAGAACTTTGGGCTTGATAGATTAGGGAGATAGATGATTGATCTTTGATGTCTAGGGGTTTATTTATGTGATTCCTATCTTGTTTAGTGTTAATAATGCTAGATAGGCTTGATAATGCTTGAATCTAGACATTAGGATTTCCATCCCCATAAGGTGTTTGATGAAATTCCTGAACCAAACTATTCAAGAGCTTTGCATTCCTAGCCAATGAAAATTAATGATTAGGGTGCTTAGTGGTATTTAGACTTGTTTATAATGCATGCTTACCTTGTGATTACCTTTGGAAATTGTTGATTATCACTTGATTGGCATAAGATCTCTATCATGGAAATGGATTGATTTCAATAAGTGTTCTTAGCCATAGGATTGTTCTTGATTGTTGCTTAGACATCTAGGATTGATTAGCTATCTCCCAAGTCATTAACCTTGCCCA
Organism: Camelina sativa; assembly: GCF_000633955.1. NCBI lineage: Eukaryota > Viridiplantae > Streptophyta > Magnoliopsida > Brassicales > Brassicaceae > Camelina > Camelina sativa. The sequence continues at coordinate 3,365,763 of NC_025691.1, forward strand.
AGGTTCACTTGTTTAATCTTGATTTAAAGTATGTTCTTAGCTGTGTCCTTGTTTGTTTTGAGTTTGCATTGCTTGAATTTGTTTAGTTTTCTTTTTTTGAATCAGTTTGTTAGTTAAGATTGTTACAAGAAACCAATTCCTGTATTAGTTTAGATTAAGCATTAATGTGTATTCCTAGTGTGTTGATCATTGCAAACTGAGGTTCGATAATTTAATTGATAGAAAAGTACTACATCAATTTGGCGCCGTTGCCGGGGATCGAACCCGGGTCACCCACGTGACAGGCGGGAATACTTACCACTATACTACAACGACGCCAAATTAACATAATTGTTACCTTTATTTAGTATATTATATGTAATATATATATATATATATATATATATATATATATATATATATATATACATTAAGCCAACTATTTTACTTTTACTTCACTAATACATTGGGAAATTTAACATTAGTTACTATCAAAAGATTTTATGACGTTAGAAAAATGTTTTTACTTTCATTGGTTGTCGGAGCAAGCCATTTTGAGATAGCAAAAAGAAGTGAACATGTTCTCTCCACATAGGAGGAGGGCAGAGCCGAGGTTCTCTATATGGTGGAGAAGGTTGAACACAAGGTTATCTCCCCAAGGGAGGAATGTGGAGGAGGTTGGACGCAAGGTTCTCTCCATAGTGGAGGAGGTTGGATGCAAGGTTCTCTCCATAAGAGATGAGGGCGGAGCCGAGGTTTTCTCCATGGTGGGCATACATTATTGTGATGATACATCACTGATTAATATATTGTGTATTATATTTTTTATTCAAAATATTTTTTGAGCCAACAATTTTATTAATTAAAAAACTATGCATAAGTGAAAGTAAAATAGTTGGCTTAATGTGTTCATATAGACATTTTCTAGGTGGTGATAAATAATATATTTGTAACATATAATATATTTATGTATAAAAAATACACTTTTAATAGTAATATACATAAAAGATTTGTAAATGGATATAAATCAGTGTATTATAAAAAAAAAATTATAAATAACATACAACAAATTTTAATATATTTTTATTAAATTTAATTTAATTTATAAAACTTTAAACCCACAAATCGAACGCGTTTTCAAAGACAAATTTTATTTACGTATAAGAGTTATTCTACAAAACAAATTTTTCAAAAATATAAAAAGAAAAATTCACTCGATCTTGTAAAAATAGGACGCGTTTTCTTGTTTAGGTTCACGAGAATAAAGTTGACTCATGTTACCGAGAGCCGGACTTCTACATATATGTTACCGAGAGCCGGACTCATGTTAGCATCGAGTAATTTAATAAACTAACACCAAACAACAATTTTAATTTGTTTATGCAAATGTTATAATATAGAAACTATAAGGACATTTTGTATTGTGTGCTATATTTAATTGATTGCTAATAATATCAATTGCCATGAGTTTCTTCTACCATCACGGGTCCTATTAAAAGTCTTCTTTTGATAAGTATACGTTTTCATAGATAGTTCATATCTCAACCGATATATAATGATATAAAAGTTTTGGTGCTAAGATTTTGTTAGGAAAAGCAAATGATTTAACATCAAAATAGTCTAATCCTAACTTGTTGAAGTGGCCAATTCAATTGAAAAGAAACCGAATATTTTGGTTTTATAATATATTAAGCGAAAAAGAGAGAAGGAGAAGAGTAAGAGAAGCGTGACCAATGTAGCGTGGAGAGTAGCTACCTTCCTAGTGCTTATCTTCTCATTTTTGCCTAACATTTTATAACGTCAAATATCACCTAACTAATTTTAATTTTAATGGAGAACCGACACAGTTAAGCTAATGACTGAAAACAAACGCTTAGTGGGAGGTAACCCACTCTTAGGTTTTCTTTCCACTTAAATTGAGTCATTGAGTCATTTTTATTCTTGCTTTGAGTCAGTTTGAATTTGTATTGAATTATGAACCTCTATCTATCATGTTGCGTTTAATCTTGTGTTTGAGTGATTCTTAGCAGTGCTAACATCCAAGAAATGAGAAAAACAAATTAATCGCAGCTAACTCAGGAGTAATGTTCGAACTCTCTGCATCTGCAGAGTGCATTGACCGACACACCATCAACATCGGTCGACACAGAACATCCGGATTGGTAACACGTTTTTGTTCACAATTTCAATACTTATTCGTTTTTGTTTATTTTTCTTCGCCAATCTCTTACTTGATAACACTGGGGACAATGTTGTTTAAGTCTGGGGGAGGCAGTTACTAACTATTTGGTTGTTTTTGAGAGTGAGTCGAAAAAAAAATTGTTTTATTGAGTCAAAATTTTTGTTGGGAACTAAGATTTTTCTTTTTAGTGTATTGTCTTGGTTGATTAATGCTGCAGATTGAATCCACAAATCCGACTAATGAAAAATCCAATGGCTGACCAGTAAACCAGAGACATCCAAATTTTCAACAGAATCCACAAAAGCTTGAGGTAACTTATGCGCTTTTCTTTTTACCTCATCAAGGAGATTGATGTTCATAGAGCTTGACTCCTTGTTCATACCTCACAAGTAAGATTACAAAAAAATGGTACTCCTCTTCCTTATTCAAGTTTAAAAAAAAAAAATCCTGAAAGCTTTGTTTAAAAAAAAAAAGAGAATAAAAGATGAGATGATTTTGATCAGTTTAGAGAGGTAGGTAAATTACTTGTAACCTCATTATTCGCATTTTGAGTCAAATGATCACACAAAGCTTGGAAGCGAGGGGTAGGTAAATTACCAATGACCCCATTATTCGCCTACAACTTTGAGAAAAAAAAAGAATAGTAAAAAAAAAAAAGCAAAGCAAAGCTCTAAGCAAGATAAAATAAAATAAGTCTAGGGGAGAGAAAGAGTACCACATGTGGTAAAAGATATGTCTTACTTGTTATGGTATAGTACGGGAATGAGTCTAGAAGGTTCTTGACATTGATCAAATTGATAAGACCCACCGATGAAGACTTAATGGAGGAAGTAATGAAATTTGGTTTGAATTTGGGATGCTATGAAAGTCAACGGAGAAGTACATGTCGATTTGGATTTATCTGCTAAGCATATGGATTATGGTTTGGATGATCATGGCATTACTTTAAAAAGAAAATGAGTTCCTGCGTTTTCAAATCTCTTTCACAGGGCTAAATTTATGTTTTGCTTGAGGGCAAGAAAATGCTAAGTCTAGGGGAGTTGATATATCATGATTTTTAGGTGTTTTTAGCCATGATATAAGTCTTATTTATAGAGTCTTTTTGGTATTTTTAGAGTCTTTGATTCTTTATAGGATTTAGCATGGATGAGAGCATAATGGAGCTAAATAGGAAGATTTGGATCTTAATCAAGCATTGAGGCTGAGCTACGAAGTTGAGAGACGAATTCAGAAGTAAGCATCGATCGATGCAACTGATGGCATCGATCGACAGAGAGCCAAAGACGAAATCGGAGGGTTTTCTCCCAAGTTTTGAAGATTTACAGAACTACCTCAAATTTTTCTATATTTGCATAATTAGTCCCTAAACGTGTTTTAGGAATATAAATAGGATTTTTATGGTTATTGTTTAGATCTAAGTTATTTTCTGCAACGTTTTTGATAGAGAGATATTGAGAGCTTTTGGGAGAGAGATTTGAACTCCTTCGAGAGAAGAATTCTAAAACTTCTTCCTTACTTTTTAATATCTATTGCTTATTATTCAGAAAAGATGTTTTGTTCTTCATTGAATATGTCTGAGTAGTTTGTAACTGCAGGTGTTGAGGATTACATTATAGCTTCTCTATTAAATTGAAAAGATTTGATTTTTTGGTTTTTCACTTTGGTGTGTAAGAAATGTGAATCTCTGTAACTGCAGGTGTTGAGGATTACTATATTATAAACACAAGAATGAAGTTGAGAGGATCAATGGGTTGGCGGATCTCTGAGTTTAAGACAGAATCAAAATCTATGTTAGTTGGAGTTTTGTTTCTCTTGACACTTCTGGTTTGGACTTCAGAGAGTTTAAACAGCGATGGTCAGTTTCTCTTGGAGTTGAAGAACAGAGGATTTCAAGATCCGTTGAACCGTTTGCACAATTGGAACGACATTGATGAGACGCCGTGTAATTGGATAGGTGTAAATTGCAGCTCAGAGGGTAGTAGTAGTAATAGTAATCTGGTGGTGACGTCTCTTGATTTGAGTTCTATGAATCTCTCTGGGATATTAAGCCCGAGCATTGGCGGTTTAGTTAACTTGGTCTACCTTAACCTCGCCTATAACGGGTTAACTGGAGATATTCCTCGGGAGATTGGAAACTGTTCGAAGCTGGAGGTTATGTTTTTGAATAACAACCAGTTCGGTGGTTCTATACCTGTCGAGATTCGGAAGTTATCGCAACTGAGAAGCTTCAACATTTGCAATAACAAGCTTTCGGGTCCTTTGCCTGAAGAAGTTGGTAATTTATACAACTTGGAAGAGCTTGTGGCTTATACTAACAACTTGTCAGGTCCATTACCTCGTTCTATAGGAAACCTCATCAACTTGACGACATTTCGAGCGGGGCAGAACGATTTCTCTGGGAACATACCTGCTGAAATCGGTAAATGCATTAACTTGAAGTTGCTTGGTCTTGCGCAGAACCTCATTTCTGGAGAGCTTCCTAAAGAAATAGGGATGCTAGTTAAACTTCAGGAGGTGATTCTGTGGCAGAACAAGTTTTCAGGGTCAATTCCAAAAGAGGTTGGACAGTTAACACGTCTTGAGATTCTGGCTTTATACGTTAACTCATTGGTTGGACCAATACCATCAGAGATTGGTAACATGAAGTCCTTGAAGAAGCTCTATCTGTACCAGAACCAGTTGAATGGGACAATCCCAAAGGAGCTAGGAAATCTTTCCAAAGTAATGGAAATCGATTTCTCGGAAAATATGTTGACCGGTGAGATTCCGGTTGAGCTGAGCAAGATCAGTGAGTTGAGGCTATTGTATTTGTTTCAGAACAAGTTAACTGGAATCATACCAAATGAGCTCAGTAGGCTGAAGAATTTGGCGAAACTTGATCTCTCCATCAATTCTTTAACCGGTCCTATTCCACCAGGTTTCCAGAATCTTACGTCTATGCGCCAACTTCAGCTTTTCCACAACTCCCTCAGCGGTGTAATCCCTCAAGGTCTTGGTTTATACAGTCCTCTATGGGTTGTTGACTTCTCAGAAAACCAACTTTCAGGGAAAATACCGCCTTTTATCTGTCAACAGTCTAATCTCATTCTGCTGAATCTCGGGTCTAACCGGATATTTGGAAACATTCCGCCAGGTGTATTGAGATGCAAGTCGCTGCTGCAGCTTCGTGTTGTTGGAAACCGACTCACTGGTCAGTTCCCGACCGAGTTATGCAAGCTTGTCAACCTTTCTGCTATAGAGTTGGATCAAAACCGTTTTAGTGGACCTGTACCTCCTGAAATAGGCACTTGCCAGAAGCTGCAAAGACTTCATCTTGCAGCTAATCAGTTTTCCTCAAACCTACCAAAAGAAATTGGTAACCTCTCCAACCTGGTAACATTTAACGTTTCCACAAACTCTCTCACAGGACGAATCCCCTCTGAAATAGCCAACTGCAAAATGCTTCAACGACTCGACTTGAGCCGAAACAGTTTCATTGGTTCTTTACCTTCTGAGCTTGGAAGCCTTCATCAGCTTGAGATCCTCAGACTCTCAGAAAATAGATTCTCTGGCAACATACCGTTTACCATTGGGAACCTGACGCATCTAACTGAGCTACAGATGGGAGGAAACTTGTTTTCAGGGACTATACCGCCTCAACTCGGTTTACTCTCAAGTCTGCAGATTGCAATGAACCTGAGCTACAATAATTTCAGTGGTGACATCCCTCCCGAGCTCGGGAATCTTTATCTGCTAATGTACCTTTCTCTGAACAACAACCATCTGAGCGGCGAAATCCCAACCACATTTGAGAACTTATCCAGTTTACTCGGCTGCAACTTTTCCTACAACAACTTCACCGGACCACTTCCGCATACGCAGCTCTTTCAAAACATGACTCTGACTAGTTTTCTCGGAAACAAAGGACTCTGTGGCGGCCATTTGAGAAGCTGTGACCGTAACCAGTCCTCTTGGCCTAACCTTTCATCTCTAAAAGCGGGTTCTTCTCGCCGGGGGAGAATCATCATCATCGTGTCTTCAGTCATAGGCGGGATCTCTCTTCTACTCATAGTTATTGTTGTCCACTTCCTAAGATTTCCTGTGGAAATGGCTCCTTATGTTCACGACAAGGAACCTTTCTTTCAAGAATCCGACATTTACTTTGTCCCGAAAGAACGATTTACCGTCAAAGACATTTTGGAAGCAACGAAAGGCTTCCATGATAGCTACATCATCGGTAAAGGCGCCTGTGGTACGGTTTACAAAGCGGTTATGCCTTCAGGTAAAACCATAGCAGTTAAAAAACTCGAATCCAACAGAGAAGGCAACAACAATACGGATAATAGTTTTCGCTCTGAGATTCTAACGCTAGGCAAAATCCGTCACAGAAACATCGTCAGGCTCTTCAGTTTCTGTTACCATCAAGGATCAAACTCGAACCTCTTGCTCTACGAATACATGTCTCGGGGAAGCCTCGGCGAGTTGCTTCACGGCGGGAAATCGCATAGCATGGATTGGCCTACTCGGTTTGCTATCGCACTAGGTGCAGCGGAAGGTCTTGCTTACTTGCATCATGACTGTAAACCGAGAATCATTCACCGCGACATCAAGTCTAATAACATTCTCCTCGATGAGAATTTCGAAGCTCATGTTGGAGATTTCGGGTTGGCTAAAGTCATCGACATGCCACAGTCTAAATCCGTCTCAGCCGTCGCCGGATCTTACGGTTACATCGCCCCCGGTATGTTTAAACTTTTGAGCTACATCCTGAGTTTAACGAACTTAAACTTACCCTTATTTTTTTGTTTGCAGAGTATGCATACACTATGAAAGTAACAGAAAAATGTGACATCTACAGCTTCGGAGTTGTTCTTCTTGAATTGTTAACCGGAAAAGCTCCGGTTCAGCCGCTGGAGCAAGGCGGGGATCTTGCAACGTGGACAAGAAACCATATCAGAGATCATTCGTTAACATCTGAAATCCTCGATCCTTACCTAACAAAGGTAGATGACGATGTGATTCTCAATCACATGATCACAGTGACGAAGATTGCAGTCCTATGTACCAAATCTTCGCCGGCGGATCGGCCGACGATGAGAGAAGTAGTGTTGATGCTTATAGAGTCCGGTGAACGTGCCGGAAAAGTAATCGTGTCCACCACGTGCGGTGATTTACCTCTACCTGCGCCGCCGTGAAAAGAGTCTTTTTTCTTAAGTTACTTATTTTTTGCGGAATTGGTTGTTGTATAGAATTAATATGATTTGTATAGTCATCATAGAAAGAAAGAGATCATCTGAGGAAAGAGCATACATATATATAGATCATTCTACGATTAAATCTTGTTCTTAGTAAAACAAAATGATACAAAAACTAGATTTTAACCACAATTGTGTAACTAGTCTATATAATAATAATAATCCGAATAAACGTGACCAACAGTTGTGTATTTTCAATCGTACATTTTGAATATTTTCTGAAAAGTCGTCATGGATCATTAAACCAGTTATTTATGAAAAGTTACAACTAGTCACTGTGAAGTTGTGTTGATTGGAACATTCATATCTTTTGATTTAACAAAAGTTTTTTGGAATGATGAATCTAATTTACATCTTTTAGTTAATTTTAAATATAAAAGTTTAATGAAAATACCTAGAGTGTTTTTCCAAGAGTTAGATGGATTACATAGTGAATTTTTAGATTTGACTTTTCAATATATTTAAACCCAATCCGAATAAATGCCATCAAAAGTTGTGTTTTTTAAATCTTACGTTTTGGATAATTAAAAAAAAATCTGTTAAAAATTTAAATTGTATGTTTTACAAAAAGTTGCGATTGTTCATTGTAATTGTTTTTTTGTAAAGTTGCAACTATTCATTGTAAAGTTGTGTTTATTTGAATATTCGTATCTTTTGAAATCTATATGTTTGAACTGTTTTCATTTTTTTTTTCCAGAACACAAAATAATATAAAATTTTAATATCAACAGTTTTTACAACTTTCTAAGTTATTATCTATCATTCATTCTTTTAAAAGTAAAGAAACTTTTCCAATTCTTGATTTAACAAAAGATTTTTGGAATGATGAATCTACTTTACAACTTTTAGTTAATTTAAAATATAAAAATTTAATGTCTATATATAATAGCAATCTGAATAAATGCTACCAAAAGTTATGTTTTTGAAACTGTACCTTTTGGATAATTTTTTAAAAAAATCTGTAGAAAAAATAAATTGTATGTTTTACAAAAGTTGTGATTGTTCATTATAACTGTTTTTTTGTAAAGTTGCAACTGTTCATTGTAAAGTTGTGTTTATTCGAATATTCGTATCATTTGAAATCTAGATATATTTGTCTTTTTGAACTGTTTTCATTTTTTTGCCATGACACAAAATAATATAAAATTTCAATATCAACAGTTAGCGGTGGGCATTCGGGTATCGGTTCGGGTTCGGTTCGGGTAATTCGGGTTTCAGATAATTCGGGTTTATAATTTATAGAATCATATAGGTATTATGGAAAATTCGGTTCGGGTTCTTTCGGGTTCGGGTCGGTTTGGATATTTTTTGGAATACCAAAATATATCTGATATATTTTGGGTTCGGTTCAGTATAAGTATTTTTTACCCATTTAGAACCAAAATACCCATATATAACTAAAATACTCTATATATAAATTGAATAACTATTTCAAATTTTATGAAGTTATAACTAAAAAATCATACCAAAATAACTAAACCAAAGTTAGAAACTAAAGACAAGCAAAACAAGTAAGAGAAAACATAATCCAAAAGTTTAATCCAAAACATAAACAAGTAGTAGAGTAGTAACATCTAAAATCAAATTCAAAAGTCTTATAAAGGCTAGAAGTAGGTATTGAGAAAATTAAAAGAAACAACAAGAATTAAAAAAGAGATCAGTTGCATATGGTGAAGCATTGTAGGTGTCTTCAATGTGGTGAAGCATTGTAGGCGTCTTCATTGTTTTCCTGTTTTAAAAGCAGATCAGATTGTTACTAGGTGTATAGTGTACTAACAAGTAACATGCAACAAAAGGCCATGAAATTACCTTATATCCGATTATGATTCTAGCAATATCAACTAAAAGTGTAATCATTGTGAATGCAACCTCAACTGATAAACACACATAAGGATTACATATGTGAAAAATGATAAACAACATAGGTTCAGATATACATGGGTACTAATTGGGTATCGGTTCGGATCGGGTAATACCCGATACCCAAGAGTATTTACAATTAAGATCCAACTAATATATTGGGAAAGATCCATACCCGATCCGAACCGGGGATTTTCGGTTCGGTTCCAATAAGGATATTTCGGGTCGGGTATTTTGTCCAGGCCTAATCAACAGTATTTACACCTTTCTAAATTATTCTCGGCATTCATTTTTTTAAAGCTAAAAATATTTCTTTAATTCTTGATTTAACAAAAGATTTTTGGAATGACGAATCTAATTTACAACTTTTAGTTAATTTTAAATATATAAAATTTATGAAAATAACTAGAGTTTTTTTTTCAAGAGTTAGATGGATTATATAGTGAGTTTTTTAATTTGACTTCTTAATATGGTAATAAAGATGTCTTCTATTTAAAAGCAGTTTTTATGGGTTATTAGGTGAAATCAAGTGTAGACACAACATTTGCGATTTTCGTAGCACTTTTTCATAATTTTTTTTTAATTCAAACGATTGTATCTGTTCATTGTAAAGTTGTGTCTTTTCACTATATTTTATTTATATCTTTTCATCACAATTTTTCGGTCTAATAGGTATATCTATTTAAATAGTCATGTCTTTAGAACTCTCTTTATATTTGTTTCTTCATCAGTAACTAACAAATTCGTTGAAACAAATTTTTCATTTTATGTTGAATCTAAATAATTAAATATTAATATCTAATATTCAACGTTTTTCTATAATCTAACTAAAATTTTAGAAATGATTATAGCAGTAGAGAAATTTAATACAACTTAATATAGAATTTATAGTTGCCACTATTTTTACCGTAACTTTGTGTTAAAAAATAGTTTAATATTTAAAAATAAGAATAACAATCTGAGTAAATACTAACAGCAGTTGCGACTTTGCTTAGTATTTTTTTGTAAGAAAATTGTTTTTATTCCTTTTATTAAACTCAAACAGTTGTATATGTTCATTTTAGAATTGTGTCTTTTCATTATATTTTATTCATATTTTTTCATCAAAACTTTTCGGTCTAATAGGTGTGTCTATTTAAATAGTCATGTATTTTGAACTTTCTATATATTTGTCTTTTCATCAATAACTAACAAATCATTGTGCGTTGAAACAAATTTTCTGTTTTATGTTTAATCTAAATAATTTGAATATTAATATCTAATATTCAATGTTATTCTATAATTTAACTCAGATTTTAGAAGTAATTATAGCAATATAGAAATTTAATAAAACTTAATATAGAATTTATTGTTGCTTTGCGTCTATTTATCGTAACTTTTTGTTAAAAACTATTTTAATATTTAAAATTTATATTATTTTGTTTTTAATTATAATTATTTAATAGAAAATTATATTTACTCATTACAACCATTAGTTCAATATTCTCAGTTAGGATCACTTTGTCATCATGATTTTTTTAATTGTAGCTTTACCATAATTCTTCATAAAAAACCTTATATTTATAATACTTTAAATAATATTTTTTTGCAAAGTTGCGTCTATTCTACATGATTTTTGTTATATGCTTTCATTTTGATGGTTGTGTTTTAGTAACAGTTTATGTTTAATGTTTATGTATTCAAACTATTTTATTAAATTCAAATGATTTCATAATGTATGATTTTAAATTTTATTTATTTTTTTTCTAAAGTACTTCCCCGCGACATCGCGGGGTCTGAGTCCTAGTTTAAAAAAACGTTGTATATATTTATTGTTTAAGTTTTTGTAAATATATTTTAGTGGTTAATTTTAGTATATTTTAGTATACTATGAGATAGTTTTTTTTACATAATCGTTATTTGATCAATTTAATATTATATATGTAATATTCTCATATTTTTAAACCAAACAAATGAACTGATGATTAACCGTATTGGCTCACCATTTGACCCGTCCGCGAGATATTTTTTTTTACATGATCATAATTTAATCAATTTAATTATATATGTAATATTCTTATATTAATAAACCAAACAAATGAAATGATGATTACCCATATCGACTCGCCATTTGACCCCGTCCATAATAATTTATTATTGACGTAGAATTGAGTATCTTTTGATATTGTCAACATGTAAATCATCAAAGGATCATCAAAGGTTTGCATTCTAGGATTTACTCCGTGTTGTACCATAAGACAATTTTTGTTCTTTAACTATTAATCTTTAGAAAAGCCTATGAAGTATATGGAATAGTGATTACAAAAACATAAAAATACAATAAATGAGGATGTTATATCAAAGTATAATGTAAATCAATAACTGTACTCACGAATTTGACAATCCATAAAACATATTGACATAATCATGGATCCTAAGTCCTAACACCCTAATATAGAAAAGAAAAAAAACGATATTAGAGAGGACAAAATATGAAAACAGGAAAAGTAAAAAAGACATAATAAGTAGCACATAAATCAATTTTTCGTTGGCGTTTAACGTTGTCGTAGAAGAACTGGTTTGCTTATGAGAAGTATTTATAGTAGTTTAAGAAAATGGTACGGATTTTTCTATGAGTGATTTCCAAAAATCTTGGTTAGAAATTGGAAATATCTTAAAGAAATAATCATTTCCAATATGTTTTATAGGATTTAGAAAATTATTTTGGAATATGCTAACATGTATGATTGTAAGTGCCATAATTAAGAACAACTAGTGATCGACCCGCACGTACGTGCGAGGACATTTTTTTAAATATTTAGAAACTTTTATACTGTTAATTTATAATAAAATTAAAGATTATGTAAGTCTATATGTTAAAATGTTATAGCAAACGTAATAGGTCATTAATATTGATGTCCAAATTTATTTTGGAGATGGTTCGTTTGTTGTAAAAAGTTGGATCATTATTGGGTCCAATATTCATTAACAATTATATGTACTGGAAAAAAAAACAAAGAAAAAAGATGAAACGACAAACACAAAGAGGTGTGTCCAAAACAAAAATCGATTCCAGCAAATTGATATGATTCACCCGATAATCTTTGAGGCGAATCCGAATCCAATCCGGAAACTCGATTAAAGCTCTATCATCAAACTATCTCGTTCGATTTTCTAAATCCTGTTTTAGACAAATCCAAATATTTAAGGGTGGATGTAATTCCTTTTCCGTTTCGTCATGTCCCATCCAATTGTGTCATACATTCTTTCCTAAATTCCTGTTGCATGAGGTACTTTTTATTTCTGATTAGAAATGACATTTAGGCAAAAACAGGAATTTTTCGACATCCCGTATGGAGTAACACAAACACAAATATAATATATTTATATATCATATGCTATAATATAAATATTACAAAATTAATTGACTTTTTTCTTCTTGTTAATTTATATATGATTCATCTAGTTTAAAAATTTTAATTGTTATATAACATATTATGTATTTAATTTTTATTTTGAACTTATGCTAGAAAAATTCCTGCAGGGTTTATTTTAATTTTAACCAAAACGTGCGGGGTTTATTTTGAATTTTTTTCTTCTCAAACTATTTCTTGTTTAATTTTAGATTTTTGTGATTGTATGATTATTATTTATCATAAGTTTTTTCAAGTTTAGTTGTAATTTTTATAAAATAATGGAATTAGTGTTAGTATTGGCCTATTGGGTCATTTTGTAAATAATACCCACAACATGTTAATGAGCATGTATGATTTCACTTTAACTGGGCCGTAACACCCATGAAATGTTATTAGGTGTTTTGTGAAAAGAAAAAAAAAGAAGAGAACGAAAGGACATACAAAATTGGGTCTTTTTCTCCACTCCTCTTCGACTCTTATTCTCAACGAAGCATATACGATTACAGCTGAATCTAAATCATTATTCTCTTTTTTTCTGAAATCCAGATACTTCTTCAATATCTTTTTCGTAGTTAGAGTACTGATTGTCTGAACAGGTAAGTTAACAGTTGGAATTGTTGTTTCAATTTCGTTTAATAATTGAATTTGTTATTTGCCTTCTCACATACTTTTTGTCTATCGTTTTAATGGATTTTCGATGTGAGATATGTATTCTTACAGATTGTTTTAAACCTGGTTTTTGTTGGTTTTGAAGATTTTAATATCTTATTTTTTTCCAAAAAAGTAGCATTCTAAACAGAATTGTTGTTAATTCATCAAACAGGTCAACCGATTTCCCTAGGACAAACTCAGATCCACCACTACAATAACTGCTTTTTGATGTTACTGGAAATCGATTGAACTAGTAAGTTAATAGTTGGATCTATTTCTCTAATTAAACCAACAACTTAATTTATTATTTGATTTGTAATCTAATTGATGCATTTCGTTTGAATATAGCCTTGACGTGGAATTTGTCCAATGTAAATCCGGTATGAGACTTGTTGATCCTTTAGAAATAAGTTTGCTTCATATTCTTTTTATCAAAATTTTATAAAACTACATTGTATACTTGTCAGTTCTTCTTTTTAATTCTGGGTTTTATTGACCTTTTCAGGATATGAAACAGTTGAGGACTACGATATCCAAGATAAGTAACGAAATCTATTTTAAGTTTAAATAATTACGGGTTTTAAAGTATACTAAACTCTAATACGAATTTGTTTTTTTAGGCTAATTCTGTTTTTACATTAAGATGAGTACACTAACAAACTGGATGTGGAATAAAGAATACATCATCATTTGTTACTTGTAAGTTTTTCATGCTTCATATTCACCTCAATGTGTTGCTTTTTAATCTTGTCTCTGTTTTGTGATTATATATGACTGACAAAGAATAATTAAAGAAAATAGTTTATATTTGATATTTTTAAAAATCTAACAAAGGAATCAAATATTTATTTATAGAAAACAAAAGTTTTTAATTGTATGGATTTTTTTTTTTTTGAAATAAACTTACGATAGATACAGTAGGTATACTTCAAACAGAAAAAACCACATTAACTTATTACAAAATAATCTTGACAATAAAGATAAATCATTTATCCTTGAGATAATACATACAACGAAATTCCTTCACAAAAACGTTTCTCTGTAACAAAAACCATACTCCTCTACACCATCTTCGACAGTCTTTTCATCCATTGTAATATCCTTTTCGAATATCAGAAGTGGTATAGGTTATATATTTAAAAATACGTAGAAATTTAAACCTTAAAAATGTTAAAATACAGAAAACACTAAAGAAATATTCTTACCTTGATGAATGATTTCTAAGAGTTATTTCAAATTCTGAAACACTTCTTTGAAAACAACATTCATAGTTTCCTTACGATGGTTTCCGTCTTTATCAACAATCAAAATCTTGTAATGATCATTGCTTCATTTGCATCATGACATGCTGTCCAATTATTGTCATCAAACTTTCCACACAAAGTACATGACAGATGCTGGTCACTGCATTGAAAATATTTTGTCTTTATTATGTTTTTAGCTCTTTCTCAAGAGAGAAAATCTATAATCACTATCTTGTGTCTCGCAGCTCAACCTCTAATCTCTTTTTCGGTTTGTCACTGAACTCTGACGTTTTCATGTCACCAATAGAAAGCACTTGGCCAACAACATCTGCATTAGAAAATATTAAAAAATATTCAATACTAATATTAGAAATATTAAGCTATATATAATTTAAACAAACAATACATTATACGTACCTATCCTGAAACTTTCAGGAGGCTCTTGTAAGTTGAAAGTTCTCTATTATTCGCCACTCACCAAAGACAATACACCGTTGAAACTTGTTCAAGTGCTGCTTCTTAACAATAGCATGAATGAGGGTACCCTAATAATGAGAAATAATGAAATTATATATTTAGAAAACCTTCCAAGATCATTGGAACATATATAAAATATTTTAAAAGTTTTTGTAAAAATAATAAACTTACTGCGGTATGAGCCAAAATCATCTCTAGAGTCTCTATAGTGTATGTGGTATACTGCTTCTACATATGCACAATGTTGACTCTTATTTTCCATGTTGTTTTGAAGGCCTTAAGTTCGGAGACATGAGTGAAACCATCATTGGAAGCCATCTCTTCTAGTAAGGTGAATTTCTGATCTATTTTTCTACGTTTCATGTGTTTTTAAGTGTATGCCGTATTCTCTTGTTTATATAGAAGTTTTAGTTGAGTTGTTGCGATTGTGGTAATTGTAGAATATTCGGAAAATCAATTCTAGATTTTTCAGTGAATGTTTTCATTTTCTTATTTGTTTGAAGAGATATGGTAGAGGATGATTGTTGATTGCATTAATATCGTAACTGTTTTTGTTTAACATGATTGATATTATGGTAAGTTTTTGAAATCAATATTGTTTTCAGTCGCATAATTTTAGCAGATTAAATTACGATATGGAAATAATTTACTATGGTGATGATTATGGCAACATAATTGTTATGGTATATAATTAAAACAAAGCTGTTTGGATTCGCTGTGTTTTTTGCTGAATAATTGACGAACAGATATGGCAATTATTTACTATGGTGACGTTTGTGGTGAATGGTAAGTTGTCTGAAACAGTTTTGTTTAGAATCCCTGATTTGTTGGAGTTTATATGACTAATGAATATTAAGATTGGTATTTGCAAATAATCTGTTTGAATTTAATTTTACTCACAGGTTTGCGAGAACTTACATGTTTGGACATGCATATACAATATCTAAGATCCGAATAAGCTTATGTCCAAACACTTTGGGTCAGCGTGTTTCTACTCAAAAAGATTACCTTTGTACTCTCGAATATTTTTTTCCTTGTTCTTTGCTTTTTTATGTCGTAGGGGCATTGTATGTCATACATGGTTTTTTGTTTTTATTTTATCCCTAAGTGTGCTTCCCAATTAATAGTATAAATACTTGGGTTCACCCCTAAGTGAATCTCTTCATTCACCCCTTTCTAAAATAAGGAAATAAAATCTGTATACATTATTATAAAATTAAAAACTTAAAACATTCTTTTATAAACCCAAACCGATATATAATTTAATTCTAATTATAAAATTTGAACCCTAACCATTTTATTTATAAACTCTAACAGACATATAATTTCATTCTAATTGTAAAATCTAAACCCTAACCATCTCATTTGTAAATTCAATCCGACATATAGTTTCGTATTAATTGTAAAATCTAAACTTTAACCATCTCATTTGTAAACCCAAACCGACATATAATTTCGTTCTAATTGTAAAATCTAAACCCTAACCACCTCATTTGTAAACGCAAACCGACATATTATTTTGTTCTAATTGTAAAATCTAAACCCTAACCACCTCATTTTTAAACCCAAACTGACATATAGTTTCGTTTTAATTGTAAAATCTAAACCCTAATTCTTATTTATAAACCCAAACCGATATATAAACTCGTTTAATTGTAAAATCTAAACCAAACCAATATTTAATTTTCCTTAAATAAAGTATATAGAATTTGTTTCCTTCATTTGTTTTGATTTTTAATTTAATTTTGATTTATTTTTTAAATGAAATATTAGATAGAACATTCTGATTGGTTGAGAGGAGATGAGGTGAATACAAAGGTTCACCCCTAGGGGTGAACCTAAGTATTTTTCCATAATTAACTATATACCTTTATTATCAAGAAATTTCATTTGCTTATCAATTTAGTAATCTATCTTACTATTTTAAAATTCCATATCCAATAATATATAGATTTAAAACTTGTGATTAAAAAATGAAAACAGAAATTAATTTTGTTTAGATATTTTAGGAAAATATTTATTTCCATACCCGATTATTGCTTATTTCAATTTTTTTTTAAAAAATGTTTTAATTACAATGGCATGAGATGTAAATATATCTTAACTCCAAGCCTTCTTAACCAAAACTACTGCAAAAATGTTAATATAGATGGAGATTCCAAAATTTAATATCTGTTGATTTATAAGAGTTTAATAATATCTCGTGAAATCCACCATAATAAAATAAAAATAATAAAAATAATTTTTTTTATAAATAATTGGTGAATTTACAAGATGTGTTTTTCTTAAAACGGAAAGTACATATTACGAATAAGTAGGGATGAATTAAAAGGTCGGTCGAGATCTAAATTAGGACCAAGTCTTTTTTATCTTTTCCACAAAGGATGCGTTTATATACCGTAGCAAACCATTCACATCCCAAAATTTATTTGGATGTTTAATTAGGTTTTTAGTAGCTTCCAGTATTGCATCGAAACAAAACCTAATAGTCCTGGAAAAAAAATGAAAAAAAAATCTGAAAATCCAATAACCAATGTTCGAATAAATGATCAAATCTGGCAATTTCCCGGCACAATCTTGCCACGAATGGAACCACCAACGTTTTGACACAAAGCCGTGACTATACCGTCGGGTCCAACGTACTTCAAGTTGATGTCTGAGAGCTCAACGTCTTGACAAGGAAACGTTTTACTACATTGCATCTTCAAAGCCTCTTTGCTCGTCGAAGTTCCCCAAATTTTGTTGTACTTCACATCTTTGATCTGAACATGAGACGCATACTTTCCAGAACTGTCGCATTGTCCGTTTGGACAATACTGCTGATCAATGATGATAGGGTTTCCAACATTGATCATTAGGATATTCTCGTACAAGAAATTCGAAACCGAGATCTCCGAGATCGACTTAGCCCATGTTTTGATGCGTAAACCGTCGGTTGTGCCGATGAAAACCGAGTCTCTGACGGTTAAGCCCTGCACGTTTTTCTCATCTTTGTATCTCCCGAGGCTCCCCACACTAATCCCGTGCCCTGGTCCGCACCTGTTTATATTATGAGGCTTAGATTGATTAAGCTAAGGTTGCATATGGCTTCACTTTAATTAATTAATTTTTTTTTTGCAAAAGAAATATATATACTATTCTCAATTTTTACAAATTACTGTAAAATAAATAAGGGGGCCAGCTCATTCAAAGTTGTTAGACTAACAAAGTAACAAATAACAAAAGTTCAAGGAAAAAAATGGTTCACTAAATAAATAGGGACAAAAATAAACTAGTTTTAAAATAAAAATCTTTAAAAAAAAAATCAAAATCAAAATCTTCATCTATGTTTTTTTCGTTAATTTCAATGTAAAAATGTTTCAGCTAGTTGAGATTCATGAGTTAGAGTTTCAGTTACCTGACATGAGAGATATCCAAATTGGTGGTTCCGTCAAGGATTGCGATACAATCGTCACCGGTTCCAATAGTGACGTTGTGGATATGCATATTGCTAGATCTCCCGATCTTGATTCCGTCCGTGTTAGGGCTATCTCCGGGAGCAGTGATGGTAACGCCTGAAATGTTGAAATCATTGACACCGTATATGTTGAAATGTCCCATTTTGCTGTTGATAGATCTTAGGCCGTCGATCCTGGAGGATCTAACGAAGGCAAACCCAATGTTCATAGCTAGTGAACGACAATTACTGTTTTTGTTACAATCATTGAGTGGCCAAGAATAAGACCCTTGGCCGTCAAGTAACCCGCCGCCAGTGACGGTGAGGCTATCGACGTACTCGAAAAGTATCCATTCATCCTGGTTGATGAGGCTAGGATTCCGAGGAGCTAATAAAGTTCCTTTGACCATAAAAGTAATAGAGTTTTTGCAAGGACCAGCGAACGTTACTTGACGGAGATAGAATACTCCGGGAGCAATATAGACCGTTGATCTTCCGCTACTCCACTGGCAAGCGTCGTTCCACGCCTTTGTAAACGCCATACCATTGTCTCTTTTGCCGTCGCTGTAAGCACCGTAGTTTCTGACGTCAAATACTTTTTCTTGACTGGGATATTGCGTCATAGAAGCGGCGAGGACGAAGAAGAGAGGCAACGCACAAAGAATCAGAAACCTAGACGCCATTTCTCTCTTCTTTGGCTTTTTTTGTGGGATGAAGGGAAGAGAAAGCGATTAGGCTTCTTATTTATACATAGGGTTACAAAGATATGAATATATGTATTTATTTATTCAACAAAAATGGGAAACACAATCTTTTCTCTAATTAATCCACATGGAAAGTACTTTATTAAAAAGAATATGCAAGGATCCTATTAAGATGGAATAAGATTATTTTTCATTATTTTAGTTGAATAAGTAGAGAAATAAATGTAGGATTCTTTTTTTCATCTACTACTTAATTTTCATTTCGGCTTGAATCAATGATGAATATTACTTCTATAATTTATATTATGACATTTTGCCACATTACATCATAGTCTACAATTACACGTGGTATTTTAATGATTTATTTAATTATGTGTTGGATTTTACATAGAAAAGAAATATATACTTTATATGTGTATGTATTATCAAAAATTCAATATGACAGAATAAGATAAGAGAGTATTTATAGTGTGTGTCCCAATAAAAAGAAGATGGGATTATATCTTTTTATCTAATCTAAATTGAGTTGGGACAAAAAAATATATGCATAGAACTAAAAATGTCAATTTCCTGAGTTAATCTATTTTCTTTACTAAAAAAATAGATACGATTTGAGGAATGTAACTAGGATCGCATCCGTGCTACAGCGCGCGAGAATATTTACAGATATATATATAGTTCATAACAAATTGAAATATATTATATTTTAGTACAATCAATTATGGTGAATCATATATTTTTAATAAATTTGTATAAAGTAGGGGAAGAAAAAAAAATAAGCAAGCAAATGATAATATATTGAGTTTTAACACAATAAAAGATATAAAAAACATAAGAAGTATTAACTTTGGCTTGTTCGTTTGGTTGAAAAAAGCGGCTGCGACTACGTTTACGTTTTTGACCACTGAATCAAAATAACGTTGAAAAATATTGAATGCAGATCGCAGTGTCATGATGCAGGTATCTGCGACAACCAAACGAACACACGTATTTGTGGTTGGCACAGCCGCAAGTACTTACGTCGACGAAATATCATAAATTTGGATTAAAAAGAATAAAAATAATGAGTAAATGGTATTAATGTATAAAAAGTAAATACATGTAAATATTGTGCAAGTAATTAAGTTTAAGATACTCTTGTGTATTAGAAAAAGATGATTTTTAAAAAAATTTCACGTAGATTAAGAAAATAATTAATGTTAAGTCATAAATGTATTTTTGTTTATAATAACATACTTAATCAATTTTTTTTTTATCAAAATTTTAAATTCTCAATTAATAAATCTTGAAATCTACCATTTAAGAGCATTAATTAATAAAAAATACAAAAAAATCAATTTTTGTGATACAAAATAAATTTCTAAAACATCATCTATTCTAATAGTATGTTTTTAAAATGATCAATATAAATACATGAAATATATATTTTTGGTTAATATAAGTATGTATATACGTAATGGACTAAATATATTAAATCTAAGTAAACAATTAATGTTAAATCATAAATGTATTTTTGTTTATAATAACATATTTTTAATAACTATCAACCAATAGTACTTAATCAATTTTTTTTTAATCAAAATTTTAAATTCTCAATTAATAAATCTTGAAATCTACTGTTTAAGAGCATTAATTAATAAAAAATACAAAAAATCAATTTTTGTGATACAAAATAAATTTCTAAAACATCATCTATTCTAATAGTATGTTTTTAAAATGATCAATATAAATACATGAAATATATATTTTTGGTTAATATAAGTATGTATATACGTAATGGACTAAATATATTAAATCTAAGTAAACAATTAATGTTAAATCATAAATGTATTTTTGTTTATAATAACATATTTTTAATAACTATCAACCAATAGTACTTAATCAATTTTTTTTTAATCAAAATTTTAAATTCTCAATTAATAAATCTTGAAATCTACTGTTTAAGAGCATTAATTAATAAAAAATACAAAAAATCAATTTTTGTGATACAAAATAAATTTCTAAAACATCATCTATTCTAATAGTATGTTTTTAAAATGATCAATATAAATACATGAAATATATATTTTTGGTTAATATAAGTATGTATATACGTAATGGACTAAATATATTAAATCTAAGTAAACAATTAATGTTAAATCATAAATGTATTTTTGTTTATAATAACATATTTTTAATAACTATCAACCAATAGTACTTAATCAATTTTTTTTTAATCAAAATTTTAAATTCTCAATTAATAAATCTTGAAATCTACTGTTTAAGAGCATTAATTAATAAAAAATACAAAAAATCAATTTTTGTGATACAAAATAAATTTCTAAAACATCATCTATTCTAATAGTATGTTTTTAAAATGATCAATATAAATACATGAAATATATATTTTTGGTTAATATAAGTATGTATATACGTAATGGACTAAATATATTAAATCTAAGTAAACAATTAATGTTAAATCATAAATGTATTTTTGTTTATAATAACATATTTTTAATAACTATCAACCAATAGTACTTAATCAATTTTTTTTTAATCAAAATTTTAAATTCTCAATTAATAAATCTTGAAATCTACTGTTTAAGAGCATTAATTAATAAAAAATACAAAAAATCAATTTTTGTGATACAAAATAAATTTCTAAAACATCATCTATTCTAATAGTATGTTTTTAAAATGATCAATATAAATACATGAAATATATATTTTTGGTTAATATAAGTATGTATATACGTAATGGACTAAATATATTAAATCTAAGTAAACAATTAATGTTAAATCATAAATGTATTTTTGTTTATAATAACATATTTTTAATAACTATCAACCAATAGTACTTAATCAATTTTTTTTTAATCAAAATTTTAAATTCTCAATTAATAAATCTTGAAATCTACTGTTTAAGAGCATTAATTAATAAAAAATACAAAAAATCAATTTTTGTGATACAAAATAAATTTCTAAAACATCATCTATTCTAATAGTATGTTTTTAAAATGATCAATATAAATACATGAAATATATATTTTTGGTTAATATAAGTATGTATATACGTAATGGACTAAATATATTAAATCTAAGTAAACTATGTGGGCTTGGTACAGTATTACCAAAATTTATATAAACGAAAGGTACACATATCTGTCTCATCACCTTCACTTATTCTCTACTTATTATATGCTTCTCTTCTACTGTAGTGTTGTACTGAAACTTTCTCAAATCTTCTCCATGTTTATTCCTTCTCCATATTTTGGATATTTTGCAGTTCAATAGTGATGCATCTTTGTGGAATGGAACCACCGAACCCAAAATGTGAAGTCACATTAATACAACTATACCTGCATAAGAGAATCCAAAATATACTACTTTATTCTCACATGAAGATTTTAAATTTCTTAGCTAATCTACCACCACCAATTTTATAATCTTCACAGACAAAAACCAAAGATCATAAAGATCAGATTGCTCTACAAATTATTTAAGCAGATACACTTATACCTTTTATTGAGCACTATGAAATAACATACAAAAATTGCAGTAGAGCAAGCATTGTGACCATATCTGAAACTAAGCTGTCACACCCAACAAACATGTTTA
The DNA here is from genome assembly GCF_000633955.1 of Camelina sativa. Lineage (NCBI taxonomy): Eukaryota > Viridiplantae > Streptophyta > Magnoliopsida > Brassicales > Brassicaceae > Camelina > Camelina sativa. The sequence continues at coordinate 3,388,522 of NC_025691.1, forward strand.
CATACAAACATGAACCATTAAACACAAAATTAGAATCATTCCGTGGCTTATCACATGAGCATTAACCATTTTTCTGGCTTTATATATTTAATAACGTGCTTGCCATGGCAATAGATTATAGATGGCAGCCCTTTTCTAACGATGCAACATACATGCACGATTAACATCAATTTTTATACAACAAACTAATTTGAGACGTCAAAAAGTCAAAAGAAGAACTCACGGTTGCAAGTCGTCGTCTCTCGTTGATATATCTGCATTTCTTAAGTTCTTATCACTTTAGAAGCATACTAAAGTATCAAATAAACTATGTTCTGCAACAAAACAAAGGAAGTGTGTTATGGCCAAGAGCTTATACATATTTTATTAGTCAACGAAATTGAACTTACTTGATCGTAGAGATAACCAATGTAGATTCTTTATGTTGAAGATGAGAGACTTTATCTCTACTTCTCTCCTGAGAAGATGTTCGACTTATGATTGTTGAAGCTGGCTCTCGAAAAGAACCTTTAAAGCAACAATTTGATTTATCAGGGTTATATTTTTGTATATGTGTGAGATTGGTAGACAAAAACAGTGAAGGATCTTAAAGAGATTTTCTAGAAGTAAGTTCAAATAATCAACAAAAATATAAAATTCTAGAGATTAGTGATACTGACCCGCGAGAAAAATATAAAATTCTACAAAAGAGACTAATTGAATCAAAGGCATACTGACCCGCGAGAAAGACGTGCCCCTTCCAAGAGGCTTTCCAATGAATCACTTAAAGGTCATCTCTTTTGTGCGTATGCAGAACCATCTGAAACCTCTTGAATCCTAATTTACAAAGTAAAAAAAAAAAAAACAATTTTCAGATCATATGACACTAAATCATTTGAGATAAATCTGCTTTGAATTATAAACCTTGTTAAGCTTCTCCAATTTAATTTTCCACCATGAGCATCATCGCCAACAACACACCATAGTCATCGTGGTGGAGCTCTCCAACAGAAACTTATGAACCTTAATCACTCTAAAACACTATAAGCAAAGACATTCATGAGTTAAACTAAGAATTTCAAACTCAAAAACCAGAAACAATTTTACATATCAAAGGAGACCTACACAAAAATTTACCATCAGATCTATAAAATTGATAACAAAAGCATTAATAACTTAACGACAGATGCTGAATTTACCAACACGAAATCGAATTATAAGAAATCAAGGTTATTCTCGTCGTTCTCACTCTATCCTAAAAAAAAAAAGGAATTACTCAGAATCCAATAAGGAATCAAAGAATTAGAAAATTCAAAACGATAAGAATCACAAAGCAATACCTGAGCTACAAATGCCGTAATATCTTACCATCCACCGGAATCAAACACAGCTCCACTAAGGAAACAAAAAAAAAAACCCAGAATCATATCGATAGCTATGAATCAAAGAAAAAAAAAAAAAAAACCTAGCATATGTAGTCAAATTTACATTTGGATGCAGATTGGTTTCATCACTCGAGTTGATCTTAATCGAATGAAAACATGATAAAAGATTCTTCACTGCCGCCTCCTCTGCTTGATCTAAGAGGAGACCTCTAGGTTATCATTGATTCGAAAGAGGCTGACATGTATATTTTATTATCGATTTATCTAGGGTTTCATGTGTTATTAAGATCCGATAACAAATACACTCGTGTTTCTTTGACCCGATGAAATAAACTTTTGAACCCGTTTAGGAAATTTAGCAAACGTGTTTTAAGATTCTATACTAAGTATCCGATTGGAAATTTCCGGGTATTTAATAATTTAAACCCGACCCAATTCCTGTTAAAGGACTATTCTACCTTTAATGACTATGTATTTTAGTGTAAGTTACAATGACATTTTCGGCTAACGAGAAGTTGTACTTTTTTTTTACTAATATAGGGATAAGATTTGGACATACAGTAATTGTAAGTTGACCAAGACAATTTAACTTTTTCTTATTAACTTTTCTAGTGTGTTTGTACAGATTCTCTTGCCAACACAAATTTTATCAGATAAAAACAAAGATAAAATTGAAAAAAAAAATTGTTAAGATATTGTTTAAAATAATTAATTAGAAATTTGATAGATGTTTAAGATAAAATAATCCCTTATCTACTTAAAAAAATGACGTCTAAATTATATGTAAGAACCAATATCTAAGTTGACAAATGGCAACTAGATGCGAAGAAGTTACGAACGCCAAGTTTTAAGTCACAACCACTAGACAAGCACAATGCATGTTAACGCTCAGTTACGCTTTTGTTTGTCGTTGTTCAAAGTAAATCTCTCCATTGTCATTTTCAGTGACCCTCCTAAGTCGTAACGAGATTGTGTTAGAGATTCTCGTCACACACATAGCAAAACTACAAATCCCAACATTACATGTTCAATAATATAGTTTGATCAAAAAATTTAGTGTAAAAAAAAAATTATCAAAAACTAATTCAACTGAGTATAGAAAGAGAGCCTTAATCTCCTCTGTTAGGTGCAGGTTGATTTTTATCATTTCGTATTCATTGCTGTGCCATTCTGCCATCATTGGCGGCACTTTCATTATATTTCCTAATTCCTACAGAAGCAAATTCTATATCCACCGTGCTTGTGTTTCTCATCTTTGATGGTTGTTAGATAAAAGGTAGCTAGAATTGTGAACAATACGTTGATACCTTTCGGTGTTAAAACAACGTGATCATGGGTGGAGAAGTTAGATGACGACGCAATGTTGGTCGTTTGATATGGCGATACGGCTATCGTTTACGGAGATTGTTGATTGGCTCTTGGGTCATCGTCAGCTGCCTTGCAAGTTGCAACCCAACCGATGAAACTAAACCCTACCCAAGGAAGTAAAAACCAATAAATTAAAGAGCAAATGTAAGCTGTACGGTTGAAGGGGTGGCTTTTGTCGATTATTATATTTTTTATTAACTTGTAAAATGAGTAATACATATCGATTGGGGTCATTGTTGTTAAAAATGCTGAGAGTGTATAATTATAACTCTTATATCATCTAGGGTTTGATTAGTTTGCTCCTAACCACCTACAAATATATACACATATGTAGACAGTCGTGGTCTGACAACAAAATATGTTTTACGTAATTTAAAAAAAAAAACAAGAAAAGGAGATTGTGCTTCATATATACTTCGTTTAAACGAGCTAAACTCCTTTGTTTTTTAATTGTAAACTTAACGATCACAGTTCCACTTAAGCTTTGCGTTGGAGAAAAAGAAGAAAAATCACAAAAGAGGAAGGGATGCAACACGAGGACTTCCCGGACCAGGGATCATAGTGCAGTGGTCAAAGGCAAGTCCTTAATATACAAGACACTATCACACCAGAGATCGAGTTCTGCTCCCTACGAATGTAGGGATTAGGTTAATAGGTCGACAAAAAAAAAAAAAAAAAAAATTAAAACGGAAAATGGCGATCGAGAATCAATATTCAATAGGGTTGTTAAATACTCAATTAAACTATAAGGCGTAAATAGAAATTATCAGAAAAAGTTGGGAGTGACCATGATAAATAGTAAGAAGGTTAAGATCCAGAAGAAGAAGAAGATTGAAATGTAAACACGGCACGCAGTTCAAAGCCCCAAGACGGGGCGGGGGCAAACGTCACGCCTAATCTTATCTTCTTCTTTCTCTCATACTCATTACCTTATCATTATCATCAATTATTTCACAATATTATTATTAACAGTCACCATACCACAATTTTTGTTATCAAAGACGACATTAATATCAAAGTTCTCTTCTAGTATAATAAGTTTAAGGTGAAGGCTAAACTTTTTTTTAAATTATTACAATATATATATATATATATATATTTTTTTTTGTCGTCAAAAATTATTACAATATAAGATAAGAACTTTTGTCACTGTCGAAAAAAAAGAAAATGATAAGAATTTGTGTACAAATAAAAATGTTGGTTCTCTACTAAAAGCAAATAAAAGAAAAAGATATATATATATATATATATATTTAATATTAATTGCTTAATTTGGTACTATTTATTAATTAATTACTTTTACACAACAGGAACGAGAAAAGCGGTGAGTGAAATCTTCTTCCTTATAAAAGGATCATGGACCGAGGAGGAGGAGTGTAGTTTTCTTGTACAACAACAACACATCCCATTTCGGATAAAACAGATCGAAGCTTTTTTTTTTTTTTTTTATCAATCGGAGAAAAAAATATGGAGAAAGCGATCGAGAGACAACGGGTTCTTCTTGAACATCTCCGTCCTTGTTCTTCTTCTTCTCACAGTTTCGAGGCTTCTCTCTCCGTAAGCTCTCTCTCTCTCTCTCTCGATTTCTCGCGATCTCTTGGTTTGTTCTTTCTCTTGTGTTTGTTATCGTCTAGGGTACTCCGGATCGTTCTTGATCTGGACTCTTTGTATTGAATTTCGGATTTTTTTGGTACTGAGTTATAATTTGATTTGATGTATACCTCTGAGCTGAAATGATTAAAGCTTCAGCTCGATTGAGATTGAATTTGTTAGACTTGGATTGGGATTGGTTGGTTTGGTTGATTGATTCTTATTCGATCGGGTTGAATTATCCAGTGTTCTGTTAAAAAGTTTGCAAATTCCAGTGATGTCTTATATATAAAAGTCAAAAGCTTTATTTCGAAAATTCACGTATCATCTTTGTAACGTGACTTTTGATCAGGCTCGTGCTATGTTTCTTCTTATTAGATTGTACTTCTTGAAATTGGTTTTGTATAGGCCATATATACATACATATATGTATGAATATTCGTTAAATTTGCAATATTGCCCTTTTTTGATAAGATGAATACTCGTATCATCTCTGTAACGTGACTTTTGATCAGGCTTCTGCTTGCTTGGCTGGGGACAGTGCTGCTTATCAGAGGACCTCTCTCTATGGAGATGATGTTGTCATTGTCGCGTATGAAGTCCTATCTCTTTTTTTTTGTTGTTTTTTTCAACAGCTTATGAAGAAGACTTCTTGTTATTAAAATGTTCACGCTTTGTGATCCATTGCAGGGCACATAGGACTCCACTATGCAAGGCCAAACGTGGCAACTTCAAGGATACGTATCCGGATGATTTGCTTGCACCTGTTTTGAGGGTCTGTCAGCTACCTTCTTCTATTTCTGTTGTTGCTTCTTATTTCTTTTCTACTTGTTAGTTATATATTTGTTGTCTTCTGGGTACAGGCATTGATAGAGAAGACAAATATAAACCCAAGTGAAGTAGGTGACATTGTGGTGGGTACTGTTTTGGCACCTGGATCTCAGAGAGCCAGTGAATGCAGGATGTCTGCCTTCTATGCTGGTTTCCCTGGTATGCAGCTTCTTCTATGTACAACATAGTGATTGAGAAAATCTTTGTTTCTAGTTGCTTTATAATCATCCTGTTCTGGCCTTTGACAGAAACCGTGGCCGTCAGAACTGTGAATAGACAGTGCTCTTCTGGGCTTCAGGCTGTTGCTGATGTAGCCGCTGCCATTAAAGCTGGATTTTATGACATTGGTTTGTGAATAACCGTCTATGATTACGCCATTTTCCTCTCTTTTTTTTTATCATAGAGAGCTGAGCTGACGATATGTTGGATGCAGGTATCGGGGCTGGTTTGGAGTCCATGACTACCAATCCAATGGCATGGGAAGGTTCAGTCAACCCAGCGGTACTGTCTCTTAGTTCTCTCTTCTCTGGAGTCTTTGACTGGCTCTGTTAAGTTTATGGCGCCTTATATAACATATTATGCTATTGCAGGTGAAGAAGTTTGTACAAGCACAGAATTGTCTTCTTCCTATGGGTGTGACTTCAGAAAATGTAGCTCAACGCTTTGGTGTCTCTAGGCAGGAGCAAGATCAAGCTGCTGTAAGCAAACTGAACTTTTTGCAGTGTGTTATTTACTTTAATAACCTGTAACTTTGATCTCCTGATGCTAATTACCGAGTCATATTGCTAGGTTGACTCGCACAGAAAGGCAGCTGCAGCTACTGCTGCTGGTAAATTCAAGGATGAGATAATTCCTGTTAAGACCAAGGTATTTTCCAGATCCTCCATACAATAACTGTAACGTTAAAGACTTCTCCTGGAGCATTCTTCACGGAACTTCATTTATGTTCTAAAATTAGTTAATAACTTGTCTTTTATATTTCAGCTTGTTGACCCAAAGACAGGTGATGAGAAATCTATTACTGTTTCTGTTGATGATGGAATCCGAGCAAGCACAACCCTTGCTACTCTTGGAAAGCTGAAGCCAGTGTTTAAGAAGGATGGCACCACAACTGCTGGTACTTCCGGAATAAATTGTTTCATTTCTAAGAACCCAGTTTTGTTGATCAGAAATATGAATCCATTGCTTCATTTATTCTGTCTCAAACAGGAAATTCCAGCCAAGTAAGTGATGGTGCAGGAGCCGTGCTCCTGATGAAGAGAAGTGTTGCAATGCAAAAGGGACTTCCCGTTCTTGGTGTATTCAGGTAGGTGGCAAGTCCTGATGAATTTATAGTGGTAGAAGCCTCAAAAACTGAATGCTGCAGATCCTTGTGAATTTCCGTTGACATATATGCTAGAAGCTGTATTTCTAGACATTTCTGGCTTTTACTAAGTAGGACACTGTTGGACACCTTGTAGGACATTTGCGGCAGTTGGTGTTGACCCAGCAATCATGGGAATCGGTCCAGCAGTTGCCATTCCTGCTGCAGTTAAGGCGGCTGGTTTAGAACTAGATGACATCGACTTGTTTGAGATCAACGAGGTATATAGCAAACACTTCCATGATCTTCTTACTACATGTTTCTTCTAGCACAATCTGATGATAACCGTGTTGGTTTGAACTTTGAATCCTTGTGTGTTCAGGCATTTGCATCTCAGTTTGTTTATTGCCGTAACAAATTGGGACTTGACCCAGAGAAAATCAATGTCAATGGAGGCGCACTGGCCATAGGACATCCTTTGGGCGCCACAGGTATAATCTGATAAGACTGTAAAACTGTTATTCGTATTCCAGTTCACCAAACAATAGAGACGTGATTAATGAGAGACTCTCAACTCTCAACCAAACCTTAGGAAATCCACAGCAGAGAGATATATCTCATCACTAACGGCTCTATAACCAACTCACAACAGCTGTAATTTGCAGCAGTCGGCCCTAGGCTAGATAGAGTAGACCTATCGCTCAAACCTCAAAGACATGAGTTGTCTTCAAAGTTTATCAATCCCTCCACTGTGTCCATATAACTATAAAACGCTCATAAAGCCAATGCTTGTTAATTTTTTTTGCAGGAGCACGTTGTGTTGCTACTTTGTTGCACGAAATGAAACGCCGTGGAAAAGACTGCCGTTTTGGTGTAGTGTCAATGTGCATTGGTATGGTTCTTACTTGAATTATTTTTATCTTGAGTTTGGAGTCTGAATATGATTTTTGGGGATTTTGGCTGATTGGTAAAATTATGGCAGGGACGGGAATGGGTGCAGCGGCTGTGTTTGAGAGAGGAGATGGAGTTGATGAGCTTCGCAACGCAAGGAAAGTGGAAGCACAAGGCCTTTTGTCCAAGGACGCTCGCTAAAGATGACGCTGTGGCAAAACCCTCCCTATTCACTCTCCACATATTTGATCTCACCTCTCTCTTCTGGTCCTCATTTCCCTTTCTTCATCAGATATTATTATAGTTTTGAATAAAGCACACAACCAATGTTTGCCTGAGCGTCTTGTGTTCTTCTTGACCAGGTCATGTGTTTTTTAGTATTTTTTTTACGTGAAGGGGGATACAATCTTTAAATCTTTATAGTATGTATTAAGAACGTTGGTCTTCTTCTTGAATATCAGTTGTTGCTTCTAGAAATTTTAGATTTTTTGGGCTGTCAACAACTTTTAGATTTCAATGAAACTTTCAACAGAGTCAGGAGTTCCGACTTGTGTTGGTGTTTGATTATTTCAATAGATTGTGTTTCTCTCTTTTTGGTCATTAATTAGTTATATTGTTTCGAGTTCCTCTCTCAATTTAATAAAGACTAGATTTTAACCCGTTAACCCGCGGTCAATTTATTTATTTTCTATTGTTTTCATATCTATTAAAAATGAAATTTTATGAACCCAAAGATTAAAACTGTAGTAATTTTGTAGTTAGAGTTTATGTAAACCAGATTTTAAAATATTATTTATTTGTTTGCGTTTATGTGTTAAATGTATTTTTGCTATATAATTTATTGTATACAATTTTATACACTTGTTTGCATCATAAACAACAATGCCTAATCATATTTTTCCTGTTTAAAAATAAAGTATATATATTTTATGTTTTACTTTCACACCATAAGTTTTTGTTTTTGTATATAAGCTGAAAAAAAAGTTTTTTTGTATATTAACATTTGGTCTGTGTCAAGTGTGTAAAAGCGGTGATGAGACGATTCTCCACATATTGTGTGACTGTCCTGCCATGTCTGGAGTTTGGAGCAGGTTAGTGTCGAGACAGCAGAGAGATGTTTTCTTTGCACAAACTTTACTTCAATGGATTTATGAGAATCTGGGGAATCAGTCTGTTGTCGGAGGCACCCTATGGTCTATACTATTTGTAGTGGAAGTTTGGTGGGGTTGGAAGTGGAGATGTGGGAATATCTTTGGTGTTGTGGGTAAGTGTCGTAATAGAGTGAAGTTTTTACGAGACCTTTCCCAGGAGATCTATCAGGCAAATCAAAAGACAAAGGAAGTTGGGAAGGAATCAGGTAGGGAGGAGAGGTTGATCTCCTGGGTTCGCCCGAGGGAAGGATGGGGTAAGATTAACACGGATGGGGCATCTAGAGGTAATCCAGGTTTGGCTACTGCGGGAGGAGTTTTGCGAAATAGCAATGGTGAATGGTGCCATGGTTTTGCTTTGCACATTGGTATATGCTCGGCACCAATGACAGAACTATGGGGGTTTATTATGGCCTGGTTTTGGCATGGGAGTGTCAGATGAGTTTTGTGGAGTTAGAGGTGGACTCTGAAGTAGTTGTTGGTTTATTTCAGACAGGGATAAGTGATTCTCATCCATTGTCATTCCTAGTGCGCTTGTGCTATGACTTCCTTGCAAAGAACTGGACAGTTCGAATCTCACACGTGTATAGAGAGGCTAATCGTTTTGCACATAGATTAGCTAACTATGCGTTTTCACTACCACTTGGTTTTCATTATTTGGACGTTTGTCCGCTTGATTTAAGTTTGATGTTGTTAGAAGATTCTAATGGGACTACGATCCCAAGACAAGTTCGTTTGTAAACTTTTTTTCTTAATAAATTGTAGGAGATCTTAGTCCCCTATGGCCTACCAAAAAAAAACATTTGGTCTGCTAAGGTCCATTACGAAAAAAACAGTTAATATCATCAAATTTAATTGATGGGTTAAAATGTCGTGGCCCAGTTCCTTACAAAGTACTAATATAGTTTTTCTTTTTTTTGTCGGATTGTCTTTTTTTTTGTTCTCTCCTAAAACGAATAAAATTCCTACAGTGTCTGATTCCATCAATGTTGCTCTGTACTTGATTTCATAATCTCTGGAATCATGCTGTCGCAAATGCATTTCCTGATCCAAAATGCCTAGTATGGTGGTTTGAAGGTTGTCGTTTTGCTATTAATGAATTTGCTGTTTGCAGTTATCTGTTTTACAAATCGGGTTTTGGTAATTTAGATCGGAATATTGGTGATTCCTACATGGGCAACACTCAATTCGTCTGAATCGATATGGTTCTTCACCTGTTATGGTTTCAGTATTATATTTATCATGAAATCCCCACAACTTCACGGTTAGATCCAATTATATTTGATATAAAGACATTATATTTTCATTTGAAATTTTTATTTAGGAAGGTGAGAGCAGAATATTACCTTTGTATGTTTTCACTTTGACAAATCTGAGGACACAAACCACAATGCCACACCATTTGATGCCTGGCTGTCTCTAAAAACTTTGTTAGCAAATGAGCCCCACAAGGTACACAATACCCTCTCGTCCCTATCAATCAAAATTTGATTTTAGTTCATGTTTTTTTAATAAAGGCTTAGAATTAGGCAGACAAATGTAACCTTTCGTCCCGCATCTCAAACACGAGTTTGTGCATTGGCTTGTTGTTAACTTCAACTGTCTCCATATCACCAATGTTCACCACTTGACCAATCAAATCTGTAAATTTTGTACGACATAATAGAAACCATTAGAGGAAGTCAATGTTTTTTTCAACCATAGATATTTTAAGAATATAAGAGGAAATCATAAATAGTTACCAATCAACATGTTAGTGTTAAGCTGGATTCTCCTGTGTTGGCTTTATATTGGCGCCAACTATAAAGGACTTTGACCTGGATTCTCCATGCAGTCTTAGTCTTAGTCTTGTATGGACAATGTCTCTGAGGAAAGTAAAAGAAACCGCCATTGTTTTAGGTATAAATTTATTTAGCTTTGTTTGTTTTGACTCTATCTTGGTGAGGCTGTGTTTATATAGTTTGTAATTGGAAATTGTTATCATTGCGTATAAAAAATAAAGAATATGCGGGATTCTCTATTATTGGGAAGTTTAGTTTTTTTGCTGATCGAATTGATAATATTATGTTCAGTAATTTGTGTATATTTAGGAATAAGGTGATGTTATGGGTGCGGTATCTTTAGAGATTGATATCAAAGTAATAGTAATTAATCTTGATTATGACTGATTGTTGAATTTGCAGAAAATTAGGCCTGAAGTCGAAGGAAGTTAAACTAATCCTACAACAAAAATGTTCAACTTGTTCAACCACTATTTTGGAGATGAATGAGTTGAATATTTTCAACCCAATTTTATTCAACCCATTTTTTCAATTTTAAGCAACCATTTGCAGCTTTATACTTTCTATATTTTCGGCAAACGAAGCTGTATTATTGTTTTTAAATTTTTTTATTGATTGTAATTATAATAGCACGGTTGTAAATAGTTATGAACTTGAAGCCCTCTTTGCCAAAGTTGTTGTGAAGAAGAATGTTCTTAACGGTGATCATCTGAACTATATTTTCACAACAACTTTGGCAAAGAGGGATGGACACGCTGGGGATATGGGATCACTCCTCCACCGCGCCGTGAGCTCAGCTCCAGATATTGATAAGATGTTTGAGGCCACACAGCGAACCCCATTTACCAAACGAATTCTGGAGACGGTCGTCCCGGCCGTAAAACTGAAGCTTCCGACCTACGAAGGAAAGAAGGATCCGGTACAATACATGACCTTGTTCATGGCTACCGTATCCAAAGCAAGATTCACCGAGGAACAGAAGGACGCAGATTATTGCCAGCTGTTCGTCGAGAGCTTGACAGGGAACACATTAACTTGGTTCTCTCGACTTCCAGCGACCTCGATCGACAACTTCGCTCAATTATCAACAGTTTTTTTGCGGAACTATCAGATCTTTGTCGAATGCGGTATTTCCAGTGCTGAGTTGTGGGAAACGGTTCAGGAGCCCGGCGAGCCCTTGCGATAATACCTGACCAAGTTCAAGGAGAAATACGCCAACGTCTCGGTCTGCGAGGACGTCGCGATCGCCGCCTTCAAAAAGGGACTTATTCCCGGCTCACCCTTGCAAGTGGACCTCAATATTCCGGAAGCCAAGGATTTGGACGACGCTCTTCATCAGGGATCTCTGTTCGCATACGTTGACGAAGACGAGGAGAGGCGAGTCGCGAAGGCCCCCTGATAGACTCATGTATGAGGATCTATTCCCAAGGACACACTTTGCAAGGTCTTGAAGAGGAATGGACGGAATGATGATGATGAATGGGTGGAAGATGCAGCGGAATGAAGGGGAGAACGGCGGTGAAGGTGAAGGGGGGTTGAATGCAGCGGATTTAAAGGGGAAAACAAAATGTACTTCTAAGAGAGATGGAGATCTCTTAGACTACAGGCTTTAATATATCTTAGATATGACACACTAAGAAATAAACAAGTTGAGAGTATACTACTCACTTCTCTGATGAAACAAGTAAGAAGAGATGTTTTTGATAAAATGTTTGATGAGAAACAAATGAGAACTACAAGGAGTTTAAATAGAAGAAGGGGAACGAAGGAGAGAAGAGAATTAAAAGCCTAGGAAATCATGCAAGAGCTTTAACAAGGCCAAGCTCATGCATAATGTCTAGGAAATTACAAAGCAATAAATGCAAGTTTGAATAAGAGAGAAAATATAAAAAATGGGCCAAGACAAAGAGATGAGCCTTGGACCATGAATTGGGTTGGCAAAGGGGGCTTTGGAAGTTCTACTTATGTCTCATTAAAAACCTTGTCAAGAAAAGCCAATGGGACAAAACTTGACAAGGGAAAAAGAGTGCATAAGCAACACTTAACCCTTTACCGAACACCTTGAGCTGTGAGCAAAGTCCAAATGGTTTGAACCACATCTTCCTGCTTCTTTTCCAGCTCCTTGATTAGTCCATTGACAGCTTGGTTGAACCTCCAGGATTTTGATCTGGTAAGAGGACCCGCCGGAACGATCAATGCCTCCTCCAATGCTTCCGCTGGTACAAGCTCCTCCTCCAATGCTTCCTCTAGTTCAAGCTGCTCCTCCATTGCTTCCTCTGCTTCAAGCTGCTCCTCATGTCCATGTTCTTTGGTCGAGCTTTCCATGGTCTCATCATCCTCTCCCACTTGAAAAGGATTTGACTTCAAATCCGAATTATCTGCACAATAAAGAAGAAGATCAGAAACATTGTACTTACTTTGGAGATCGATTTAATAGGCATTATTGTTGATTCTTTTGAGCACTTTGAACGGTCCATCAATCCTCGGCATTAGTTTGGATGCTCACTCCTCCGGGAAACGCTCCTTCCTAAGATGAACCCACACTTGATCACCCTCATTGAAGATGACTTCTTTACGCCCTTTTGTTCGCATACTTCTCATAAACAGGTTCCTTAGCCTTTTTATGAACCTGTTTTACTAAATCGGCCTTTTTCTTGCCATCAAGACTTGATCTCTCACTCAAAGGTAAAGGCATTAGATTCAAAAGAGATGTGGGGTTGAACCCATAAACAATTTCAAATGGAGAAAACTTAGTCGCAGAATGCATAGAATGATTATAAGAAAATTCAACATGCGGCAAGCAATCTTCTCAAGTCTTAAGGTTCTTTTTAATGAGCACACGCAACAATGTAGACAAGGTTCGATTCAAAACTTCAGTTTGACCATCAGTTTGCAGATGACATGTAGTAGAGAAAAGCAATCTAGTTCCTAACTTAGACTACAAAGTTTTCCAAAACTAACTAAGGAACTTAGTGTCACGATCAGAAACTATGGTCTTAGGTATGCCATGCAAACGAACAACTTCCCTAAAGAACAAGCTAGCAACATGAGATGCATCATCAGTTTTATGACATGGAATAAAATGCGTCATTTTAGAAAAGCGATCAACCACCACAAAAATAGAATCCTTACCAGCCCTAGTCCTAGGCAATCCAACCACAAAATCCATAGATATATCAGTCCAAAGATGCAAAGGAATAGGTAAAGGGGTATACAAACCGTGGGATTGAACCTTAGCCTTAGCTTGCTTACAGATCGCGCACCGTTCACATAGTCGTTCAACATCTCTTTTCATGTGCGGCCAATGGAAGTGTTCTTGCATCACCTTATATGTCTTAGCAACTCCAAAGTGTCCCATTAAACCACCACCATGAGCTTCCCTTAGAAACAATTCTCGCAAAGAAGAGTGAGGCACACAAAGTCTATTTTCAAAGATCAAATAACCTTCATGCCGATAATATTTTCCAAAGTAAACTTCTCACAAGATAGAAATATTTTGCTAAAATCAGAATCATTAGCATACAAGTCTTTTATCTGCTCAAAACCCAACAATCTTGCATCTAAAGAAGTAAGCAAAACATATATGCGAGATAATGCGTCGGCTACAACATTATCTTTACCTTTTTTGTACTTGATGACATATGGGAAAGTTTCTATGAATTCAACCCACCGCGCATGACGTTTGTTGAGCTTTTGTTGACCCTTTAAGTGCTTGAGAGACTCGTGGTCAGTATGAATGACGAACTCCTTTGGCCATAGATAGTGCTGCCAAGTTTGTAATGCTCGGACCAATGCCTAAAGCTCCTTGTCGTAGGTCGGATAGTTGAGTGTCGCTCCTCCTAGCTTCTCACTGAAGAAAGCTATGGGCTTATGATCCTGCATCAAAACAGCTCCAATACCTATCCCGAAGGCATCACACTCAATCTCAAAAGTTTTCATAAAGTTTGGAAGAATTAAAACAGGAGAATTAGTAACCTTCTCTTTCAAGGCCTGGAAGGCGTTTTCTTGTGAAACTTCCCATTTGAATCCAACATCCTTTATAATGACTTCCGTAAGCGGGGCGACTATGGTGCTGAAATCCTTGACAAACCGTCGGTAGAATCCTGCGAAACCGTGAAAGCTCCTCACCTCGCTCACATTTGTAGGACTTGGTCATTCTTTGATTGCCTTGACCTTCTCCTCATCAACCTTGATTCCATCTGCACTCACAACAAAGCCTAGGAAAACAAGATTATTTGTGCAAAAGGTGCACTTCTTATAGTTTGCATAAAGCTTTTCCTTTCGAAGCAAATCCAAAACGAGTTTAAGATGCATGACATGATCCTCTAAGGTCTTGCTATAAACCAAGATGTCATCAAAATAAACCACAACAAATATTCCAGTATGCTTCCTAAGGACATGATTCATCAATCTCATGAAAGTGCTAGGCGCATTAGTTAACCCAAACGGCATGACTAACCATTCATATAACCTTTGTTTGGTTTTAAAAGCCGTTTCCCACTCATCACCTTCTTTCATCCGGATTTGATGATAACCACTTTTAAGATCAATTTTTGAAAAGATGTTAGAACCATGCAATTCATCAAGCATATCATCTAATCTAGGGATAGGGTGGCGATACTTAACCGTAATATTATTGATGGCTCAGCAGTCCACGCACATTCGCCAATTCCCATCTTTCTTAGGTACTAGCAACACTGGAACGACACATGGACTCATGCTTTCTTGAATATGTCCTTTGTCCATAAGCTCGTTTACTTGTCTTTCAAGATCTTTTGTTTCGGTTGGGTTGGTGCGGTAAGCAGGTCGGTTTGGTAAAGCGGCTCCCAGTACAAAGTCGATTTGGTGCTCAATCCCTCAGATAGGTGTTAAACCAATGGGATTGTCCTCCGGAAACACGTCCTTATATTCTTGCAAAACCAACTCAATCTTACTCGGTAGCACCGGTTAGGGGTTAGTTGAACAAGCAAGAGTTTCTTTGTAAACAAATAGTAAACTATTGTGACTTACCTTGCTCTTAGCCTTTGTATCGATTGGTTTGGTTGTTTGAGGGTCCTATGTTTCATGCTTAGCTGGTCTAGATAGACTTCATGCGGCGTCATTGGAATGAGACTCGTTTTTTCGCCATTGTGTTCGAAGGTGTGTCGATTAGTGAAACCATCATGGACAACTTGTCGGTCTGATTGCCATGGACGTCCAAGAAGAATGTGGCTAGCGTCCATCGGTAGTATGTCGCACATGACCTCGTCTTGATACTTACCAATTGAGAGTGGCACCTTGACTTCTTCCTTGACGGACATCTCACCTTTTTCATTGAGCCATTGGAGCGCATATGGTTTCGGATGTTTAACCACTTCTAAGTCAAGCTTCTTAACCATAGTCCTGCTCGCAACATTAGTACAACTACCACCATTGATAATTAAACTACATACCTTATCTTTGACCAAACATCGCGTATGAAACAAGTTTTGCCTTTGCGCTTGCTCCTCAGCTTTAGTTAGAACACTCAAAGATCTCCTTGCAACAAGCAACTCTCCTTTAGTGGGAGCTTCCAAACCCTCTTTCGATGAGTCGTTTTCCGAACGCTCTTCTTCAGATTCTACTTCGCCATTATCTTTAAGGACCATGATTTTTTTGTTGGAACACTTACTTGCATAATCCCAAGTCCGTGACACTTAAAGCATCGAATATCCCTTGTCCTTGTGATCACCTCCTTACCCTTACCTTTTGGGTCTGAATCTAGCGGTTTTTGCTTGATGAATGGCTTGTAGTCCTTTTGGTAGCCTGGCTTTTCCTCCTTTTGATAACTTGGTTTTCCCGAGCTGTAGTTGGTCTTGGCGGTGCTGTAGTTGGATCGCGAATTCTTCCTTTTGATTTGTTGTTCGAACATGACTGCCTTGTGAAGCATCTCCTCAAGTTCCACATAGTGCTGGGTTTCTAGACGGTCTTGGATTTCTCGGTTGAGACCTCCCATGAATCGTGACATCACAGCTTCTCCATCTTCACGAATATCGGCTCTTAGCATAAGGGTTTCCATTTCCTTGAAGTACTCCTCAACTGACTTGCTTCCCTGAACCAAATTCCTCAAACGCATATGTAGATCACGGTGATAGTAACTCGGCACTAATCTCCTTCGCATGACGGCTTTCAGCTGGTTCCATGTCTCAATCGGCATATCTCCGGGACGTCTGCGGCTGGTAACAAGTTAATCCCACCAACTTAAGGCATAGTCGTAAATCAGTAGCAGCAACTTTAACCTTGTTGACCTCAGTGACTTCTTGACAAACAAAGACTAACTCAATTTTCTGCTCTCACTCCAAGTAAGTGTCCGGGTTGCTGGTTCCATGGAAAGCGGGATTCTTGAACTTTAGACCTCCCAAAGGATCTCTAGGTTGGGGTATGTCTCGTCGACGTCTGCGCTGACTGCTGTGAGAAGAGGCGTGATTGTAGTACTCTCTTGTCTCATCATTTGGCCTTGGTTCCTCTTGGTTCTGCCTTTGATGCTGATTTGCTTCCGGGTTGACTTGGTTCAAGTGTAGAGCGCCAAGTCTTGCATCAAGGATTGTTGCAATAGCTTCTGTGACTGACTTCATGATTCTCCTTTCCAGGCGAGAGGTGGATGACTCTTCCTCTTCAGAAGTCACCATGGTACCTGAAAATAAAATAAAGATTCAACAAATAAATAGTTCCAAAAAACACGTAACTAGAAAACAGATCTGAAAAATATGAAAACGAATCCAAAAATTCCAAAATCAATTTTTAAAAATAATAGACTCCAAGGCGATTCAAATTCAATTGCTTTCGTAATTTTCGAACGAGTAAAACATTTTATAAAATTCTCGCAAGATGAATGAAAAATCTAGGAAAAACAGAAAGTGACGACTGAAATTTCAAAACCTGGTTGCAAAGTGGCTCTGATACCACATGATATAATCCTGTATGAGGATCTATTCCCAAGAACACACTTTTCAAGTTCATGAAGAGGAATGGACGGAATGATGATGAAGAATGGGTGGAAGATGCAGTGGAATGAAGGGGAGAACGGCGGCGAAGGTGTAGGGGGGTTGAATGCAGCGGATTTAAAGGGGAGAACGAAATGTACTTCTAAGAGAGATGGAGATCTCTTAGACTACAGAAATGAATATATCTTAGATATGACACACTAATAAATAAACAAGTTGAGAAGACACTACTCACTTCTCTGATCAAACAAGTAAGAAGAGAGATTTTTAATAAAATTTTTGATGAAAAACAAATGAGAACTACAAAGATTTTAAATAGAAGAAGGGGAACGAAGGAGAGAAGAGAATTAAAAGCCTAGGAAATCATGCAAGAGCTTTAACAAGGTCAAACTCATGCATAATGTCGAGGAAATTACAAAGCAATAAATGCAAGTTTGAATAAGAGAGAAAATATAGAAAATGGGCCAAGACAAAGAAATGGGCCTTGGACCACAAATTGGGTTGGCAAAGGGGGCTTTGGAAGTGCTACTTATGTCTCATTAAAAACCGTGTCAAGAAAACCCAATGGGACAAAACTTGACAAGGGAAAAAGAGTGCATAAGCAGCACTTAACCCTTTACCGAACACCTTGAGCTGTGAGCAACGTCTAAATGGTTTGAACTACATCTTCTTGCTTCTTGTCCAGCTCCTTGATTATTCCATTAATATCGTGGTTGAACCTCCTGGATTTTGTTCCTTTAAGAGGACCCATCGGAACGATCAGTGCCTCCTCCAATGCTTCCGCTGGTACAAGCTGCTCCTCCAATGCTTCCTCTGGTTCAAGCTGCTCCTCCATTGCTTCCTCTGGTTGAAGCTGCTCCTCATGTCCATGTTCTTTGGTCGAGCTTTCCATTGTCTCATCACCCCCCCCCACACATCCGACTTCAACAAAAGAGAAGAGTCGAGACAGCTGCCAGGAGCCCCGCATGCATCACGATCCAAGGGACCCTAAGCACGGCGTGGTCTATGCGATTTCTGAGGACACTGGGCATGATAAGCAGGCCTCAGAAACACGAGGGAAGTTATATTGTGACTTCCATATGATCGCGGGCCATTCCACGACTTAGTGCAAACATCTATCCAACTATCTATACGATATGTACTTGTCTGGACGACCTAACTCAGGGCGAGGTCTGAAGAATAATGATCCTTCGAACAGTGCGCCGAACGACGCACAACAAAATAACCCAGCACCGGCGGAAGGACTCCCGAGACCGCCAAAGCACCAAAAAAGACAGAAAATTGAGCGCGCGAACTCTTCAGCTTGGGGTCGTACCTCCATGATTATCGGTCAAACGGAAGAATGTAAAGATTCTGTCCGGGCCTTGAAAAAGCGAGCGCGTCAAATCTGTAGCGTTCAGGTGATCTCCGAAGAAGAACCTCTCAGCACTGACCCCATTATTTTCACGAATGAAGATGCTAAAGGGATTCATCATCCTCATAATGATCTCCTAGTGGTGGAAGTTTCGATGGGTGAATTTGACGTGGAGCGGGTTCTAGTCGATATCGGCAGCACGGTCAACGTCCTGTTCTGGCAGACGTTAGAAAAGATGGGCGTAACGCTAGAGGAATTCAAGCCAAAGCCCATAACGCTAACCGGGTATGACGGGATAGTCAAGATGTCAATGGGTGACGTGAAGCTGCAGGTTTGAGCCCGCGGAGTCACCCGCAAGACCAAATTCGTGGTCATAGATGCACCACCCATCTACAACGCCATTTTGGGCTCGCCCTGGATCTATTCGATGCAGGCAATCCCCTCTACCTATCACCTCTGCGTAAAAGTTCCAAATGCTACCGGAATTTACACGATTTACGGCGATCAAAAGATTGCCAGGACCTGCTCTGTTCTCGAGAAAAAGCAAAGGCGCAAAGCTAAAGCATAGCAATTACAGAGCGGGGATCACCTGGTCGATCCCCACAAATCGGAGAGGGATCTGCTAAAATCCACGGGATGCCAAATTATCCAGGTCAACATCGATGATACAGATCCCTCACGAACGGTTGGGATCGGGGCCGAGCTCAAAGATCGGATTAAGACTGAGCTGATTGCCTTCCTTAAATCCAGATCCTCGACGTTCGCATGGTCCACTAAAGATATGGTCGGAATCGATCCCTCGGTAACTTGTCATAAGCTAAACATTGATCCTACGTTCAAACCAGTTCGACAAAAGCGTCGACGCCTAGGACCGGATCAAGCAAAGGCAGTGCAAGACAAAGTCGAGCGACTGCTCAAAGCCGAAAAGATAATGGAAGTACAATACCCTGACTGGCTGGCGAACCCGGTGGTGGTCAAGAAGAAGAACGTCAAGTGGAGAGTCTGCGTCGATTTCACCGACCTTAACAAAGCCTTTCCCAAGGATTGCTTTCCCTTACCACATATTGATCGTTTCGTGGAAGCCACTGTGGGGAACCAGCTTCTCTCTTTCATGAACGCTATCAGGTAACATCGTTTGGGATTAAAAATGCGGGCGCCAATTACAATCGTCTGGTTAATATGATGTTCATTGACTTATTAGGACGGACGATGGAGGTCTATATTGACAACATACTGATCAAATCTCTGATCGCGGCAAACCCAAAACAAATTGAAGCAGTATTGGGACTCCCATCTCCGACCAATAAACAAGAAGTTCAGCGTCTGACAGGTTGCATAGCCGCTCTAAATCGGTTTATCGCCCGGTCTACTGACAAATGTCTTCCGTTCTACCAACTCCTCCGGGGAAACAAGGATTTTCACTGGGAGGACGATGGCGAAAACGCCTTTCGGCAACTGAAAGAATATCTGACTCGTCATCCGGTTACTCAACAAGCCGGAGGAGGGGGAGACATTACATCTCTACGTCTCTGTCTCCAGCTCGGCAATCAGTGGGGTGCTGGTCAGAGATGATCGCGGCGATCAACGGTCGATATTTTACACAAGCAAGGCACTTAACGACGCGGAAACACGTTATCCGACCTTGGAAAAGCTTGCTCTTGCTATAGTCGTTGCTGCTCGGAAACTTCGGTTTTATTTCCAGTCGCATTCCATCGTCGTCTTCACCGAACAACTGCTCTGAACTGTTCTTCATAGCCCTCTTCAGTCCGGACGAATTGGATAATGGGAAATCGAGCTAAGCGAGTATGATATTGAATATCGCTCTCGTCCGAGCCTAAAATCGCAAGTCTTGGCTGACTTCATCACAGAGCTATCCCCTGAGCTCGAGGAGGCCACGCCCAAGGAGGAACATTGGTCGTTTTTCGTCGATGGCTCTTCCTCCAGTCAAGGGTCCGGAGAATAAGCCCTACGCATCCGACTGATGAAGTCCTCGAGCAGGCTTTTAAGCTCAACTTCAGGGCGTCGAATAACGAAACCAAGTATGAAGCCATTTTGGCCGGACTGCAGTTGGCACCAGGACTCGGAGTAACTAGCATTCAAGTCTTCTGTGATTCGCAATTGGTAGTCAGCCAATTCAGCGGAGAATACGACGCTAAAAACGAGCGCATGGGAGCATATCGCCAACTACTCCAAACTTTATCAGGACAGTTCACCTTTTTCTCCTTGATTAAAGTTCTGAGGAGCAAAAACGCGTATGCAGATCCTCTCGCCGCCCTGGCAAATTTTTCGGACCCCGGCCTGCGATGAACCTTCCCGGTTGAATGCATTGAAACGCCTAGCATCGACATGGCAGGTATGCCTTTCTCTATCCGCGACGAAACGGTGCTGGTGGAAGTCGACGAGCCAGTTGAAGATTCGGCAGATGTTATGCAGCCTCCAGACAATTGGCAACTCGAGATCAAACTATACATCGCGGATGGCAAAGTCCCGGCAGACCGCTGGCAATCTTGGCGGTCAAAAGCCTGATGCACGCACTATGTTATGTTGCGAGACAACCTGTTCTGGCGAAGAGCTTCTGGAGTTCTGCTCACTTGCGTCTACCAAAAAGAGGCAGAATGTATAATGATGGAGGTTCACGAAGGTGAAGGCGGCAAAAATTCTGGCCAAATGATGGAGACCATCGTTTGGCCATTACTGGCCAATGATGGTCGCCGATTGCGAAGCTTTCTCGGCGAAGTGTGAACCGTGCCAACGCCACGGATCGATGAAGCACATTCAACCCGAATTGCTAAACACAGTCACGACATCATATCCATTCATGCGTTGGGCAGTAAACCTCATCATCCCACTACCACTTTCCAGATCAAAGCGCTTCCTTATGGTCATGACTGATTATTTTATTCCAGATCCCTGGATGTGACCAACTTCATTTGGAATAAAATCATTTGTCGCCACGGACTCCCGTATGAGATCGTCACCAACAATGGAACGCATTTCACTTCGCTGATCACCTGACGTTATCTGAATCCACAAACAAAACCATTATAGATGGACGGAGAAAAGGAGCTTGGGCGGTCAGCTGGACGGCGTGTTGAGGTCTTATCGGACTACTCCAAGGCGAGCTACGGGCAGTCTCCTTTCTCTTTGGCTTATGTGCCAACGCTTCGCCGCACCATGATGGTCGACAATTCCGATCTTAACGACGACGTGATGCTCGATTACATCGAATTCACCAAAAAACTGCGCGATCAAGCATTGGTCCGAATACAGAATTACCAAAATGCTACAGCCAAGTACTACAACAAGACTGTTCGTCAGCAGCGTTTCAGCGAAGGCGACCTGGTGTTGCGAGAAGTTTACGAGAATACCAAAAAGGTAAACGCCAGCAAACTCGGCGCTCGTTGGAAGGGGCCATACCTCGTCTTCAAAGCAGTTCGCCCCAGGGTTTACGAACTCCTAACCATGGATGGCACGCAGGTCCAAAACTCCTGAAATGCGGCTCATATTAAGCGTTACTATTACTAGATCGCCTACACACCTACAATAAGGAGGCTTCGGAAATCCGAACTCCAACTTAATATTATTTGTGTTATGAACTATGACTGGCTTGATCCCAATTTTGGGTACGTAGGCAGCCCCCAATCTTTTTGTTAAGATTTTGCGGGTACAGCTGGAAAAATAATGAAATTTCTTTAAAACCAAAAAAGAAATCTTATATGTCAAGTTGATTACATTCAACTCGGCACTTCGCCAATATAAAGAGTAATCTTTCTTTTTGGTACATCGCCATATAAAATAAAAATAAAAATGATGACAAAACAACAGTACGGAAAAATTTAAAGAATTGTCCGATGACTTGAGGGAAAGCCAGCCTCTTCGGATGTGCGAAATCACTAGCCTTCTGATCTTAGGGAGACGCCCTGCAGCGACATTGTCGTCCTGTGGTGAATTCAGTGCCCACGCCGACTCACAGGAATCACGTCGGCTCATCCATAGTCCATTCGTCAAGAAAAGCTCGCCAGGAATCACGTTCCCGCCTTAGTGCTTCCAGTTTTTCCATCGGCACCTCGCCGCCCTTGGCAGCCATCTCTTCCAGGAACGCGCATGGACCTTCTATGGTGTTGCTTTCAAGGAAGAAGTGATCCGTGGACTCCAAGTAAATGACATATCGTTGTAGTGTCTCCAAGCGAATCCTATAGGCAGTAACGTCTGTTATATGCGGGAAGCCCGGTTCCCCCAAGGGTTCGTAATCGCCTTTCGGTAGGACGGGTAAATTTGCCAGGGCGACCTGCTCTTTGCATCGTTTGCGATCGGCAAGGAGGCGGTCATACGCCAGTTCGCCAGATAGAAACTATCGGTGATTAGTTCGTCAAGGACTTTGATGGTTCCTTCTAGCCGGCAAAGCCAAAAATTGAGGTCGTACTTGCAGCGGAATGCCTTGATATACGAGCTCAACCTCCAGCAACGGGCTTGATACATGCGCAGCTCACTTTGCAAGAGATCTCCTTCCGGCTTTACGATAGCCAAACTGCTCCTAACAACCACAAAATCGCAGGATTGGGACAACATTGTCCCTTCCTCGGGGCAACATCCGTATCTTCCGGATCAAAAGCCGCTGATTCCGGCGGCGGTCAATTCACGGGCTCACTTCAACCTTGCAGATCGAGTCATTATCGGCATCATTCACACTTTGTTTTTCTGAAAATTGGATGTGGGCTAACCGCTGTGTCCCGAGAATTTCTGCACCAATCAGATTGTAGGAGCATGTTCGTTCTGTCCCGAGATTTTTTTCGCCACGCGCTGCGTCAACCGTGTCAGTATTTAATGTTGCGGTTGTGCCTCGAAAACGTAAGAGTTTCAAAAAAAATTAAAAAAAATTAAAAGTAAAAATAAAAAACTACTACGTGCATATACACATATATCTAATAGTTCGAAACCGAACTGATTTATCATCGACGTCCAAGCTAGATGAACGATTTGCGTCACAACGCATTAACTCTTAGTCGAGAGATAAGCCGAACCCATAGTATTTTTTTGTTTCCAAGTTCCGGTTTGGACGAATATTTAAGCCGAACCTATAGTCTTTTTTTGTTTCGCCGTCCGACTTCCGAGCTAGAACAAAAGAGATAAGCCGAAGTTCAACACTTCGCCCTCCACAAAAGCACATTTACGCTTGGTTTAAATTACCTAATAAGGATTACTTGGTGTAAGCTGGGAGACGTCCCGCCTCGTGTAAATTCCGAATAAAGATAAGACTTTATTGTGCAAAAGCAATTTTTCCAAACATGACAATTGTATTAATAATTTTAAAAAAAAATCTTTGGCTCAAATCGCCAATTACAAATATATAAGTTATCCCGCACTTGGGCAAGCCCCGCTGCAATCTTTCGAGTGTTTGTCCTGAGACGCTTCGGCGTGGGCCATAGCAGCTGAAATCCTGTCTTCTTCCACTCCTCAGGAATGGATTCCAGTGCTCTGATCCTTTTTTCAGCCTTGTTAAGACGGCTTATGGATCTTTTTCTCTTTGCTTTCAAGGTGACGATCTCGGCCTCCAGTTTAGCTATACGAGAAGCGATCTTACGCTCCTTCAGGCGGTGATAATAAAGCTTGTGGCATTGCTCCCGATGTGCGATTTCAATCTGCAAAGCAAAGATTTTCGTTTAGCGTTAACATTTTTTTTAAAAAAAGTAATAATACAAGCAGAGTGCGAGAACGTTACTTGGCGAACGAAAGCGTGAGCTGCAGCAGCTTCCACATGATCGGAACGTTTGTTCATATAGAACGGTTTGACATCAGAAGGCACAAATTCGACACTCAAGGAGAAACTCGGATCGCTTAGGGTTGAGTTCACCGAGTTATAACACTCATTGCAGTACGTGACTAAACACAGAGGCATAGCCGCCACCCTGCCAAGTCCAATTCCAATCAATAATCCTGGATGGGACTCGAGCAGCTTTAGTTTAGCGTTGGGTTGCTTGCTCCTCTGCACTCTGTGAATATATAAGGATGCCATCGATGAATATTATCACGAATCGAGCCAAATAATCATGGAAAATCTCATTCATTAAACGCATGAATGATGTTGGTGCATTGGTAAGTCCAAACGGCATTACCATGAACTCATACTGGCCATATCTTGTTTGAAAGGCAGTCTTCATCACATCTTGTTCTACAATCGAGATTTGATGGTAGCCGGAGGCTAAACCAATCTTCGAAAACCAACTTGCTGCTCTGAGTTGATCTAACAGGTCATCAATCCGTGGCAACGGATACTTTTCCTTGATGGTTATGTTATTGATTCCTCGGTAATCAATACACAAACGCATGCTTCCGTCCTTCTTCTTGACAAATAGCATTGGGGCTCCCCATGGCGATGAACTCGGTCGAATAAAACCCTTCTCCAACAAATCCTCTAACTGAGTCTTGAGTTCAGCCAACTCGGCTGGTGCCATGCGATACGGTGCTTTAGCAATCGGGGCAGCTTCGGGCTCAAGATTTATGGTAAAAGGATGGTTTCTTGGTGGAGGAAATCCTTCTAACGACCTGAATACGTCTTCATAGTCCTTGACTACTTCGATGGCCTCCACTCCCTTGTCTTCCTTGTCATCTCCTCCCATGGCGGTAAGAGTGACTAGGTAAATATTCTCTTTATCGAACGATCTTCCAATCCTTATTGTCGATGCGAAGTATGCCATCTTACTTGGGCTAATTCCGTTGAAAACTTGAGGTGTCCTTCCTCCATTTTCAAATATAGCATCGAACCTCTCCAACTGCATCACTAGAGGATTCACCGGGAGGTTGTATCCTGCAAGACTATCGACACTTCCTTTAACAATCTTCTTGTCTTCAGAGGCGGTTGATTACCAGCGGTGTAGACGTTGATGTTCACTTCCTCTTCTTCACACAAATCTCTGAACTTGTCGGCCACTTCAGGAGTCACAAAACTATTGGACGCTCCCGAATCGAACAATACATGTGTGGGGTTACCACCAACAAGTAATGTTCCTAAATGGAAGGCAAATATAAAAATGCAATGCAAAAGCTAATCACACAAACACACAAACAATCACAAGAGAGTTAGAACCCAATCAAACCTGTTATAGGGCCTTTCGTAGGCTTTGGAGGTTTGGGTGGCTCTACTCCTAAAGCAAAAACATTTGCTGGGATTGCTTGCTTCTTTGCTGGGGGTTCCTTCGCTTGCTGCACTGGCTGGGCACGGTTCACAGTTTGGGCGTTCAGTTTGGGCGTTCAGTTTGGTCGACTTCGATGGATATGAGGTCGCATAGTGTCCCATCTCGCCATAGTAGAAACATGTGACGGACGAAAGACTGGTATTCTTAATTTCCACAACGGTTGGACAAGCTCGAGCAAAATGCCCAAGTTGACCACACACATAGCATCCCCTAGGATCCATGTTGCTCACTGTACGTCCTTCTTGGTTGACAGTCATATTGACCTTACCATGGCTTGCGCTCCAGTTTCGTTCTGCAAATTGATTCACCTTCCGAAGATTCACAACCTTATTCTGCTGCACTGGTTCCTTCTTTTTCTCTCGGGCCATAATCTCTTTTTCCATCTCAATGGCCTCCTCAACACTCACCGCTCTCTCTTCCACTTCTGTGACGCTTCTGTATGTCACAGCGTGCAACATTCCCTTTATATCTGGCCTGATTCCGTTAAAGAATCTACGAGCCATAGCTAACTCATCATCATTGCCTTGGTACAAATATCTCCGAATTCTGGTAAAACTCTTCTGTAGGCTCGAACACTCAGATCACCTTGTTCCACTCACAAGAAATGATTCTCTAGTCGATCGCGTGACTCTGGTGGAAAGTACTTCTGCTCAAACTCTCTCCTGAATATCTCCCATGATATAGACTAGTATCGATAGCGAGGAACTACGATATCCTACCATGCACGAGCATCCTCTTCTAAGAAGTTGGCTGTGATTGGTCTTCTAAACTCCTCCGGACATCTTCACATTTCAAAGTTAGTTTCCAATTCTCTTATCCATGCATCTGCTAAGACCGTGTTATGATCTCCTAGGTTCCTCATCATCATTACCAATTTTAGAAAGTGGTCTGATGGAGTTTCTGCTGACCGATTTCCTTGGTTTTGCTGCTGTTGCTGGATCATGTGATTCAAAAGATCTTGAATCATCTTAAGTGTCTGTTGAGTCTCTGGTACGCTCGGCTCACTCGGGCCTCCTCCACGAACTTGGTCACCCCTTGGCATATTCTGGTTCGGATTGGCAGCGAACTGACCAATCGGTGAAAATCCTGGTGCTGGCTGGTACATATTCTCAGGCGTACTGTACCGAGTAGAACTTGATGGTGTGTATCTCGGCGTTGCGACGGGTACATCCCATTCAGGCATTTACATATTCGGTTCGAATATGCCTGGAAACGATTCCTCCCCTTGTTCATCTTCAAAATACGGACCCCATTCCTCTGGACCAAACTGTTGACTTGAACCCCTCCTTGCGTCCGGCGAAAAGTGCATCGATCTAGACCTTTCGGATCCTTGACCAGACATCTGCATCCATCGATCTAGACCTTTCAGATCCTATCGTTCACCACACCCTCTAGTTCCCTTTAGGGTTACCTGCAACACAAATTATTATCATAAGTAACCTAAGATTACTTAGTGCGCTCAGGGTTCCTGCACAGAAATTATCCCCAACCCCAAACCCCAATAACATACGACATGCAAGCAAGCAAAGCAATCAACAAACAATCAAAGCAATCAAATAAACAATTAGAGATAGCATGCGGAAGATAATGAGCTAAGAAAATTAATCTAGCAAGCAATCATAACAACATGCAACAACAAGCAACACAAACTTGAATGGAAACAAAGAGTTTTAAACAAGTTTTAATTTATGGGTCCGGTATGCTTCCTTTCCTTAACACCCCTTTGAACAACCGCGTTGCAACCACAAAGGCATGCAACCGGACTTCATTTAGAGCCACACCGTCGTGGAGACACCTTCGGCCAGGGTAGCGAGCCCAGTAACCTCCAAGCTCTTTGTAACCAACCCTACAAACACACGAACATGGGTTGCATGTCGCGGCTGCATGTGGTACATAATAGAAAGGACAGCAATACCCCAGTCTTACTACGCCAGCCGGACTTTGTCGCAGACTAAAACGCATTAAGACTTCACCAAGGTTGATATTTGAGTTCTTATGGTTTTTAAGCTCATAATTTTACAAGTATCAAAACTAGTTATCACCCTTGTTACTAGAACATTTCGAACTAGTAACTGGTATAACCTCACAGCACATGCATTTAAACAAGAAAATCACAAAAGAAATTCAAGTAAAAATGCAACTAAATGCTCATGCAAACCGTTCACTAGATGGATGTCTTTAATCCCCATCTAGTCTGGTGAAATATGTGCCTGAACTCACAGAAAACCGGGCGATCTCTTGTAAGGAGTGGTCGGACTTTCTTGTTGAAGCTCCTTCACGGCACACTTGAATCCCCTCCTTTGTTGAAATTGATTTCCTTCTCGATTCAACACCTTGCAATGGTCGATAGTCTTGGCTTGCTTCTTCTCTCCTTCACTCTCTCTCCCTTGCGGCAACACTTCTCTCCTTTCTCTCTTCTTTCTCTCTTCCTCTCCTTTCTATCTTTCTCTTCTTTTCTCTTATGATTTTTTTTTGCGAAATGAGAAAGGATGGAGGTCCTTATATAGAGAAAGTGGGCAGCATAATGGCCCAATGCATGCTAGGCGAGTGCTCAACTTCAAAGCCACCATAATGCATGTGTGTACACTTATTAAGTGAGCACAACACTTGTCCAAGGGAATCTTCTTTTGTCTCCCACTCACTTCTCGCATGAAGGATGATTGGCCACTTTTAGAAAGTAGAAATGATGATGCTTCCCACTTAGTGTTGCATGAATCGAGATTGGCTACTTTCAAAAGAGAAATTTATTTTGTCTCCCACTAAGTTGCATGCATTCTCATTGGCCAATTTTGATAAAACAAAATTTCCTTAATTTCCGGAATTTTGTCGGATCGGCCGGTCGTCCCTTGGTCGGTCGTCGTTCCTCTCTCAGCACACTCGATCCTTCTCGACAACTCTTGGTACTTTCTCGGACATCCTCGGTAACACTCGGATCGTACCGTCTTTCTCGGTACTTCCCGCGTACGCAGTTCCCGCGTAAACTGCCAACTCCCGATCGGTCTTAAGGTCTTGAACGCACATCCAGCACTTCGGTTTGGCTCGGCCATCTTCCGACTCACAAATTTTTCCTTGGACTTCCTTCGGTCCTTCTTCTTTATTTTTCTTTCCCTTCTTTTCTATGTCTTTTCTGGGCCATTTCTTCGAATTCTTTTTTTGGGATTTCTGCCCTTAGTGAGGGTCACTACAAAGCCCTTACCTTGTCTAGGCGACTTTGAGCTTTCTTTGCGGTCCCTTCGACTTTGTTCAACCGGTCTTGGTGAAGTCGAGTTGTTTCTGAGTCAAACTTCCTCTCCAGATCGCTAAGCTCCCGTTGCAGCTTGGACTTCTCCTCCTCGAAAAACCTCTCCTTGGAATCCAGCTCGGTGATTCTCTCCTCAAAACGTCTATTGACCTCTTTTGTGTCATCAATTGTGCTTTCCAACTCTTTGATCTTCTCCTCTTTGAGCTTATCCGCAGCTCGGATTTGTTCCAGGCATTCCTTCGCTTTTCTGAATTCGGATTTCGAGGCCGACATCGACTTAACCAGTTTGTCGTATACCAGAGCTAACGAGCTGGCGTAAGCGGCAGTCTGTACATCCACGTGGGTCAAGCAATCAGAGGAAAAAATATAAAAATACAATCTCAAAACTTAAAGGGCGGATTGTACCTTAAGCGCAGACTGGGCGACCTTGAGGAAATGTTCTGGGAATTCAAGCTTGTCCACCGGTGGAAGCATAGCTCGAGACAAGTTGAGGTTCCTACAAAGCTCGTCGGCATCTGCCTAGTTGCACACTAGAGGGGCCTCATCGAAATAGTCGAAGACGAACTTGTCAGATCGCTTGCTTGCTCGCTTAATTAGGAAGCGATCGCAGGATTCGAGCTCGGCCTCATCCACAAAACGCTTCTGGCTCCCTTTCTTTTTCTTCTTCTTTCCCCCGTTGCTCGGTTCATGGGCACCTTGTTCGGGTACAGATGGTTCGGTCTGTTCGACTTGCGTCGGACCATCTTCAGTCACATCGCTTGGAAGTGGAACAGAGAGCAAAGCATCCTCTCGATTGGAGTCGTCGATAACCAGGTCATCATTGAACTGTTCGATTTCAACAAACTCATCTTCTGTCTGTTCCGGGTCGAGGTCAATGGTCTCACGTTCGGCATTTGGGTCGATGGATTGAATCCCACTGAAATCAACGATTACTGTTGTGGCGGTGCCGAACGATTGGCCCAGCTCCTCAGTGAAACTAACGAAATTGGTTCTCGCCTTGACCATGGCTTCTTCTACCCGGGGTCGAGTTATGCAATCCCATCTGCGGTCATCTCCGGCGAACAGCGCGTCCTTGACTAGTTGAAATTTGGCTGCTAGTCTCCTTGCTGAATTAGGACGATCTGCAAAACCAATAGAAAAATCAAATCAGGTCAAAAACTGGGTATCCGATCTGAAAAATCAACGAACGATTCAATATCGGGCGAACTGTTCCACATTCTTCGCCTGCCGCACTTTGGATTTTCAAAGGAACATTCATCAACACAGACGAAGAAATACCGAGCAGCCCACTTCTTAAAATTGCTAACCTTTTGACCAGGAAGGAAGTTGTGAGCCGGTTTTATGTTAATAATCCAGGTGGCACTCCCTTGCAAAATTTTGAAATTCGCTAGTTGTTCGAAACATTCGACGCTGACATAGACCCCAACTTCGACCGCAATGGTGAGAGTTGTAACGAAATTGCAGATACTGCCAGGTGCGAGCTAGCAGATCGGAATCTTGTGGCGATGGGTATACCGGGTCAGCAGACTCAGAAGAGGAAACCACAGGCGACATTGGATAAAGTAACTTTCCTATAGATAAATGAACCCTTTGGGTGGATTCCATGGGCGCTGGTGTTCTTCAGGTATGATGATGTAAACCCCGCAATTGCTAAGGCCGCAAGAAATCAACATTTCGCGAACAGATTCAGTGTCGCTTTGTATCTTTTCGCCCCCAATTTCGTCTTTATGGTCCAAGCTCGGAGGAATACTTTCTATCATAACCCCGTGTGCTACAATTCTAGATTCTTCCTCGGTCAAATCGTCTGACGGCAGATCAGATGTAGCTGCAGTATTGTCGCGATTCCTACGGGGTGTTACGCTGGCTGAGAACATAGTTTGTGAAGCGCTAGCTCCATGAGATCTGGAACTTGAAGGTAGTTCGGTACCCCTATCCGACCTGACAACCCTTTCGATCCTTTCCAAGCTGACCGATCTGAGAGATCTTTGCTTGGAATTGCGACGGATCCGTTGATCACTTTCGGTACCAGACGATGAAGCGGAAGTCGAGATGCTGGCCACAGCAGGGTGCCGAAGAGTGTGGAAGAGTTTGAAGGATCTAAGAAAATAAATTAAAAACAAAAGAATAAACAAGCAGCGAGGAGAGAGAATAGAGCAAATACCTTCTGAAGTTTGGCGAAAAGTAAAAATGAGGAGGAAGGCAGAGTAATTATAGAAGCGGATGGGCGGTAACCCTATGCGTTGTCATTATGACCTACGCGACGTTTCGGCTCCCGACCTGACCGACGCGACGTATATGACACGTGTCAAATCGACAACAGATAATGAAGAGACACGGATTTTCAGGTAAAATGGATACGATTTCCATATAGTTTAGACCGGATATTCCCTTTCCAAAGCTCTATTATTCGCATTAACATTCGAATACTCCGAACTGGGGGGACTAATTGTTGGTGCGGAAATTGGCACCCCCAACATACCGATCTAAACTAATAAGTAAACCGGTTATTGGAACCGGGGGTTCAGCTCAGAGTTGGACCCAGCCTTCGAATGAAGGCCCAATAGTGTCAAAAATCCCAGCTCGGGAGCCAGGAACCGACTACCCAGATCGCCCGACGGCCGACCTAACAAGGAACAAGAAACTTTCCTAATCTTGATCCAATTCATTAGGAAAGTAGCTATATTCTGTAATCTAGAGAACCATATAAATAATGGACATCTCCCATCTTGTAGAGACATCTAATAATCAATACAAAAACTCTAATTCTTCATTGTTCTTGAGAGAAACCCTAACTTATTCCTCAAGAGATTTCAATTCTTTTTGTTCTTTAAGCTTTAATCGAGTTTCTTTGAGAGAGTTCTTTATTGAATTTGTTTTTTCCTTCAAGCAAATTCATTGTGTGGAACCTAGTTTCTACAAGGATGCTACTGCTTTACCAATTAAACATAAAACCCCTCTCTCACTCTTTATTTTTCATTCTCAATTCTCATTGTTTTTTTTTTAATTTAGTATTTTCAGTCACATTCATAATTTTCATTAGTATTTTACAATATATGTAAGCCTTGAGGGGCATGAGACTCACATCTCCTAGAGAGTTAAAATAAACCTCAGTAATTATTTTTACGATCACATTCAAACAAATTGTTCAAATATCTTATGAGTGTGTAATTTGATAAAGATTAATTATAGAATTGGGCATTTTTTTTTCAGAATCTTATGGATTTAGGACTTATTGTCCAGACTTGCAGAAAGAGGTATTTTTATTCAGTAAAAATTACTAAATTGCCCATATTCAATAAACGCTCAACTATCCCTCTTTCTTCCTCTCTCATTCTCTCTCTCTCCTCGCCGTGAGTCTGTTTTTTTCTTCTTCTGATCTTAAATGATTAAATCTGTTCTGATTTTTCTGTTTTCTTTTCTTCTGATTCTTAAATCTTTCTGAGATGGTGTTGTGGTGGAGAAATACAAACTAACGATGGTTTGTATTTCTGGTTATGAGGAGAGATCTAGGGAATGAGATGATAGCAATAATAAGATTGGTTATCTAAATTTGGTAAAAATTTTGATGATAAGAAAGAATGATTAAATCGATTAATATTTGTGAATGAACCCCTTGGGTTCTCTAGATAGTATCTCCTTAGGGTTTAGCTTCTTTTATCCAAAGCAAAATAGATTTAATCCATTGAAATTATCTGATTGAAAAGTGTGTTGGCAATAAAGGGTTTGTGTTTCGGAGGCCAAGGATTGGATTTTAAAGTCATAGAGATGGTGTTGATGGAGCACAATTGTGAGAACGAAGAAGCACAATGGAACCAAGCCATGGTTTTTGGTTGGTAGATCGGAACGAAGAAGAAGATAGGGATATAAGTGTCTTTTACCCTGAACCAAAAATACCTAAAACTGAAAGTCTGGACAATAGTACCTGATTTAAAAGATTTAGCCCAACAAAGGCCTTAATCTGTAAATATCCCAATTTGATAATCTCTCAGCCTCATAAACACCCCCTATGGTACTAGACTCTTGATGTGAATAACAAAGTGGCACCTGTAGAACGTTAGGACTCATTTTTCAAAAAAAAAATAAGATTTAGTCGTGTCAATAATAAATATGAAAAATTACTTTAAAAGTTCGAGCTGTATATATGGTGGATGTACATGCTAAAATTCAGGTATATTAGTCAACCAAAAACAATAAGGGTTTTAATGGTGACTACGGTCGGGGCGGCCAAATCCGTCAGCGGTTTAGACTACTCCAAAAATAGGGTGGTCAGCAGACCGCTGCAGACCAACTCTATTTGTACACAAAAATGGTTTGCAGTTGGTGCTAGCGGTTTTCTTTCTATTATCATTAGACCACACCGCTGTAGACTGTATTTGATGAATGGTGAATAAAAACGGTCTAATCCGCTGATGAATTTGTCCACCTTGACCGCTGCAACCATTCACACCCTAAATTTGTATAACTAGGAGTAGACATAAAATACATGTAGAATTGTAGATTATCGTTTAATTATGACTAGACATTTTAAACTTTCTCACAACTTTCAAAATATCAACTTCATCTCCTTAAATTACTGAGAAATCCAAAGATACAAAATTTTGTACAAATTTCTAAAAATTGTTGTTGTGTAAACCCATATTGTAATGATGAAGTTGTGATATATTGACCTTTTTAAAATGATTAGTTTTAATCTTTGACATATATTCTAGATAATATAGGAACTACTCGTCCCAATTATTCAAAGGTCAAAGTTCAAACTTAGCTTATCCAAATTCTAAATTCAAATATTATACGTTAGAAAGTTGAAACTATCAAAATAGCATTACACCAACAATTACCAACTTTAAAGAAACCCCACGAGTTGATTATAATAATTTCCAAAGTTTTATTGTAGATCCTTCTTTTCTCTGAAATTTACCTTTTTAATTTTCAAAAATTAAAGGTTTTGATTTTTGATTTTTTTTCTTGTTCACTTACATTTTACACTTTTCTTTTTTTCTCATTGTCTTCCCTTTTAATGTTAGATTAGTTCTCCCGCTATCTCCTGCAAACGCAGCATTTGCGGGTGGTAGCGATTGGTACCAATCACACTAACCGCTCTCAATCGCTCTCAACCACTAAATTCTAAAAACTGCTTTCCGCAAGCGTTTGCGGTTGTGGACGATTGCGTTTGGATTTTTTTTTAGAAAAAACTTGAAACAAATCAATGATAATAAAATATTATTTTATATATCTTTTAACTAACTATTTTATTCATTAAAGATAGTAGAAAATGAAGTAATGATACAATTGAGAATATTAAAAAATAAACAATTTGAAGAAAATAAGATTTCAATTAATAATAACTCGGAAAACTTGATGTAAATTTAATGGCACATCGCACGTAAGTTCAAAAAAATCTAAATAAATATAATATTTCATCAGAAATTTAAGAAAATAAGATTAATTGTGAAAAATATAAAAACAAATCAAGAGTGACTCTTCTCAACTCTCGTTTGAACATTACTACCGATACAAATACTGCCCCATAAAACCTATTGAGTGTGTGAGATATAAGAAAGAAGATCTACGATCTAAAACATATCTTTTGTCATTTATCAAATTACTGAATTAAAATTTTGGTAAAAAGACAAATACATAAAATATTAAGTATTTCAATATGAAATTTATTTATTTTTTAAATAATTATTTTAATATTTTTTATTGAATTTTAATTATAAATCAAGTTTAATAAAAATTTTGATATTTTTAAACATTTATAGACTCAAACGTACCCATTGCAATTACCCGCTTTCGCAATCTCACGCAACGACAATCTCAAACGCTGCGGTTGAACCAGTCAGCCCTTAGTCCTCGATTCTCTACGCGTTTCAGCGTTAAGTCTTCTTCGTCTGCTCGCTCGCCGATATAAAATCTCCGAGATCTTCTCCGTACAATCGAATCGGATTCGCGTCGTTTTTTTATTTTTGGAGGGGGAGATTTAAAAAAAAAAGAGAAAAAAATGGCGCAGCAATCGTTGATCTACAGTTTCGTGGCTCGAGGTAAGGTAATCCTCGTTGAGTTCACCGATTTCAAAGGCAATTTCACATCCATCGCTGCTCAGTGCCTTCAGAAGCTTCCTTCTTCCCACAACGAGTTTACCTACAACTGCGATGGTCATACCTTCAATTACCTCGTCGAAAATGGATTCAGTAA
>NC_025691.1:3424169-3424848 GCF_000633955.1 Camelina sativa
CAATTTGTCTAGTTTTGGGTGGAGAAGTGCGATTTATTTCATTGTTTGGGATTAGATTTTTTGTTTTTTTACTAGTTGAGCATAAATCTTATGTTTGGTATGGCGTTGCGATAATTTATTGATGTTAGAACTAGTCTGTGATGTGTTTGGTGTTTCTGTTAGTGAGTTATTGCAATACGTGTTCTGGATCTATGATTCTTGGCTTGTTTGCGTGTAATTTGTGTGTATTGTATTCCTGGTTTAACTCTGTTTTACTATATATATACCTGGCTGGGTTTTGGGTGATGTTGATGGTGGATATGTACTCTCTTTTTATTATACTGTGAACATTCGTACAAGTGATATTGGTTTTGTTTTGTGCAGCCTATTGTGTGGTTGCAGTTGATTCTGCTGGGAGGCAGATTCCTATGGCTTTCTTGGAACGAGTTAAGGAGGATTTTAACAAGAGATATGGTGGTGGAAAGGCTGCTACTGCTCAAGCTAACAGCTTGAATAAAGAATTTGGGTACTTATTTTATTTGTTCTCTTTGATTTTGGTATTTGAGAAGTTTTGTGTATTAAACATGGGGCATTAGTCATTTTACTACTTATTTGTTGGCTGCTCTAAAGGTCGAAACTGAAAGAGCACATGCAGTATTGTATGGATCATCCTGATGAGATTAGCAAGCTTGCTAAGGTC
>NC_025691.1:3424903-3433028 GCF_000633955.1 Camelina sativa
AAAAAAATGGCGCAGCAATCGTTGATCTACAGTTTCGTGGCTCGAGGTACGGTAATCCTCGTTGAGTTCACCGATTTCAAAGGCAATTTCACATCCATCGCTGCTCAGTGCCTTCAGAAGCTTCCTTCTTCCAACAACAAGTTTACCTACAACTGCGATGGTCATACCTTCAATTACCTCGTCGAAAATGGATTCAGTAAGTCTATATATTTCTCGATCTATCTCCGTTACTTGTTTTTTGTTTTCCGATTTGTCTAGTTTTGGGTGGAGAAGTGCGATTTATTTCATTGTTTGGGATTAGATTTTTTTTTTTTTTTTCCTAATTGAGCATAGTTCTTGGTATGGCGTTGCGATAATTTATTGATGTTAGATCTAGTCTGTGTGATGTGTTTGGTGGATCTGTTAGTGAGTTATTGCAATACGTGTTCTGGATCTATGATTCTTGGCTTATTTGCGTGTAGTTTTTGATTTCATGGTGTTTTTGGCTGTTTCAAGTGTTTTACTATATATATACCTGGCTGGGTTTTGGGTGATGTTGATGGTGGATATGTACTCTCTTTTTATTATACTGTGAACATTCTTACAAGTGATATTGGTTTTGTTTTGTGCAGCCTATTGTGTGGTTGCAGTTGATTCTGCTGGGAGGCAGATTCCTATGGCTTTCTTGGAACGAGTTAAGGAGGATTTTAACAAGAGATATGGTGGTGGAAAGGCTGCTACTGCTCAAGCTAACAGCTTGAATAAAGAATTTGGGTACTTATTTTATTTGTTCTCTTTGATTTTGGTATTTGAGAAGTTTTGTGTATTAAACATGGGGCATTAGTCATTTTACTACTTATTTGTTGGCTGCTCTAAAGGTCGAAACTGAAAGAGCACATGCAGTATTGTATGGATCATCCTGATGAGATTAGCAAGCTTGCTAAGGTCAAAGCTCAAGTTTCTGAAGTTAAAGGTGTCATGATGGAAAACATTGAGAAGGTTTGATTCTCTGACGTGTATTCTTTGCCAATGTAATCTCGTGTTTTAAACTTATTGCAACATATTTCAGCTCGTATAATGACTTAAGTATCACGGTCTTTTGGTTCTTTAAGCTTTCACTGTAGATGGGAATGTACTATTCGTGGTTGTAAAGACATGTTCATGCTGTTAAACCTTCTATTGCAGGTTCTTGACCGTAGTGCGATAATTGAGATTTTGGTGGACAAAACCGAAAACCTTCGCTCACAGGTTAGTCATCTTTGGCAAATTGTCCCAAGTTCCATACACATATATGCTTTGAGTTGCAGCTCTCCCTCACTGTTGTTATCGTGGGTTTCAAACTTATAATTGAACTCTGAAACTGTTACAGGCGCAAGATTTCAAAACACAAGGAACTCAAATGAGAAGAAAGATGTGGTTTCAGAACATGAAGATAAAACTGATTGTTCTTGCAATCATCATTGCCTTGATTCTCATCATCGTCCTCTCCGTTTGCGGGGGTTTCAACTGTGGTAAATAAGTCTGGAGCTTCTCTTACCAGGGTTATCTACCACCTTTTGTGCTTCCAAGATCTCTGAGAACATCCCTCCTCATTCAGTTCGTTGTGCTGCTTTTTTTTTTTGNTTTTTTTTTTTTTTTTTTTTTTGTGGTTTCGAAATTCTCGTGCTATGTTTCTTCTTATTAGATTGTACTTCTTGAAATTGGTTTGTATTTTGCCATATATACATATATGTATGAATATTCGTTAAATTTGCAATATTGCCCTTTTTTGGTAAGATGAATACTCGTATCATCTTTGTAACGTGACTTTTGATCAGGCTTCTGCTTGCTTGGCTGGGGACAGTACTGCTTATCAGAGGACCTCTCTCTATGGAGATGATGTTTTAATTGTCGCGTAAGAAGTCCTATCTCTTATTTATGCCTTTTGCTCTTTTGTTTTTTTCAACAGCTTATGAAGAAGACTTCTTGTTATTAAAATGTTCACGCTTTGTGATCCATTGCAGGGCACATAGGACTCCACTATGCAAGGCCAAACGTGGCAACTTCAAGGATACGTATCCTGATGATTTGCTAGCACCTGTTTTGAGGGTTTGTCAGCTATCTTTTCTATTTCTGTTGTTGCTTCTTATTTCTTTTTTACTTGTTAGTTAAATGTTGTTATCTTCTTGGCACACGCATTGATAGAGAAGACAAATATAAACCCAAGTGAAGTAGGTGACATTGTGGTGGGTACTGTTTTGGCACCTGGATCTCAGAGAGCCAGTGAATGCAGGATGTCTGCCTTCTATGCTGGTTTCCCTGGTATGCCTCTTCTATGTACAATACAGTGATTGAGAAAATCTTTGTTTCTAGTTGCTTTATAATCATCCTGTTCTGGCCTTTGACAGAAACCGTGGCCGTCAGAACTGTGAATAGACAGTGCTCTTCTGGGCTTCAGGCTGTTGCTGATGTAGCCGCTGCCATTAAAGCTGGATTTTATGACATTGGTTTGTGAATAACCGTCTATGATTACGCCATTTTCCTCTCTTTTTTTTTATCATAGAGAGCTGAGCTGACGATATGTTGGATGCAGGTATCGGGGCTGGTTTGGAGTCCATGACTACCAATCCAATGGCATGGGAAGGTTCAGTCAACCCAGCGGTACTGTCTCTTAGTTCTCTCTTCTCTGGAGTCTTTGACTGGCTCTGTTAAGTTTATGGCGCCTTATATAACATATTATGCTATTGCAGGTGAAGAAGTTTGTACAAGCACAGAATTGTCTTCTTCCTATGGGTGTGACTTCAGAAAATGTAGCTCAACGCTTTGGTGTCTCTAGGCAGGAGCAAGATCAAGCTGCTGTAAGCAAACTGAACTTTTTGCAGTGTGTTATTTACTTTAATAACCTGTAACTTTGATCTCCTGATGCTAATTACCGAGTCATATTGCTAGGTTGACTCGCACAGAAAGGCAGCTGCAGCTACTGCTGCTGGTAAATTCAAGGATGAGATAATTCCTGTTAAGACCAAGGTATTTTCCAGATCCTCCATACAATAACTGTAACGTTAAAGACTTCTCCTGGAGCATTCTTCACGGAACTTCATTTATGTTCTAAAATTAGTTAATAACTTGTCTTTTATATTTCAGCTTGTTGACCCAAAGACAGGTGATGAGAAATCTATTACTGTTTCTGTTGATGATGGAATCCGAGCAAGCACAACCCTTGCTACTCTTGGAAAGCTGAAGCCAGTGTTTAAGAAGGATGGCACCACAACTGCTGGTACTTCCGGAATAAATTGTTTCATTTCTAAGAACCCAGTTTTGTTGATCAGAAATATGAATCCATTGCTTCATTTATTCTGTCTCAAACAGGAAATTCCAGCCAAGTAAGTGATGGTGCAGGAGCCGTGCTCCTGATGAAGAGAAGTGTTGCAATGCAAAAGGGACTTCCCGTTCTTGGTGTATTCAGGTAGGTGGCAAGTCCTGATGAATTTATAGTGGTAGAAGCCTCAAAAACTGAATGCTGCAGATCCTTGTGAATTTCCGTTGACATATATGCTAGAAGCTGTATTTCTAGACATTTCTGGCTTTTACTAAGTAGGACACTGTTGGACACCTTGTAGGACATTTGCGGCAGTTGGTGTTGACCCAGCAATCATGGGAATCGGTCCAGCAGTTGCCATTCCTGCTGCAGTTAAGGCGGCTGGTTTAGAACTAGATGACATCGACTTGTTTGAGATCAACGAGGTATATAGCAAACACTTCCATGATCTTCTTACTACATGTTTCTTCTAGCACAATCTGATGATAACCGTGTTGGTTTGAACTTTGAATCCTTGTGTGTTCAGGCATTTGCATCTCAGTTTGTTTATTGCCGTAACAAATTGGGACTTGACCCAGAGAAAATCAATGTCAATGGAGGCGCACTGGCCATAGGACATCCTTTGGGCGCCACAGGTATAATCTGATAAGACTGTAAAACTGTTATTCGTATTCCAGTTCACCAAACAATAGAGACGTGATTAATGAGAGACTCTCAACTCTCAACCAAACCTTAGGAAATCCACAGCAGAGAGATATATCTCATCACTAACGGCTCTATAACCAACTCACAACAGCTGTAATTTGCAGCAGTCGGCCCTAGGCTAGATAGAGTAGACCTATCGCTCAAACCTCAAAGACATGAGTTGTCTTCAAAGTTTATCAATCCCTCCACTGTGTCCATATAACTATAAAACGCTCATAAAGCCAATGCTTGTTAATTTTTTTTGCAGGAGCACGTTGTGTTGCTACTTTGTTGCACGAAATGAAACGCCGTGGAAAAGACTGCCGTTTTGGTGTAGTGTCAATGTGCATTGGTATGGTTCTTACTTGAATTATTTTTATCTTGAGTTTGGAGTCTGAATATGATTTTTGGGGATTTTGGCTGATTGGTAAAATTATGGCAGGGACGGGAATGGGTGCAGCGGCTGTGTTTGAGAGAGGAGATGGAGTTGATGAGCTTCGCAACGCAAGGAAAGTGGAAGCACAAGGCCTTTTGTCCAAGGACGCTCGCTAAAGATGACGCTGTGGCAAAACCCTCCCTATTCACTCTCCACATATTTGATCTCACCTCTCTCTTCTGGTCCTCATTTCCCTTTCTTCATCAGATATTATTATAGTTTTGAATAAAGCACACAACCAATGTTTGCCTGAGAGTCTTGTGTTCTTCTTGACCAGGTCATGTGTTTTTTAGTATTTTTTTTACGTGAAGGGGGATACAATCTTTAAATCTTTATAGTATGTATTAAGAACGTTGGTCTTCTTCTTGAATATCAGTTGTTGCTTCTAGAAATTTTAGATTTTTTGGGCTGTCAACAACTTTTTTGATTTCAATGGATTATGTCAAACTTTCATAAAGTCGACTTCCGCAGATGTTTGATTATTTCAATAGGTTAAAACTAAAATGATAAATCTAAATAGCAAATGGGGTGGTGGCGCAGTTGGCTAGCGCGTAGGTCTCATAGCTACTGAGTGATCCTGAGGTCGAGAGTTCGAGCCTCTCTCACCCCATCACTTTTTCCAATATGGACTTAGCAAATACAATTTTCGTTTTTATAACTTAAGAGTTAAGAGACACAATAAACAGCAGTAAGTTCTTATGTCACCATAATATAAATTTTTTCACAAATCATCAATATCATTTAATTTGTTAAATTAAATTAATCATGTTTCAGTACACCCCCTCGATTTTGTTATACATTTACTGGTATACTTAATTAATACAGTCTTCCTAGTTTTTTCTTTCTTTCTAATCATCATCAATACTATGGAAATCATTATCGAGTTTTTGACCAATTAAGTATACGCATTGACTATGGAGCGAAGCAAGTCCAATGAATCATTTATATGTTGGAGGTTCATCTTTTATAGCACTGTATTCATTTCTTAGTTACAAGGTAATTTTGATTTTCTTTTTCGAGTAAGAATCTGGTCAAATATTCAATGAACCTACATAAAAATGAAACTATTATAGAAATGTAGATTAATCATTGTTTTTAATCACAAACCACTAAATCGTAAACAAATCCATTTCTACTCTCTCTATTTTACATTCTCTTCAAAATCTCTATGATGAAGTACATGAAGCTATTGATCATCGCTGTGATCATCTCGTCGGCTTTGTCTCCAGCGTTGGTGGTCGGATCTCGCCCGGTGAAATGTGATAATTGCGTTGACGGTGGAAAAGAGAGGATCATGAAGATCATGAGATCAGGTTTGGATATGATGAGCCATAGGATTCTTCGAGCGTGGAGATATATAAACTACGATGCACTGAAGCACAACAGACCAGCTAGACCAAATGGTAAACCTGATCAACCTGATAACAAATACAAGCGAGGTTGCACTGCCGCTACAGGATGTTACCGCTTTACGGATTAATCATAAAACCCCTCTCTCACTCTTTATTTTTCATTCTCAATTCTCATTGTTTTTTTGTTTCTTTAGTTTCAGTTTGATGTGTTTTATTTATGTTTAATTTAGTATTTTCAATCACATTCACAATTTCCATAATTATTTCACAATATATGACATGAGACTCACATCTCCTAGAGAGTTAGAATAAACTTTTCCGGTCACAATCGAACAAAATTGTTCAAATATCTTATGGGTGTGTAATTTGATCATCTCTCTCGCCTCATATACACCCCTATATATGGTACTATTCTCTTTGATGTGCATAACAAAGTGGCCCCTCTAGAATTAACGTTAGGACTCTTTAAAAAAGAAAAATGATTTAGCCTAGTCGTGTCAATAATACATATGAAAAATTACTTCAAAAGTTCGAGCTGTATATATGGTGGATGTACATGCTAAAATTCAGGTATATTAGTCAACCAAAAACAATAAATTTGTATAAATAGGAGTGGACATGGGATGTGTAGAAACTAGGTTTCAACAATGAATTTGTTTGAGGAGGGAAACAAATTCAATAGAGTTATATCTCTAGAAAACAGATCTATGCCTTCGAATTCAAGTAAAGAAGTAGAACTTAAAGGAATTAGGGTTTATTGCCCAGAACAAAAGGAGAACTCGATTATTGTCTTTTATTCCCGATACCTTACAATGGAGAAGTCTCTCCCTCTTTATACATGCTCTAAGATTACAATATATATTCACTTTCCTTATCGGACGAAGTGAGATATGGAAAGCTGCCTCATTGCTTCATTCGGCCGCCGTGCCGAAGTGGAAGTCGGCTCCTTCTTCTTCAAGGTGACACTTTGGCCGAACTGACTTCTTGTTGACCTAATCAAACCCTTAACCGACTTTCCGGTTAACTAATCAATTAGTATTTCTGGTTTAACTCGGTATGTCGGAGGTGCTGAATCTCGTACCAACAGGATGCATGTATAGATTATCATTTAATTATGACTAGACATTTCAAACTTTCCCACAACTTTGAAAATATCGACTTTAACTCCTTGAATTACTTGAGAAATCCAAATATACAAAATTTTGTACAAATTTTAAAAAATTGTTGTCTAAACCCATATTGTAATGAGTGTGATATCTTGACCTTTTTAAAATGATTAGTTTTAATCTTTTGACATATATTCGAGATAATACTACTACATCTCAATTATTCAAAGGTCAAAGTTCAAACTTAGCTTATCCAATACTAAATTCAAATATTATACGTTGAAAGGTTGAAACTATCAAAATACCATTACACCAACACGAGTTGATTATAATAAATTAATAATTTCCAAATTTTTTATTTAGGTCCTTCATTTTTCTGAAATTTACCGTTTTAATCCTCAAAATTCAAGGGTTTTGATTTTTGAT
The DNA here is from genome assembly GCF_000633955.1 of Camelina sativa. Taxonomy (NCBI): domain Eukaryota; kingdom Viridiplantae; phylum Streptophyta; class Magnoliopsida; order Brassicales; family Brassicaceae; genus Camelina; species Camelina sativa. The sequence continues at coordinate 3,432,185 of NC_025691.1, forward strand.
TGTTTTCTTTTCTTGTTCAATTACGTTTTACGCTTTTTTCTTTTCTTTTCTCACCGTCTTCCTTCTTATTCTCTCTCTCTCCCCCACTTAGTCCTCGATTCTCTACGCGTTTCAGCGTTAAGTCTTCTAGATCTCTGTCTAAGCTTCTTCGTCTGCTCGCTCGCTCGCCGATATAAAATCTCCGAGATCTTCTCCGTTCAATCGAATCGGATTCGCGTCGTTTTTTTTTTTGGAGGGGGAGATTAATTAAAAAAAATGGCGCAGCAATCGTTGATCTACAGTTTCGTGGCTCGAGGTACGGTAATCCTCGTTGAGTTCACCGATTTCAAAGGCAATTTCACATCCATCGCTGCTCAGTGCCTTCAGAAGCTTCCTTCTTCCAACAACAAGTTTACCTACAACTGCGATGGTCATACCTTCAATTACCTCGTCGAAAATGGATTCAGTAAGTCTATATATTTCTCGATCTATCTCCGTTACTTGTTTTTTGTTTTCCGATTTGTCTAGTTTTGGGTGGAGAAGTGCGATTTATTTCATTGTTTGGGATTAGATTTTTTTTTTTTTTTTCCTAATTGAGCATAGTTCTTGGTATGGCGTTGCGATAATTTATTGATGTTAGATCTAGTCTGTGTGATGTGTTTGGTGGATCTGTTAGTGAGTTATTGCAATACGTGTTCTGGATCTATGATTCTTGGCTTATTTGCGTGTAGTTTTTGATTTCATGGTGTTTTTGGCTGTTTCAAGTGTTTTACTATATATATACCTGGCTGGGTTTTGGGTGATGTTGATGGTGGATATGTACTCTCTTTTTATTATACTGTGAACATTCTTACAAGTGATATTG
>NC_025691.1:3433313-3484623 GCF_000633955.1 Camelina sativa
AAAAAAATGGCGCAGCAATCGTTGATCTACAGTTTCGTGGCTCGAGGTACGGTAATCCTCGTTGAGTTCACCGATTTCAAAGGCAATTTCACATCCATCGCTGCTCAGTGCCTTCAGAAGCTTCCTTCTTCCAACAACAAGTTTACCTACAACTGCGATGGTCATACCTTCAATTACCTCGTCGAAAATGGATTCAGTAAGTCTATATATTTCTCGATCTATCTCCGTTACTTGTTTTTTGTTTTCCGATTTGTCTAGTTTTGGGTGGAGAAGTGCGATTTATTTCATTGTTTGGGATTAGATTTTTTTTTTTTTTTTCCTAATTGAGCATAGTTCTTGGTATGGCGTTGCGATAATTTATTGATGTTAGATCTAGTCTGTGTGATGTGTTTGGTGGATCTGTTAGTGAGTTATTGCAATACGTGTTCTGGATCTATGATTCTTGGCTTATTTGCGTGTAGTTTTTGATTTCATGGTGTTTTTGGCTGTTTCAAGTGTTTTACTATATATATACCTGGCTGGGTTTTGGGTGATGTTGATGGTGGATATGTACTCTCTTTTTATTATACTGTGAACATTCTTACAAGTGATATTGGTTTTGTTTTGTGCAGCCTATTGTGTGGTTGCAGTTGATTCTGCTGGGAGGCAGATTCCTATGGCTTTCTTGGAACGAGTTAAGGAGGATTTTAACAAGAGATATGGTGGTGGAAAGGCTGCTACTGCTCAAGCTAACAGCTTGAATAAAGAATTTGGGTACTTATTTTATTTGTTCTCTTTGATTTTGGTATTTGAGAAGTTTTGTGTATTAAACATGGGGCATTAGTCATTTTACTACTTATTTGTTGGCTGCTCTAAAGGTCGAAACTGAAAGAGCACATGCAGTATTGTATGGATCATCCTGATGAGATTAGCAAGCTTGCTAAGGTCAAAGCTCAAGTTTCTGAAGTTAAAGGTGTCATGATGGAAAACATTGAGAAGGTTTGATTCTCTGACCCTTGTTCTTTTGCCGGAATTATTTTATGTTCTAAAAACATTTTTCCAGCAGGGTTTAGCTTGTATGACTTAAGTATCACGATCTTCTGGTCTTTCAAGCTTTAACTGTAGATGGGAATGTCCGATTCGATGTTGTAAAGACATATTTGTGCTGTCAAATCCTTTTATGCATTGTGGAACTCATTCATTTACAGGTTCTTGACCGTGGTGAGAAAATTGAGCTTTTGGTGGACAAAACCGAAAACCTTCGCTCACAGGTTAGTCATCTTTGGCAAATGGTCCCAAGTTCCATTCACATATATGCTTTGAGTTGCAGCTCTCCCTCACTGTTGTTATCTTGGGTTTCAAACTTATAATTGAACTCTGAAACTGTTACAGGCGCAAGATTTCAGAACACAAGGAACTCAAATGAGAAGAAAGATGTGGTTTCAGAACATGAAGATAAAACTGATTGTTCTTGCAATCATCATTGCCTTGATTCTCATCATCGTCCTCTCCGTTTGCGGGGGATTCAACTGTGGAAAATAAGTCTGGAGCTTCTCTTACCAGGGTTATCCACCACCTTTTGTGCTTCCAAGATCTCTGAGAACATCCCTCCTCATTTAGTTCGTTGTGCTGCTTTCTTTTTTTGTGGTTTCTAAATTCTCGTGCTATGTTTCTTCTTATTAGATTGTACTTCTTGAAATTGGTTTTGTATAGGCCATATATACATATATGTATGAATATTCGTTAAATTTGCAATATTGCCCTTTTTGGTACTGACACTAATTCTTCCGAACCAATATTTGGACCAGATTTTGGTAATTAGTAAATCTCATACTTTGGTCTGTTTAAGTGGCTGAAAATTGCAGTGACGATGATGGTGTTGTTCAACATAGTCTAGCCGGTTCGTAGGAATTGGGGTTGAGGTCTATATTTTAATTCGGTTTGGTTTGACCGGTTTAGTTCATTGAGGGTTTTACCATTTACAATTTGCCTTGCAACTTCGAATTACTCAAAAACCCTTTCTCTTCTGCTTCCCCAAATTTCGGAAATCATCGACTGGTTTCGATGTTGAAGACGACGAACTCAAGTTTTCCACTACTGAAATCGAAACGACTTGCGGAGCCACCTCCCGCTGATTTCGCGGTTCTTATGTCGAAAAATCTCCGACGACGGCGGCCCAAAGGTTTGAGGTCGGGAGATGATTTGGTGTCTAATCGATGGTTGTTCTTCAATTCCCAAGGCAGTTTAGGTTGAAATGCATAGCTGCGATGCATTGTTAAGGAAGCAGAGGGCGGTGATTTAAATCAATACCTGTGAACTATAACCCCCTGCTATGGTATTGCTTGACCTTCTGATCCCTCCTTTTTGAAATTACAGTGGTTGCATAAAGCTAGATACTTGATCTTAGAGTTTGGTTGGTCATGAGAGAAGAGGTTTTTGTTTATCTTAGTTGTCAATCTTTTTGCTGATATGATCTCTCTAGTTTGCTCATAATGTCATACAGAATCTCTTAGCCATTGATATACTAACCTTCATTGAAATAGAGAGAGGCAAAGCACAAAGAAAGGAGATTTCAGAATTCAAAGATTTTTCAGTTTTTAAGTTTTCTTATAATAGAAAAGGATTTATCAACCGTTGAAATTCTAAAACTTGTTTACATTTTCCCTCTTAACACATTCCTCTGTTACTTTTTTTTTTTTAATTTTTTTGTAATAATCTTTCTAATTTTCCTAAATCAGGTTTGTCAAAAAGAAATGGGTTCAGTTTCTCGCTGAAGAAACCAAACGACCCAAAACAAGAAAATTCCATAATTGTAATGGCTTCAAGTCCACCAAAGAAGACCTTAAATTCACAATCTTCCTCCGTAAGCCGGCCTCCACAAGCCGTTAAGTTTGGTCGCCGGACGTCCAGTGGTCGCATTGTTAGCCTCTCCCGTGACGATGACATGGACGTCTCTGGCGATTACTCCGGCCAAAATGATTATATCAACTACACCGTCCTCATGCCTCCAACACCTGACAACCAACCTGCTGGCTCCTCCGGGTCTACCTCTGAGTCAAAAGGTGATGCAAACCGTGGTGGAGGAGGAGGAGGAGACGGGCCTAAGATGGGGAATAAGCTTGAGAGGAGGTTATCTGTTATGAAATCAAATAACAAATCAATGCTGTTGAGGAGCCAAACGGGGGATTTTGATCATAATAGGTGGTTGTTTGAATCTAAAGGAAAATACGGAATTGGAAACGCGTTTTGGTCAGAAGAGGATGATACCTATGATGGTGGCGTTAGCAAGTCCGATTTCTTAGACAAGCCATGGAAGCCTCTCACGAGGAAGGTCAATGTCCCGGCCAAAGTTCTTAGTCCATACAGGTGATTGTTTGTTTTCTTCTTCTTCTTTTTCTTTTAATCTCTATAATAGAACATCAAAATCTTACAGTTTTTTTGTCTCCTTGTTTCAGGTTACTAATTTTGATTCGTCTTGTGATAGTCTTCTTCTTCCTCTGGTGGCGTATTACGAATCCTAATGAGGATGCAATGTGGCTATGGGGACTATCAATAGTGTGCGAGATTTGGTTTGCTTTCTCTTGGATTCTTGACATTCTCCCGAAGCTAAACCCTATAAACAGAGCCACGGACCTTGCTGCCTTGCATGACAAGTTTGAGCAGCCCTCTCCTTCAAATCCCACTGGTCGCTCTGATCTTCCCGGTGTTGATGTGTTTGTTTCCACGGCTGATCCAGAAAAAGAACCGCCTTTAGTCACCGCAAACACCCTTCTCTCAATACTTGCTGTAGATTATCCAATCGAGAAGCTTTCTGCCTACATTTCAGACGATGGTGGTGCAATTCTCACCTTTGAAGCCATGGCTGAAGCTGTTCGTTTTGCTGAGGTTTCCATTATCTCTTTCTCTCCCTTTCTCTTAACTAACATAATAGATGATGGCAAAAGTTTGATATGGCTTTTTTGAATTTGGTTTGCAGTATTGGGTGCCATTTTGCAGAAAACATGATATAGAGCCGAGGAACCCAGATAGTTACTTTAGCATAAAAAAGGACCCGACAAAAAACAAGAAAAAGCAAGATTTCGTCAAAGATCGTCGTTGGATCAAGCGTGAGTATGACGAATTCAAGGTCAGGATCAATGGTCTTCCAGAACAAATCAAGAAAAGAGCTGAGCAATTCAACATGAGAGAAGAGCTCAAGGAAAAGCGGATTGTCCGAGAGAAAAATGGTGGCGTATTGCCGCCAGATGGTGTTGATGTGGTAAAAGCAACGTGGATGGCTGATGGTACGCATTGGCCAGGCACATGGTTTGAACCTAAACCTGATCATTCAAAAGGAGACCACGCCGGAATTCTACAGGTAATGAACCTTCAACTTCAGTGATTTCAAATAAACCATAAAACTTTGTCAAACTTGACCTAATTTTTGTAGATCATGAGCAAAGTGCCTGAGCTTGAACCGGTGATGGGTGGACCAAATGAAGGCGCGCTAGATTTCACAGGGATTGATATTCGTGTACCTATGTTTGCATATGTCTCGCGTGAGAAACGCCCAGGTTTTGACCACAACAAGAAAGCTGGTGCCATGAATGGTATGGTCAGAGCTTCAGCTATACTTTCCAATGGCGCGTTCATCCTCAATCTGGACTGTGATCACTACATCTACAACTCCAAAGCTATCAAAGAAGGAATGTGTTTCATGATGGACCGAGGTGGTGACAGGATCTGTTACATTCAGTTCCCGCAACGGTTTGAAGGAATCGACCCATCAGATCGATATGCAAATCACAATACTGTTTTCTTCGACGGTGAGTTGTTGAATTAAGTTCAGCAAGATTGTGTAATGCTTATGCACAAGGCACCATAGCTTAAAACATTGTTCGGTTCTGAAACAGGTAACATGAGAGCACTAGATGGTTTTACAAGGTCCAGTTTATGTCGGAACAGGGTGTATGTTCAGAAGGTATGCTCTCTATGGATTCAACCCACCTCGAGCCAATGAGTACTCAGGGGTGTTTGGTCAGGAAAAGGCTCCAGCTCTGCATGTCCGGACTCAGTCCCAAGCATCCCAAACTTCCCAAGCGTCTGATTTAGAGTCTGATACACAGCCTCTTAATGATGATCCAGATCTTGGTCTGCCCAAAAAGTTTGGTAATTCGACCATGTTCACAGACACTATTCCGGTTGCAGAGTACCAAGGACGGCCTCTAGCAGATCACATGTCGGTTAAAAACGGAAGACCACCTGGTGCTTTACTCCTGCCACGACCTCCCCTTGATGCTCCAACCGTGGCTGAAGCTATCGCTGTCATTTCTTGCTGGTATTGTTTTGAAACAGTAGATATGCTCTGTTAGTATAAATGGTTATGTAGTTATTAAACATGTATGTGGCCTTTCAGGTATGAAGACAATACTGAATGGGGAGATAGAATCGGATGGATTTACGGGTCTGTCACTGAAGACGTGGTTACAGGTTATCGTATGCATAACCGTGGTTGGCGGTCTGTATACTGCATCACAAAACGTGATGCTTTCCGTGGCACAGCGCCGATCAATCTCACTGACCGTCTCCATCAAGTTCTCCGTTGGGCCACAGGCTCTGTAGAAATCTTCTTTTCCAAGAACAACGCCATGTTCGCCACCAGACGGCTTAAGTTCCTCCAGCGAGTCGCCTACCTCAACGTCGGAATATACCCTTTCACCTCAATCTTCTTGGTTGTCTATTGCTTCCTCCCTGCTCTCTGTCTCTTCAGTGGAAAATTCATTGTCCAGAGCCTCGATATCCACTTCCTTTCCTACCTTCTCTGCATCACTATAACCCTAACCCTGATCTCACTCCTTGAGGTTAAATGGTCTGGAATCGGACTGGAAGAATGGTGGAGAAATGAACAGTTTTGGCTAATCGGAGGCACAAGTGCGCATCTTGCAGCAGTCGTCCAAGGTTTGCTTAAAGTAATAGCCGGAATCGAAATCTCCTTCACGCTTACATCCAAATCCGGAGGAGAAGACGAAGACGACATCTTTGCGGATCTTTACATTGTGAAATGGACGGGCTTGTTCATCATGCCGCTTACAATCATCGTAGTGAACCTTGTTGCTATCGTTATTGGAGCTTCGAGGACTATATACAGCGTGATTCCGCAATGGGGCAAGTTGCTGGGAGGAACGTTCTTTAGTTTATGGGTATTGACTCATATGTATCCGTTTGCTAAAGGACTGATGGGTCGAAGAGGAAAGGTTCCAACGATTGTTTATGTTTGGTCAGGGCTTGTGTCCATTACTGTGTCGCTGCTTTGGATCACCATCAGTCCTCCAGATGATGTTTCAGGCAGCGGTGGAGGATTCTCAGTGTAAACTTTGGATCAGAGTGAGAGGATTTTTTACTACAGTATATTTTTGTTTTGTAAAAGTAATTTTGGTTTGTGTAAATTTATGTTGAGAATACATGATCTGACGGATTTGCCCCTCGCGAAACTTGACAAGAAAACAATGGAAATTAGTTTTTCATACGACGTTGTTTCGTTGATTGGGAGTTAAGGAAGCTTCCTTTTATTTCCTTTTTGTGTTAGGTCTCTTTTACTCCTCGACGCTCTCTCTATATAATACCTGAGACTCTTTCTTCTATCTTTCCAATTCGATATCGAAAGTTGAGAGAGTGAAACCCTAATAAGAATCAGAATGGAAACTCGCGTTTTGTTCTACTCCTCCTCTGTTAATCTTTCTTCCACCGTAAGAGACCCTTCTATTTGCAACTACAAAGCGCTTTCCTTGAATCTGAATAAACGTAAGGCTGTTGAACCACCATGTTCGGAATCGAAGAAGAAGAAACATCAGCTCTCTCATGATATCACGGCAGAGACTAATCAAATCGATGACCGCAAGTCTTTTGGTCCAGCGAGGACTACCCAAAAGACGAAGCAATCGGCTATACCTATGAAAGTTTCTAGAAACTAGATCTGGGGTTCATGGAACGGGAGAGATTAAGCAAAACTTGAAGAAGCGGAAGCCTGACGATGTTTGCAAGTCTGTTCCAGAAACATCAAGGCCGCTTAAGTTGAAGACGCAGCCGCCTGCCAAAGTATCTGAAAACCCTAAAAGTTGTCCAGTTTTGAAGAAGAACGCAATAGAGACTTTGGAGCTTTTTGAAATAGCCAAGAAATCTGCTGACGTGGCTAACGCAAAAGGAATTCTCGCTGCTGAAGCGGAGACTTCAATATGCGTAGACAGTCTCGCGTTACTCTTGGAATTCCCGATCTGCTCAGCAGCTATTGAAACAAGGAGAATCATGGCGAGGCTTGAGCATCTTACAAAGCACAAAAATCGAAAAATATGCAACTCTGCATCAGCACTTCTTCACTGTTGGAGGCAGAGTATCAGAGATCAACAACTCAGAGAGTCTCGACAATGCTAGAGTGTCACCAGAGAGAATCTAAAACAAACCAGAGAAGGAAATTATTAATAGGGCTTGTGACTTGGACTACATTGGTTGCTTATTCTTTTTATAAATTAGAATAATGTCGTCACCACTTTTGATTGATTACATTAATCGGAACTCAAAAACAACAGTAAGGAATGTTGTCAGTTGTGAATTTGTTGTAGTACGAATTTTTTACAATCTCTTTTTTTTTTTGTGTTGTTCAAGTTTAGTGTGTTTTCTTCTGTTTATGAGAGAATCAATGAAATTGGAGTTTGATCTGTAAATTTTTTATGATAAACAAGATGTTGTTCCATGAATAAAGGGATTAAGGAAAATTATAGATTCTTATCCTATGTTTAAGTCAATTGGCTAGCTTGATGTCACATACCTAAGTAGCAAAAGGGAAAAGAACATGCTAAACCAGCAGTAAGTAAACAGATTTAAACCAAAAAAAACATTTCGGTTTATATGCAAACCGGCAATACATAATTTATAACGAACCAAAGAGTCCTCTTATGAAACAAATCGGGTAGGAGATTTTGTGACGCGACGACGGCGGAACGATTGCGATCACCGTCACTCTCGTCGACGTTTTGATGGAGGCTTCCTTAATCAAGGAGCTCCAGGTAATCTTTTCATTTGTGCTTTTTTTTCTTCTTCTCGTGATTGCATTAAGCAATAATGATACAATCATGGAATGATATATATCTATTGGATTCATTCTAGGATTTTAGGGGTTTAGGCTTTGGCAACTCTTGGGTTGGTATTTTAAGGTTTTACCTCTCTTTGAATGGTATCTTTATAGACTAAGAATGTTACTTGTTGAATTTTATCTTTTTGGTTTCAAGCATTTGAGGGAGAGCATCACAAATCAATAACGCCAAGTTTCAGTATAATCATATAAGCTCTGATTCTCTTATGTTACCCTTGGTCCAGTTTGTCTTAGCAGGATGCTGAAACAAGGGCCTTAGTGCATTAAGAAACACCGCCTCGAGTTAATTGAAGAACAATCAGAGAAGAACCAAAGCAGTACATCATAAGGACATTATCAGCTATGAGAGAAATCTTAAATAAAGAAAACCAAAAGTTACAGAAACTAGTAAAACCATTTCTTACAATCAGGTAACAACAAATCCACATACTATATTTTCATATTACTTTCTTGTTCTACACTATCCTTATTGTTAAAACTGTCCCATTTTGAATCCAGATTCATAAACAATCTAACTGGATCTACTTCCTTGCCCTTATCTGGACCAACTATCTTGACAAACCACTTTGGCTTGTATGAAGCAATAACATGTGCTGATACCAGTCCAAACAAGAGTCCAGGCCAATACCCTATAACCACTGCTTTCCAGTTTAACACTTCGTCCTCTTCTTCTTCTTTGTCTTCTTCTTTAGGCTGTTGTGCTGGTGGTGAAAAGAAACTTCCTTGGAGAGGAAGACCACATAGACCTGCATTCCCTTCAAATGATGATTCAGCTTGTCCACTAAACTGTGGTCCTTCTGGTATTTCACCTTTAAGTTGGTTATGAGCCACACTTATGTACGCCAGAAACGAGAGGCTCCCGAGTCCTCTAGGAATATTCCCTGATAGTTTGTAGCCAACGTCAAGTGTCTGTATCGAAGCATTGCTAAAGAACTCGTCAGGTATACTTCCTTCCAAGCTGTTCTTCCGGAGATTCACTATTTTTAAGTTACTCAGACATTGAGGAATTTGACCGGTGAAGTTGTTGTAGGATAGATCAAGGACGATGAGAGAGCTTCGGTTGCAAATTGAGAGTGGTATGTTCCCTGTGAAACTATTGTTCCACGCAGACAAGTAGACAGAATTGAGTGGTGGAATAGGAAACTCTCCTGTCATTGAGTTATAGGCAAAATCCATTATCCGCAGTGATGAGTTAACTAAAACTTCTGAAGAACCTTCAAACCCGGTAAAAGAATTGTTAACAAGGTTCACTAAGTTAAGACGAGGAAGCTTCCATAACCACTCAGGTATTTTTCCTTTGATTAGATTGTTGGAAATGTCTATAAGCTCCATATTTTGAAGGGTCTTTAAGATGTTTGGAAACTCGATAATGTCGCATCGCACCAAAAACAAGCTTTTTAAGCTCAATGGAATGTCTGACTCTGAACTTAAACTGGCTGGTAATAACCTATTTTCACGAAGATCAAGGACCAACAAAGATTTGAGAGGAGAGAAGACGCGTAAGTCAATTGGATAACTTATGTTTAAGGAGGAAAGTTCAAGATAGTTAAGGTTGGTGAGCTTTAAGATAGGCTCTAGGATTTGTCCTTCAAATTGGTTATACCCAAGGGACAAATGCACTAGCCTAGATGAAGAAGAAGCGTTGGGTACATCAATAGAACCAGTGAGCCGATTCTTTTTCAGATCAAGATAAGACAAGAAAGGCAAACTGGGTAGTAAGTCAGAAGGTATGGGTCCTGAGAAATGATTGTAAGAAAAGTCTAAAAAAGAGAGCTTTGATAGGTTTTTAACAAGTGGGAATTTACCAGTGAGCTCATTATGGGAAAGGTTAAGATGGGTAAGAAGGACTAGGTTACTAATTTCGGAAGGAACTTGACCAGTAAAGCCGTTAGAAGCAAGAGACACAACCTCTAATCAGCTGAGATTGCTGAACTCAGAAGGGAGTGAAGAGGAAGTGAAGTTGTTGTGAGAGAGATTTAGGTAACGAAGCTGATGCAAACCGAAGAGACTACTGTTGGGTTTGAGGGTTCCAGTGAAGCAACCTCTTGGGAGCTGAAGCTTCGTGACCGCACCAGTCGCGTTATCACACTGGACTCCGTCTAAATAGTCACTGCTGTTGCAACCGTCGGATTCAAACTCGTTCTTGAATTGCATCAAGGCTTGGATCTGGTCTTGACGACAAGTAAGAGCATTGGTCATCAAGAAGAAGCTTGAAGCGAAGATGATACAGTAGAGTAAGGAGCGTACAGATCGCGACATGTTGTTTGAGAGATTTTGAACAAGTTGACGAAATTATTGAAGCAAACAGAGAGATATCAGAAAAAACGAACAAATAAGAAACGCGGGGGTTTTTTAAATGCCACGTGGACGCCTACGTGTCACATATTTCATGAAGCGAAGTCCACCACGTAGGCATGTCTAATGGCTCTACGGCTGTTTTTCAAACAAGAGCGTTTGACAATTCTTTTACATTCATAACAGTTTGACATTCTTACAAGTGTGTTCATACTTCATACTAATATGTATCAACAAGAGAAATCAACATACATAGCATTATTATTACTCGCATTGGATCAAACGAACGCATATTCAATATGATGATGACATAATCTTTTTTAATATCTTCTCTCTACTACTTGATGATATTTGGTTACATAATTTAGATACAAAAGAAAATAAAATAAGTGGGCCTTTCAATAATGAAAAGTTTGGTCAAAACTTTATCTTATCTTTGAATTTTAAAGTAATACATTTATGAGTTTCTTCCCTTACCAAAACAACTCGCATTTATTTGTTTATTGATTGTTTCCAAGTGGAAGAAAAAAAAAAATGATGACCTGGTAAACTGAGGGAATGCAGTGCCAAGTCAACATTTGGGCCTTAAAAGATGGATCAAAGAAGTATTTGTATCAGGCTCTATGAGGCCCAATTAATTTCAGGGGAAAATTTGGTAAGAAAAGTGGAAACGACGGCGTGAAAAGAACTGTAGTCTGTGGAGAAATAAAGAAGAAGCCCTTGTTGGATTCGGCAATAGCAGTCATTTCTCTCGAATCCCATCTATAATCCGATCTGAGAAGTTTCGCCGGAGCTAGGTTTTGTCGATCAATCCTTTTGAATCAATGGCAATGGCTGTTTTCCGTCGCGAAGGGAGGCGTCTCCTCCCTTCAATCGCTGCTCGTCCAATCGCTCCACGCCCAATCGCTGCAACCCGATCTCCTCTCTCTTCTGACCAGTGAGATCTCTTTTTCCTCCCTTTCGTTCTTACCTTTGCGTATAAGCACAGCATTTCGATGTTCTTCGTTGATAGTCTTCTGAATTTGAAATCCGTTAGGTTTGATTTGAGTCGTTGATGTTTTTTTTTTGGTTAGTTTTGACGAAATGATCTGTTTTAGGGTTAGAGCATTTTTCATTTCTTTGAATTTCGAATATACGAGAAACAATCGAATTCGTTTGTTTGATTCTGGGTAGCTGTAGTATATAGCCATTTTGATTTGCCTAACCTTGACAGATTTGATCAGCTTCCACCTGTTGGCGTTTGGTTTTGCCAACATCTACCCAGTTTAATTTTGTTTTTGGGTGTCATTGCGTGTTGATTTGTTGAAATATTGGATGATGAGGACTTAACCTGTATTTGATTTGTAGGGAGGAAGGACTTCTTGGACTTCGATCTATCTCTACTCAAGTGGGTAAGTCTCAGCTGATCATTGGAGATTCGTTTTGCCTAGTTTGGATTTGGGTAGCTCTTGTATAGCTCGTTGTTATAAGAATCTAAAGATGTTCTAATCTGTATGAATTGCTGTTCATGTATTTCTCTATGCAGTGCGTAACCGTATGAAGAGTGTTAAGAACATCCAAAAGATCACAAAGGCCATGAAGATGGTTGCTGCTTCCAAGCTTAGAGCAGTTCAAGGCAGAGCTGAGAACTCCCGTGGACTTTGGCAGCCATTTACTGCACTTCTAGGAGATAATCCCAGTATGGTTGTCAATAAAGAGTAGTTCTTTTTTATTCACTTTATACTTAGTATCAATGTTCTTCTCATGGCTTGCTTTTGTATTGAATATGGATGATGACGAAACAATGTTTTGCTCTTGCTGTATTGTTGGATATCCATCCTCTTGCTATCTCTCTGGTGTTCTTTTTGATATGTTTCTGATTTCTAGCGCTACTTGATGGAAAAACCAGGCATTGATGTAAAGAAGAGTGTGGTGGTCACTCTCTCTTCTGACAAGGGTCTCTGTGGTGGAATTAACTCCACTGTTGTTAAAGTGAGCAGGGCTCTGTACAAGTTGAATTCTGGTATGTTTTGCAAACACTGTTGATGGTTCCGTAGTTTAGTTTTCCTAAATTGCCATATCTGAAATTAATTCTTGTATCATTGCAGGTCCTGAAAAGGAAGTTCAGTTTGTTATTGTCGGAGAGAAAGCAAAGGCTATAATGCTTCGTGACTCAAAGAACGACATTGTCCTCTCTGTAACAGAGCTGAATAAGAATCCACTCAATTATGCTCAGGTAGGTCATAATTGCTAATATTTAGGAGCATTACTTGCTCTCGCTAGTCCATTCGTTCTCGAGCTATGTAATCGTTGTCTGTAGTGTTCCTTATGTTTCGTGTTTCTTCAGGTTTCAGTTCTAGCAGATGACATCCTGAAGAACGTTGAATTTGATGCTTTGCGCATTGTCTACAACAAGTTCCATTCTGTTGTCGCATTTCTACCAACTGTGTCCACTGTTTTGTCCCCAGAAGTATGTTACAACTGTCAAATGTCTCAGGACTATGATTAGTGCTTAGTAGTTTATATTCTGCTTTAACAATAAACGAAATTAAATATGTGTGTTTTTTTGCATTGGAAGATCATTGAGAAGGAGTCTGAAATTGGAGGAAAACTTGGTGATCTCGACTCATATGAGATTGAAGGTGGTGAAACAAAGGGAGAAATATTGCAGAATCTAGCCGAGTTCCAGTTCTCTTGTGTAAGTAAACCAAGAGCTTAATTTGTTTATGGCATTTCAGCAAAGATAAAAACATAACATCTTTGGCTGTTTACGTGAACTCTACCAGGTGATGTTCAATGCGGTTTTGGAGAATGCGTGTAGTGAGATGGGAGCAAGAATGTCTGCCATGGACAGCTCCAGCAGAAACGCAGGAGAAATGCTTGACCGTCTCACCCTCACATACAACAGGACTCGTCAAGCTTCCATTACAACAGAGCTTATCGAGATTATCTCTGGAGCATCTGCACTTGAAGCCGCTAAATAGACCAATCCTTGTTGCTTCCTCATTTTGCTTTGATCTGGGTTTGAATATCTATACCTTGAAGAAGAGTGTGTTTTAGACTCTTAAGGGATACTGAATCAGTGTCCCTTGCTGGCTTCATGTTGAGACCACCAATCTTTGCTCAACGGTTTTATAATAAACATTACCTGTAATTTCCAGCAGGATTACTAATAATTGCTTTCACATTTTGTTCTGATTGAAATTCGCTTCCCCCAGAATTTGCAGTGTTGTTTTGAGATTATCTCCAGTAAAATAATACGATCGTCTCACCCTCACTATCAACAGGACTCGTCAAGATTTATTACATCAGAGCTGATATATTCCCATACGTGTTAGTTATTTTCTTCACTCTGCTTTTGGCTTTGATATTTCCTTTGCTGACTTCTTGTTAAGACCACCAATCTTTGCTCAAAACGTTTTTATAAAAACACCCTTGTGATATCCAGCAGGATTACAAACTTTTGCATTCCCGAACTTTGTTTTCTGTAGTGTTACGTTGTTTTTGGGCAAAAGACCATATACACACCGGTTTGATGATCTTTCTTTTTTTTTAACCATTAAAATAAGCGTTATCTCTTTAAAATTTGACGAATGTCTTTCTCCCTTCTCCCAGGAAGACTTATTAAATAATTATTTACTTTTAGGTCAAGATATCACTAGGAAGACTTCTTGTAAACGCCAGTACCAAGACGGCAAGACTTGAGGACTTATAATCGGTGAAATGTATGTGTCTATCTATCTATAAGATAAGCGACATCTTCATTGCCAAAACCACCTCTACATCTCTTTCCATAAAGAAGATTTTTCATCTTGAAAGTTTTTGCGAAGGCCATAATGTCGGGTTCACATCTGCTTTTGAGTTTTCTCTCGATACTCTTACTCTGTCGAGTCTCTGTGTCAAGCATCTTTATGTTAGACGATCCTGTTGTTGGTCTTGTTGCTTGCCGTCGTCCCAACCATATTCAATCCCTTACACAGTTCAAGAACGAGTTTGATTCCACCGGTTGCAACCAAACTGACTACTTCAATGGAGTCCGGTGCGATAACACGACAGGTGAGGTCGTTAAGCTACAGTTACCAAGTGGTTGTCTCAGTGGAACTCTGAAACCCAACAGTATCCTTTTTGGTTTTCATCATCTTCGTTACCTCAATCTCTCTTACAACAACTTCACTTCCTCTTCACTCCCTTATGAGTTCGGAAATCTCAACAAATTAGAGGTTTTATCTCTTTCCTCTAATGGCTTCATAGGTCAAGTTCCTTCCTCCTTTAGTAACCTAAGCCTGCTCTCCTTTTTAGAACTTTCCCGAAATGAGCTCACCGGTAGTTTCCCGCTTATACGGAATCTAACCAAACTCTTGCTTCTCTAAGACGTCCAGCTTGCCCAGTTGTTTCTTCATGGCACTGACGTCGGATTCCAAGCCCGACAGTTGCTGGACTTCCTTCTGGATGTTCCCCATGACCTTCTCCAACTCTTCTACCTTCTTGAGCGCCATCTAGAAGATCAGTTTCCCAAGAAAGAGTGCTCTGATACCAATTTGATACGTTTTGGATGTTATTCTCAAGAACAGACAAAACGAATAAGAAAACAAAGTTCTTTATTTAGAATGAGACGACGGTACACGATGAGAGAATTCTTTTGGAGTCTCTCCCCTCCCCCTTACAATGTTTACCAATCACTCGACAAAGTTCCCCCGTGCCCGACCTGCTACATAAGTACTACGGTTGATTCCCTGACCCTACCACCCAAACCCGTTACAGACAAAGCAGTAGGACAGTGATGTTTATTCCTTATACTAGACCCTCCCACAAGGCCCACTACACTATTGGATCCTTCTTAGATGACTTCTTAGCCACTTGGGCTTTTATTCTTTCTCTGATAACGGTAAAGGATAGGAGGGTGTTGAACCTCAAATGTATCATTACCCCCGCCTTTGAAATTCACCTTGTCCTCAAGGTGGAAACCTGGAAACTGCCCCTTCATGCTGCTTACCCCTTCCCACGAACATTCGAAATCTGGCAATCCCTTCCATTTGATCAAAACTTCAGATTGTCTTGACCCCGGGTTCTTACGGATGTCCAACACGGCCTCTGGTTCTGCTTCAAGCACCCCTTCCTCTGTTAACTGTTCTGGAATGGACGCGGCCACGACCTGCTCCCCTATGGCTCGCTTCAGCTGGGACACATGAAAAGTAGGGTGCACCTTGGCTTCAGCGGGTAGTTTGAGGCAATAAGCCACCTTCCCAACTCGCGCTTCAATAGGATAGGGTCCGTAGAAACGAGCCGCTAGTTTCTCATTGGTCCTCCTGGCCAAGGAACGGCGTCTAAAGGGGCGCATTTTGAGATATACTAACTCCCCCACTTCGAACTCGATCTCCCTGCGGTGTGCATCGACTCTTGTCTTCATCCGCTGTTGAGCTTTGTGGAGATGCTCACGGATCAGCTCTAGCACAACATCCCTCTCTCGGAGCTGTATCTCCAACTCCGCATTTGAAGTTGATCCCGTTCTCGTATTTCACCAGTGTCGGTGGTTTGCGCCCGTAGACTGCTTGAAATGGTGTCAACCGGATAGCAAAGTGATAAGAGGAGTTGTAGAACAACTTGGCCCATGGAAGAAACTGTGACCACGTTCGCGGTTGTTCTCCTGCTAAGCAACGCAGGTAAGTCTCTAGGCTCCTGTTGGTAACTTCCGTTTGCCCATCGGACTGAGGGTGATACGCGGTGCTAAAACAGAGATTAGTGCCAGATAAGCGGAATAACTCCTTCCAGAATTGATGGTAAACACCTTGTCTCGATCTGACACAATAGTCTTTGGAAACCCGTGCAATCTCACGATCTCCTGGATGAACAGATTAGCGACATCGGTGGCTGTGAAGGGGTGTTTGATGATCAGGAAATGAGCAAACTTGGACAGCCGATCGACGACCACCAAGACGGCGTTGTTCCCGCCCGACTTGGGCAACCCCTCCACAAAGTCCATCGAGATGTCTTTCCAGATCTTCTCGGGGACTGGTAACGGTTGCAACAGTCCCCCTGGTGCCAGGGTCGAATACTTGTAGCGTTGACATACCAAACAAGCTGCTACATGTCTCCTGATGTCCGTCATCATCCCCTCCCAAAAGAACAGTTCCCCAATCCGTTTCTGGGTTTTCAGCACTCCTCCATGGCCTCCTAGTTTTCCGTCATGAAACTCTCTCATGATCAAGCCGGTCAACGCTGAACCGCTGGGTATCACCAACTTCCCTTGTCTCAGTAGCCTCCCGTTGACCAGGGAAAACTCTGGATGGGAGCTCCCGTCTTTTCGTAGGTCCCTGATGATGACCTGTAACGCCGGATCTTTGTCAACCTCTGCGCATATCTCCTCCAACTGAATAGCTGCGGGAACGGATATAGCAAATAGCGAGAGAGAGCATCGGCCGCCTTGTTCTCCAATCCTGGTTTATACTGGATATCAAAATCGAATCCCAGCAACTTGGTGAGCCACCGCTGGTATTCCATGTTTATCTCTCTCTGCTCTAACAGGAACTTCAAGCTTTTTTGGTCCGTTCGCACCACAAACCTTCTTCCCAAGATATAATGGCACCACTTCTGTACGGATAATACGATGGCCATGAGTTCCCTTTCGTAAATGGATTTGAGCCTTTGTCTGTCAGAAAGCGCCTGGTTGTAATACGCGATCGGTCTCTCCTTCTGCATCAGAACGGCGCCCAAACCGAACCCGGAAGCGTCCGACTCCACTACAAATGTCTCGGAGAAGTTTGGTAATGCAAGCACCGGCACGGTTGTCATCGCCGTCCTGAGTTTGTCAAAGGCCGCTTCACTCTTCTCACTCCACTCGAATTGATCCTTCCTCAACATATCCGTGAGTGGCTTGGCTATCTCTCCATATCCTAGCACAAACCGCCTGTAATATCCGGTTAACCCCAAGAATCCTCTCAACGTCTTGATATTGGTTGGTGGTTCCCACTCCAACATTGCCTGAATCTTGCTAGGATCCGCCGCGACTCCTTCTGATGATATAACGTGCCCCAGATAGGCGATCCTGGTTGTGCCAAATTGGCACTTCTTCCGGTTAGCATACAACTGGTGCTGCCGCAACAGCTTAAGAACTTCTCGAAGGTGGTTTTGGTGTTCCTCCATTGTTCGACTGTAGATTAGTATATCGTCGAAGAACACCAGCACACACCTGCGGAGGAATGGGCGGAAGATTTCATTCATTAAGGACTGGAAGGTTGTCGGGGCGTTTGTCAGTCCAAACGACATCACAAGGAACTCGTAGTGGCCGTCGTGAGACCGAAAAGCGGTATTTGGTACATCTTCCGCCTTGACTAGTATCTGATGGTAGCCTGACCTTAAATCCAGCTTAAAGAAGACCCGTGCTCCATGGAGTTCGTCCAAGAGCTGGTCAATCATTGGGATGGGAAAGCTGTCAGGAACCGTGGCTTTGTTGAGGGAACGATAGTCGACACAAAACCTCCAGCTACCGTCTTTTTTCTTGACCAAAAGCACCGGGCTCTAGAACGGACTGCCGCTCTCCTTGATTATCCCTGCGGCTAACATCACATCGATCTGCCGCTCAATCTCTTCCTTTTGTGCGTGTGGATACCGAAAGGGTCTAACACTCACGGGATTACTGCCTGGTTTGAGCGTGATGGAATGCTCTTTACCTCTGGAGGGAGGAAGCCCCTGCGGCTCAGAGAACACCTGCGTGTATTCCTCCAACAATGACTAAAGGATCTCGGGGGTTACATCTTCGCTTTCCTCAGTCGGAGATTTCAGGCTGGTGCATTCCACATATATCACCTCACCGTCCTGTTGCACCGTCTTCCACATGGCCTTAAGAGATATGGACGAGTTCTTTAGGATATGGTCCCCTCGGAGAGTCACCCATTCTCTTCCCAGCATGAAACTCATCCTTTGTTCGAGCCAATTCACCCTCATGTCTCCCAAAGTCTATAGCCACTGCATCCCTAAGATCACGTTGGCCTCTCCCAAGTCCAACGAAGGAAGCTAGTGATCAATGTGTAATCCGGGAGTTGCAACCTCACACACTGGCACACCCTCTTTCCCCTCACCATCACACCATTGCCCATTCTCACCCCATAACCCGCGGTTCCTCTCGGTACTATCCCCAACCTCTGAGCCATCACTCTCGATATGAAGTTATGGGTGGCTCCACTATCAATCATCACCACCACCTCTTCCCCTTGAACATTTCCCTTCAACTTCATAGTTCGCGGAGAGGATATACCCGCCGCAGACTGGATGGATAACGCCGCGAACTCCGGAACCTCAACCGCCCCGGTCTCGTGTTCCTCTCCCTCGTCGTTTCCGCACAACTCTTTGTCGTCCTCGGTAGCCACCAGGATCTGGAGCCCCTTGAACCGACACCGGTGACCGGCCTGATATTTCTCGTCGCACCGGAAACATAACCCCTTCGCTCGTCGATCGTTGGCCTCCGCATCTATCAGCCGTCTGTAAGGGGGTCGTCGTGATTCGGTGGGCTTCCAATTAGGGTTTGTATTTTTTTCCCCATTGGGACGAGACGTTGCCGTTTTGGGCTCATTAGTAACTATCGGCTTTTGCGAAGACAAAGCCGTACCCGCTTGGTAGGACACACGCGATGAATATTTGTCCCCTGTGCTTCTCATCGGCGTTCTGCTTGTGAGCTCCCAACCCGTCGGCGCCGGCGAGTCACCCTGCCCTTCCCAATCTTCTACCAGTCGAGACAGGTCCATCATTTTCTGCAGAGTCCTCGGCTCGAACATCTTCACCCCTTTTCTCACCTTAGGTTTCAACCCTATCATAAAGGCCATCTCTAACACCCGCTCGGAAACCTCCGGAGCATTAGAGGTTAGGGAGATGAACTCTTTGCAGTATTGACCTGTGGAATCCTCCTGTCGGAGTAACAGCAACCGTTCACCGGCGGACAAATCATGAGCCGTGGCGAAGTTACCCAGCACTATGTTCTTCAGCTGCTCCCAACTGAGGAAAGGGTTTCTATCCTTCTCCCAGCGGTACCATGAGAGTGCATCTCCAGCAAAACATACTCTCACCGCTCTCAACTTCTCCTCCTCCGAGAACTCTTGCAGCTCGAAGTGCTGCTCCACCCGAAGAACCCAGCCTTCCGCCTCTTCTCCGTCAAACAGGGGAAGCTCAATCCTCTGTGAGAGTGGTTCCTTCTCTTCCACCGGTAGGTTCCGCCTTTGTGTTTCTCCCACCTCTGTCGTAGGGCTCGGTGGAGGCCGTCGCTGCGACTCTTCCCCACTCTGCTTCTCCACGCCAGAAATTTGGGACTCATCCTCATTCCCTTTGGTCGTACCCCACAAGCGTCGGTCCTCTTCCGCCATCCTTCGTTCCAACCTTTCCAGAACGTCCAGCTTACCCATCTGCTTCTCTAAGACGTCCAGCTTGCCCAGTTGTTTCTTCATGGCACTGACGTCGGATTCCAAGCCCGACAGTTGCTGGACTTCCTTCTGGATGTTCCCCATGACCTTCTCCAACTCTTCTACCTTCTTGAGCGCCATCTAGAAGATCAGTTTCCCAAGAAAGAGTGCTCTGATACCAATTTGATACGTTTTGGATGTTATTCTCAAGAACAGACAAAACGAATAAGAAAACAAAGTTCTTTATTTAGAATGAGACGACGGTACACGATGAGAGAATTTGTTTGGAGTCTCTCCCCTCCCCCTTACAATGTTTACCAATCACTTGACAAAGTTCCCCCTTGCCCGACCTGCTACATAAGTACTACGGTTGATTCCCTGACCCTACCACCCAAACCCGTTACAGACAAAGCAGTAGGACAGTGATGTTTATTCCTTATACTAGACCCTCCCACAAGGCCCACTACACTACTGGATCCTTCTTAGATGACTTCTTAGACACTTGGGCTTTTATTCTTTCTCTGATAACGGTAAAGTATAGGAGGGTGTTGAACCTCAAATGTATCACCTTCTGTCATATCTGAATCTCCGTGGAAACCGTTTCACAGATCCAATTATATTTCCCAACTCCTCTGCTTCATCTCAGCTTGAAACCCTGTTCCTTGGGAATAACCGTTTTGAAGGAAAAATCCTAAAGCCTATCTCAAAGTTCACCACCCTCCAATATCTCGACCTTTCATTCCTAAACATAAGCTACCAAATTGACGTAAGGCTCTTCTTCACTCTCAAATCTTTGCTGAGACTTGATCTTTCAGGTAATAGTTTATTAGCTACAAGTATAAGTTCATATTCCAACATCAAAATGAACTTGGATACTTTGCTCTTGTCACGCTGCGGCCTCAGTGAGTTCCCAAACATCTTAAGAACCTTTCAGAAATTGGAGCATATAGACATTTCAAGAAATATAATCAAAGGCAAAATCCCTCAGTGGTTATGGAACCTTCCTCGTCTGAGCTTAGTGAATCTTGGTAACAATTCTTTCGATGGGTTTGAAGGATCGTTAGAAAATTCATCAGTGCAGATATTAATGTTGGCGTTCAACCGTTTCGAAGGAGCAATACCAATTCTACCACTTTCAATCAATGCGTTGTCTGCACGGAACAATAGTTTCACAGGGGACATACCACTTTCAATCTGCAACCAACCCTCTCTCACTGTTCTTGATCTCTCCTACAACAACTTCACCGGTCCAGTGCCTCAATGTATGAGTAAATTCACGGACGTGAATCTCCGGAAGAACAACTTGGAAGGAAGTCTTCCGGACATGTTCTATGCTAGTGCCTCTCTGCGCGCACTTGATGTTGGATACAATCAACTAACCGGGAAGCTGCCAAGGTCTCTACTAAATTGTTCATCTCTACAGTTTTTAAGTGTAGACCACAACCGAATCATAGACAAATTTCCTTTCTGGCTCAAGGCTTTACCCAATTTGCAAGTCCTTACCCTACGTTCAAACAAGTTCTATGGCCCTATATCTTCTCCTGATCATGGTCCTCTCGCATTTCCTGAGCTGAGGGTACTTGAAATATCAGATAACAACTTTACTGGAAGCTTGTCACCAAGTTACTTTGCTAACTGGAAAGCAACTTCACTTGAGAGGAATAAAGATGGGAGTTTATATATGGGATACAAAAAGGAAACTTCCAAAGATGGTTACTATAGTTACGAAGATACTATAGATTTGCAATACAAAGGTCTATTCATGGAACAGGGCAAGGTCCTTACTTTCTACAGCACCATTGATTTTTCTGGAAACAGACTTGAAGGATTGATTCCTGAATCCATTGGTCTCTTGAAGACATTGATTGCGCTCAACTTATCAAACAACGCATTCACAGGCCATATTCCTCTTTCTTTGGTCAATGTTTCAGAGCTCGAGTCACTAGACCTGTCAAGAAACCAACTCTTAGGGACTATTCCCAATGGACTCTAGACCCTCTCGTTTTTGGCATACATAAATGTGTCTCATAACCAACTCACGGGTGAAATACCACAGGGAACACAAATCACTGGACAACAAAAATCCTCCTTTGAAGGGAATGCAGGGCTTTGTGGTCTTCCTTTGGAGGAAACTTGTATTGGCATTAATGCACCACCACCACAACAACCTAAAGAACAATACAAAGAAGAAGTGTTGAGTTGGAAAGCAGTGGTTATAGGATATGGGCCTGGATTGTTGTTTGGATTAGCAATAGCACAAATCATTGCTTCATACAAGCCGATGTGGCTTGTCAAGATAATTGGTCGAGATAAGAGCAGAAACCGTTAGAATTGTTTTGGTTTGGTCGTTTGATCTTCGAATGTTTTCCAAGTAGTTGATTTGTTATGTAGTGAAGCAGTTCCCTGTGTTTTTTATCTTATGTTTTGTTCTATAATCCATGTGTGGGAGAATCAATGTTTCCGTTTATGTTTTCACTCTCAAACCTTTAATCAGTTTTTTGAAGGCCCTTCACTTCAAAAAGAATGTGTCACACTCTTCGCCACATCACCACTTTGAAATTTGAATAATGCATTTTTCTTCCAAATCACATCAAATTTAATATCTCTGCAGAAAACTTGACCAAGTCTTCTCCAATCCGTTAACAGACTAATGCCATTTCTCTTACTGTAACGCTACTGAGTGTGATGGTTCAAACTGATCTTAACATAACAAAAATTATACCTTTAGAGATTTTACGTCATTGATCTCGTTGGTTGGACATCATCTGTTAATAGACCCATCTTCTTTGTCTCTTTGTTAAAATAATCAAAATTTCTTCTTAAAAAAATATTCATGATGACCATGTCATGTCTCCGTTTACATTTTCTCTCTGTAAAATTACTTTGTTTTGCCTTTGCTTCAAGCATCTTAATGATTGATGCTCTTGTTGTTGGACTTTCTACTTGTCATCCTGACCAGATTCAAGCACTTATGCAGTTCAAGAACGAGTTTGATTCCCGTGGTTGTAACCATAGTGAATACTTCAACGGAGTCCGGTGCAATAACACGACAGGTGCAGTCACAAAGCTACAGCTCCCAAGTGGCTGTCTCAATGGAATCCTCAAGGCCAACAGTAGCCTCTTCGGACTGCATCAGCTCCGTTCGCTTGATCTCTCTCACAACAACTTCACCTCCTCTTCACTCCCTTCCGGATTCGGCAATCTCAACAAATTAAAGGTCTTGTCCCTTTCCTCTAATGGCTTCACCGGTCAAGTTCCTTCCTCATTTAGTAACCTCAGCATGCTAACCGATTTGAACATTTCCCAAAACGAGCTCATCGGTAGTTTCCCACATGTATGGAATCTAACCAAGCTATCAGTTTTAGACCTTTCTCATAATCACTTCACCGGAACCATCCCTTCTTCTCTGCTCTCCATGCCATTTTTGTCATATCTTGAACTGAGTGAAAACCATTTCACCGGTTCATTTGAAGTTCCAAACTCCACTTCTTCATCAAGGCTTGAAACCCTATACCTTGGGCATAACCATTTTGATGGACAAATCTTAGAGGCCGTCTCAAAGTTCATCACCCTCAAAGATCTTGATCTTTCTTACCTAAATATAAGTTACCCAATTGACTTAAACCTATTCTCTTCTCTTGAATCATTGTTGAGCGTTGATCTTTCTGGTAATAGTATATCAGCGGCTAGTTTACGCTCATATTCATATTTCCCACTGAACATGGAGAGATTAGTCTTGTCAGGTTGCGACATAGGCCAATTCCCAAATTTCTTGAAGACCCTTCATAACTTAGAGCTTATTGACATTTCTCACAATAAAATCAAAGGGAAAGTCCCTAAGTGGTTCTGGACCCTTCCGCATCTGCTCGTCGTGAGGGTTGCTGACAATTCGCTCAACGGTTTTGAAGGTTCTTTAGCAGAGGTTTTAGTAAACTCATCGGTGCAGATATTAAGCTTGGCATCAAATAACTTTAAGGGGCCATTTCCTGATCCACCACGCTTTATCAACCTCTTGAATGCACGAAACAATAGTTTCACTGGGAATATACCGCTTTCAACATGCAACCGCAGCTCTTTCAAGCTTCTTATTCTATCTTACAACAACTTCACCGGTCCAATTCCTCAATGCCTAAGTAACTTTAGGATAGTGAAACTCCGGAAGAACAACTTGGAAGGAAGTATCCCGGACATGTTCTATGTTGGTGCCTCTATACAGACACTTGACATTGGCTACAATCAACTAGCGGGACAGCTTCCAAGGTCTCTAGTAAATTGCTCTCGTCTTCAGTTTCTAAGCGTTGACAACAACATTATCAAAGACACATTTCCTTTTTGGCTCAAGGTGTTACCGAATTTGCAAGTTCTTACCCTCAGTTCAAACAAATTCTATGGTCCTATGTCTCCTTATGATCAAGGACCTCTAGGGATTCCCGAGCTGCGGATACTTGATATATCACATAACAATTTTGGTGGAAGTTTGCCAGCAAGTTACTTTATGAATTGGGAAGCATTATCTCTCAAGATGAATGAAGATGGGAGTTTATATATGGTATACAACAAGGAAGCTTACAAGAATGTTTACTATATATATGAAGATGTCATAGATTTGCAAAACAAAGGTCTATTTATGGAGCAAGTGAAAGTGCTCACTCTATATGGCGCCATTGATTTTTCAGGTAACAGATTTGAAGGAAATATTCCTGAATCTATTGGTCTCTTGAAGGCATTGATTTCGCTCAACTTATCGAACAACGCATTTACAGGCCAAATTCCTCTGTCTTTAGAAAATCTTACGGATCTCGAGTCATTAGACCTTTCAAGAAACAAACTCTCAGGGACTATTCCTAATGGACTAGGGAGCCTCTCGTTTTTGGCGTACATTAATGTGTCTCAAAACCAACTCAAAGGTGATATACCACAAGGGACACAGATTATTGGACAAGCTAAATCCTCCTTTGATGGGAATGCAGGGCTTTGTGGTCTTCCTCTAGAACAAAGTTGCTTCGAATATAGTGTGCCTGCAATGCAACCAAAGCAAGAAGACAAAGAAGAAGAAGAAGAAGAAGATGAGGTGTTGAACTGGAAAGCAGTGGCTATAGGATTTGTTCCTGGAGTGTTGTTTGGATTGGCAATTGTAAAACTCATTGCTTCATACAAGCCAGAATGGCTTGCCAAAATTATTGGTCCTGAAAAGCGCAAACACCGTTAGATGATTAACCTGGTTTTACATGTGATCTTTGAACGTCTATATCAAAACGTTGCTGGTTAGTGGTTCCTTATGTTTTTTTGTATGGTCATGTGAGGCTTTGTTCTATTTCCTTTTCAATAAAGTAAGAATGCTGAACTTTTGGTAGTTGGATAAATCTTATAATGATGGCATTTGGAAAGGTTTGATTCACCATCGCTTCTTGTCCAATTACTCTGTCCCAAAAAATGTAAGAATTTGCTCTGTTTTGTAAAGTATTGTGAAGAAACAGAGGAGATGAGAGAGAAAAGCAGAGCAAAGTGATAAAAAGGAAGAACAGTTGTTTCAGTTGTCTCTATGTTTCATATATCGCAGTAACAACTGTACATAAACCAAAGCTATAAGAACTCTCTCCTTATCCATTCCTATTTCAAAAAGCAAGTATGAAGCTGCTCTATTCTATTTACCTTTCTACACAAGGCAAGAAGCCTTTCTAAAGTCATATCATCTACATCTCGCTCTCTTTCCCTCCATATCTCTCTGTTTCATCGATCAATGGAAACTGTATAAAACGAAAGCTAGTCAAGTTGGACCTGCACCAAACTTGTAGAACCTTTAGAGAGTTTTTCGACCGTTGTATTCAAATCCTCGATGCTATCTGCAGACATGAGATCATAGTTTCTGCTGGCATCTGGTCTTAGCGCGTCAATGGCATTGCGGATGTCTCTGACGGTTTGATCGAATCTAAAAGGTATCTTTGCCTCTTTCCCATCGAGAAGTATGATCGTCATTGTAATAGTATTCGGCGCAGCTAGTACGGCCTCGGTGCTTGAATCTTCCTCGACAGCACTACCCTTCAAATTTCCCTGACAATATTATGATGACAAAACTCAATGCTCAGAATGGAAAATGGAGAAAACAGACAAGGTCCAAAGTAACACCATCAGGAGATATACATTTATAAAACTAAGATTTTCTATTCTTCATTGCCAAGCTCTATTTTAAGCTAAGCTTTCAGGCTAACACAATTGGAGAAAGTAGCAAGGCTATAGTAAATAGTAGTGCAGAGGAAGAGAAGGAAAGTTACATCCACTTGAGACGATTCCAATGGAGAAATAGCTACGGGGACACTTTCATCACTAGCTTCTTCGAGTGGCTCTTTTGTCTCGGTCGGATCAACGTTCATGAAACTGTACAAATAGGTGAATCAGATATTGATGTTCTGAGATCTTGAAATAACAACAGAGAGAGTCATACTAAGTAAAAGTATATACGGGTAAGTCACCTAGAAGAAGAGCTCCCGGAAGCCTGAAACTGTGTTTGTGAAGGTAATGCCTTGGATGTTACAGCCTCTGAGGGGATGATACGCTCCGGCTCTTCCATGAAAGAGTTGATGGCACCTTGTACATTCCATTTGAAACTTTCGAGGTAAGACACTGCGAAATCTGGAGCCACTGCAGTGACCTCGCAAAACTGCTTGATACTTTCAGCCTTCGTATCAGACAACAGTTCATCTTCCTTTGGCGGTAGTTGCTCTGGCTGAATCCGCAACGCATTCGAAATCCGACGTGAGTTCAACACCTCTGGCGTCGATGTTGGCGCCACGGATACCTCATTCACAGAAACCACTGGCAAAGACGTAGCCTTTAGGGGAGGCAATGTTTTTCTGCGGCAAGCCTCCATCGCAGAAGCCAAATCCCAATCGAATCCTTGGAGGTAATAGAGTGCTTCAGAACGACACACTCCAGTTTCATTACAGATTCTATCAACCTTATATGGCGGAGGGTGGTCTTCCTTGATCTGAGCAGAACTCTTGCTACTTCCCTGAATCTGAATGGAGAAAATGCAAACACAATTTGACAAAGCCTAAGAAAGATCCATCTAGATGATAGAACCTAACTAACTAAAGACCTTGCAAACACAACTTGAGAACACAGCAGAGTCAATAGAAGATTAGTACCTGCACTTGAGACGAAGACGTTATAGGCACATCGTGTAACTCAGGCATATCAAAGTCCATCAAACTACACAAGTAGAAGGAAAAAAAAGTAAGATTCTTCTCAACTTAAACCCTAAATCAAGAAATCACAAGAAAAAAATGAAAAAGTTACCCAAAGGAAGAAGAAGAGCTCCCGACTTGATAGCCAACTGAAGATAGTGGTGACGGTAGATGTAACGACGGAAGAGGCGGACCTCTACGCTCCATCATCTCCGCAGCCAACGCCACCGATGTTTCATCTTTCGAGAACCCTTCAAGAGTCGGA
This sequence comes from Camelina sativa, assembly GCF_000633955.1. Taxonomy (NCBI): domain Eukaryota; kingdom Viridiplantae; phylum Streptophyta; class Magnoliopsida; order Brassicales; family Brassicaceae; genus Camelina; species Camelina sativa. The sequence continues at coordinate 3,460,527 of NC_025691.1, forward strand.
ATATAAGCCTCTGGAATACGCTGCAAACACGACTCATCAAACATCTCGTGAAGATCATCATCATCATCTTCATCCGAGTCGTCTGACGAATACGGAGTCTCCTCCGATTCTCGTTGTAAAAAGTAATGGTTTACGGCTGCGTCGATATTCCAATTGAAGCGTTCGAGATAAGCGACGATTTCTTCCAGAGACAGTCCATAAGCCACGTCGCGGAACCGATCGATTCGTTCTTTTTTAATTTCAGGCGATACTCCCGTCGCCGGATTCGAACTCCGAGGTGAATCGAACAGTCTTGGCTGTGTTGACGGAAACGGAACCTGCTGATTCAAAACACAAGGTTGATTGATCGTTGTTGTTAATCGAGTAGATGAAGACACCTCCGCCGTGGATTTCGCGGTAACTAAAGACTTCGTCGTCGTCGTCGGAGAAGATTTAGCCTTGACGAAAGGCAGGGTTTTGACGCGGCAAGCTTCAAACGCCGAAGCAAAATCCCAGTCTAATCCTTCTAAGTAATAGAGTGCTTCTTCTCGAGGGACTCCAAGATCATTGCAGATTCGGTTCAAATCCGCCGTATCAGCCATCGTCGTCGTCCCCGATTTGGGCGGCACTTTACAATCACAATCTTTTTTTTTTTTTTTCCCAAACAAGTAAAACACTGCTTCGTTTTTTTAGTATAGTGCAGTCACAAACGACGTCGTGTAACTCAATCATATCAACTGAACGTGAGGGGCAAAATGGTGAATAACTATGATGATATTAGTTTTCTTGATGCGACTGCGTCGTTTTGGTATAGTAGATAAAATATTAAACGACATTGGTTAGGTTTACATTCATAAACACGAAGGCTGGAAGTGTAAGATAACTGTACCAAAAGGCAAAAAGCAAGAAGAGACCGTTTTATTTGCGTCTAACGAAAAAAATCAACATAAATACTTTCATAATTAATGGCTTTTATTTAATAAAATTAATAATTAGACTTTGAAATTTGCAGTAGAAGTTTCTAGAATAGCTTTTCGATTTTGTTTTTTAAAAACCGATTATCATTCAAGGGCCTTGAATGGCACTAGATTTTACATTGGGTTTTGGCTTTAGATTATGGAAAATCCATTTTTGAAGCCATTCAAGATTATGAAAAAATAGATTTCCTAAAATTTAGGAAAACTAGTTTTTGAAGGATTTTAGCATTTCCTTCATAAAATCTAAAAACCACATTTTGTGGGTTTTCACTTTTCAACATGATTTTTTTTCTTTTTCTTTTTCCTAATATATTTATTTATTTTAGTTTACTTATAAATTCCAAAACAAACGAAACTATTTTTTTGTGCAAGGAACAAACTAAAACCTATTCTACGGATATTTCCTCAAGACTTGCATCTTTGTTATTATTAAACTAATTTTTTTTATATACTTTTTTTTACTATAAAAGAGCTACGTTTCATACTTGTCTTCTACACTCACACAAATTTCATTCCCATCCCCTGAGTGCAAACTTCTAAGCAAATCAAGCTTGGATTTTTTGCGGTAAATTTTAGTCTAACACCATTATTTATTTATATCAACACTATTTAGTTAGAAAATTTTATTTTGTTGTTACGATGTTTACATTAAAAGTTATTGTAGGTATGGCTTATCGAGGACAATCATCAAATGCTAGAGAGGTACTTATTTAGTTGATATGTTTATTTTCTAGTAATGTATATCCTACCGTAGTACAAAATTACCTTGACTAATTATGTGTATGTAAATAATTAATATGATATAAAGCCGAAGATTCAATGGACCGATAGTATGGTTCATCATTTACTTGAAATATATGAGACTGAGATGGAGCTTATTAATTGGCGTATTGGCCCTCTAAAGAAAGAGAGTAAAGCGAGAATTAGAAAAGGATTTCAAGAAGCCACAGGTCACGATCTTGAATGGCTTCCACTAAAAAACAAATTTTACAGTTTCAAAAAGCTATATGATGTTTATTGTCGTCTGATCGAAAAAACTGGAGTTGGACTTGATCCCACCACTCTAGCTATTGACATGGACGACTCATGGTGGGATGAACGTATTAAGGTAATATTTACGTATCCTATCACATGATATTGTTAGTTAACAACATATATAGTAAACTAATATATTAAATCTTTTATATATATATAGGAAACACCAATTGCTTCGAAGCTCCGAGAAAATCCTCTTATCGACCTCGATATAATGGATCGGCTTTTCAGCACCAAACACATCAATTCAGACCATATAGCTGAAGAAGATTCTGATTCAGATGAAGAATTAGAGCAAAACAATACTCCGATGCAGTATATGGAAGGGATTCGGGATGAAATTTCTGCATCACTATAGAGTTCTAGATGATGATGATAGTACTTTTGCAATAATGTGTTTTCTGTTTGCAATAAACGTATTTTTGTTTTCTACATCACTGTATTTTTTTCTCTCTAAAAAATAACTTATAATCTTTATTTTACTATTTAAAAAATAATTATTATACATAAAAAACCAAAAACTAATCAAGTTACCATTCAAGATTTTTCAAAAACTAAAATCTACACCATAAATCAAAAACTTAAAAAATCAAAATCCAAAATCCAAAAACTAAAAACCAAAATCTAAAAACCAGTAAAAAACCAGCAGCCATTCATGGCCAAGATTTTATATTAAATAGATTCTCTAAAAAATAGCTTTTTTACAAATACTAACAAAATTAGAATCCAGATAACTAGATATTTTAAGAAAAATTCAGGATACCTATTTTTTTTCTATCTCCTTTTGTAAACATTTTTAAACAACCAAAAATCAAATTCTATTACTAAAGAACTAAAAACCCAAAAACTAAAAACCCAAAAACTAAAAACCAAAAAAAATATAACTTTAAGAATCATTTAAGAACACCCTCAACTATTCATGGCCTTAATGTTCACTTGTTCAGCATTTTTAAAAATATATTAAATTTTTAGAGAAATTTGAAAATTACATTCAATATTGTAGTTATTTGAAAACTACACATTTTGAAATAAAAATTGACAGATTACCCTTTTTAATAAAAAAATATTTTAACAATTAAATAAAAATTATAAAAACAACAAAAAACCAAATTTAAATTTTAGAATAATTCAAATATAAAAATAAATTACTTTCAAAAAAATTTAAATTCGGAATAAATTATTAATAAATATAAATTATAACAAAAATGAATTTATTGTATTTTAAATAATGATTACATGAATCAATTTTTGACCTTAAAATTGTGAATAAAAAAGAATTTAAATATTATTGTTGATATTATTTAGATCTAAATTTATTTAAAAATAAATAATTCAAGATTATACAATTTATAATATATATATATATTAATGTTTTAAACTTATTTTAATCAATTTTGATTTATTTATAATGTCGACTTTTTGAACAATCGTTTTGTTTTTTACTTATATTGACTTAATTATCTTTGTCATCGACTTATATTAAAACAATTGACTTATGTTATGGCTAGTGTATTTATAACATAGTCGATTTTTTTAACTGTTGACTTATTTTTTTTCATCGATTTACATTTTTTTCTGTTTATTTGTTTATTCATTGTTGACTTATTACATTTTACATTGATTTATTAATAAGGCCGATATTTTGAATGGTCGATTTAAGTTTAATTTTTGTCGACTAGTTTATTTTTCCATCGATTTATTTTAAAATTCTCGACTTTTTTTTGTTTGATTGTTTTTTTACATAGTCGACTTTTGATGATGTTGACTTATATTTTTTTTGTTTGGTCTTAGTATACTTATTTCATTTTATGTTGACTTATTAATATGTTTGACTTTTTGAATTGTAGACTTATATTTTATTCCTGTTGATTTATGTTTTTTCTTTGTTGACTTATATTAAAAAAGCCTACTTCTTTTTTTATTAATTGATTTGTTATATAGTCAATTTTTTTGAACTGATGATTTATTTTCTAAAAGCTCACAATATTTGATTATGTTATTAAACTTAATAATTTTAAAATAAATTAAAATTATGTAACTTATATTTGAATTTTCAGTAAAATATTTAATATATAGAAATATATATATTTATTTTTCAAAAAATATTTATTGAATGAAAAAATTGAAGAATTATTAGTGAATTATATTTAAAACTAATATTATCTAAAAAATTTACTAACCATAAATCGAAAAAGAATAATTCTAATTAGTTTTATTTAAATTTTGTATAAGAAAATTTTTAAAATTAAATTACTAAATAATATCAGATCTTTAATCACAATTGAGTAACTGATTATTGGATTGTCATCCACGATCTAGAAGATTTAATAACATAGAATTTCGTTTTTTAATTAATTTATAATTAAATATTATTTAACAGTTAACTAAAATCCATATTTTATTGGAAACTGCATTTCAAGATTGTACTGTGATTCTACAAAGAAACTTGTTCACATTACTTCCTTTCAACAATTTATAATATTACTTGTTCACGTTATTTATACAATTATATATAATAAATTAATTCATTATTTTTTAAAATATTTTTTAGCAAAATTTCAAATATCTAGTTTACACAATGTTTTTAAAAATATTTTTTTTCAAATAAATTAATTTAATTATATTGTATTTAGTTCTAATTAATTTTTAATTGAGGACAAAATAGTCATTTAGTTCAATAAATAAAGTACATTTCAAAGACTTAAAAATTTAGTATAGATTTCAAATTTCCTATTAAGTTTAAGGTATGTATTCAAATTTTTTCAAACAATTTCCAATAATATACAACCCTAAAGAATGCTGAATTTTATTGTTGTCAATCAACGACTTAAAACTTAAAACTCAAAACATAAATGCAATAAAAGAGATGAGGACTAACAGAGGATGAAACAATGAACATGTAGATTAATGCCAAATCATAGAGATAGTAAATATGAAACTCAAACTTGATATAGTAGTAGAGAATACTAAATAAGAGTCATGAATCATGATTTAACTTTTGATGGATAAGTTACATAGGTGAAAAGAGAAGATTGTGATGAAGAGAAATAGAAGAAAACTAGAAATGGCAACCAAAAAGACTCGTGAGGTTAGCTAGACAAATAGGAATTAAAAGTTGAAAAAAAAGGAACAACAGTTGTCTCTATCACTCTATGTTTCATAGATCGCAGTAACAACTGTACATAAACCAAAGTTAAATGAACTCTCTCCTTATTATCCATTCCTATTTCAAAAAACCAAGTATGAAGCTGATCTGTTTTGTTTTTACCTTTCTACACAAGGCAAGAATCCTCTCTAAAGTCATCTACATCTATCTATCTCTCCCCCTCCATATCTCTCTGTTTCCATCGATCAATCGAAACTGTTTAAAACCAAAGCTAATCACGGTAGACTTGAATGAAAGTTGTAGAACCTTTAGAAACTTTTTCGATCGTTGTATCCAAATCCTTGCAGTCGTCGAAATTTGTAGACATGAGAATGTAGTCGCTCCTGTCATATGGTCTTCGCACTTCAATTTCATTGTGGATGTCTCTGACGGTTTGGTCTGGTCTAAAAGGAATAGCTGCCTCTTTCTTATCGTGTAATATGATAGTTATCATAATTTTCTCCGTGCTTGAATCTTCCTCGTCAGCCTTACCCTTCAATTTTTCCTGACAATATCGTGATGACAAAAACTCAATTGCTCAGAAGAGGAAATGGAGATAACAGACAAGGTCAATCCAAAGTAACACCATCAGGTGATAAAACTAACATCTCTATGCTTTCATTGCCAGGTTCTGTTTTTAAGCTAAGCTTGCAGGCTAACACACAACTAGAGAAAGTAGCAAAGACTATAGTAAAATAGTGCAGAGGAAGAGAAGAAACGTTACATCCACTTGAGACGATGCCAATGGAGGAATAGCTACGGGGGCACCTTCATCACTAGCTTTTTTGAGTGACTCTTCTGTCTCAGTCGGGTCAGCAACGTTCATGAAACTAAGTGAATAGCAGAAAAATAAAAAGATTCTCAGATATGGATGTTCAGAGATATCGAAATAACAGCAAAGAGAGAGACTCGTACTAAGTAAGTATATACGGGAAGTCACCTGGAAGAAGAGCTCCCGGAAGCCTGAAACTGTGAAGTCGAATGATCATCCTCTGAGATACGCTGCGGATTCGGATTTTCAAAGCACTCGTCCATTAAAGAGTTGACGGCATTATTTACATGCCATTTGTAGCGATTGAGGTAAGCCTCTGCGACTGATGGAGGCGCTCCAGTGACATCGCAGACATTTTTGATCTTTTCATTATTTGTTTCATCTTCCTTTGGCGGAATTTGCTCTGGCTGAATCCGCAACGCATTCGAAATCCGACGTGAGCTCATCACCACTGGTCTCGATGTTGGCGCCGCCACGGATATCTCATTCACCGAAACCACTGGCAAAGATTTAGGGTAAGGCAATGTTTTTTTCCGGCAAGCCTCCATCGCAGAAGCCAAATCCCAATCGAATCCTTGGAGGTAATAGAGTGCTTCAGAACGACACACTCCAGTTTCATTGCAGATTGTATCAACCTTATATGGCGGAGGAGGGTCTTCCCTGATTTGAGCAGAACTCCTGCTACTTTCCTGAATCTAAATGGAGAAAAATGTAAACAGTTCCTTCATCATAAAGCAAACACAAATCTTTGTGCATCAACTACTTTATAAAACGATCGGAACAGAGTAAAACGATCAGGGAAAATGTTAAACAGTTCCCTACTTTATAAAACGATCTATAAGAAAACAGAGTAAACAACAAAGCCAAAGAATTAAAGACCACCATCTAGAGATTAAACTAAGATTCAAACTCTGCACTAAAATGTTCTGTTTTTGAGAACAATGCAGAGAAAGAGACGATTAGTACCTGCACTTGAGATGAAGACGTTATAGGTACATCGTGTAATTCTCCCGTGTCATGCACGTCATCGCCCATCAAACTGTACAAGTAGACAAAAGGAGTATGAAAATTAAAAACCCTAAATCAAGAAATCACAACTAAACCCTAAATCAAGAAATAACAAGAAAAAGCAAATGAAAATTACCGAGAAGATGAAGAAGAGCTCCCGATTTGATAGTTTCCAAGTGAAGATAGTGACGACGGTAAATGTAACGGTGGAAGAGGCGGACCTCTGTGACTCATCCTCTCCGCAGCCAAAGCCGTCGATATATCATCTCCCGCAGTTACAGGGATATAAGCCTCAGAAATCCGCTCCAGTGAAACCGACTGATCAATCATCACCTGAAGATCATCATCGTGATCATAATCCTCGTCAAAAGAATACGACGACTGTGGTGGAGGAGCTTGCTCGGGATCATATAAGTGGTTTATGGCTACGTTTACATCCCAATCAAAGCGTTCGAGGAAAGTGACGAGTTCTTGCAGAGACATTCCATTTCCAGGAGCCACATCTAGGAATTGTTCGATGCGTTTTTTCTTAACTTCAAAAGATATCTCCGTCGTCGTCGCCGGATTCGAACTCTCAGGAGAATCGATCGTTCTTATTGACGCTGTCGAAGGATTCTGGTTCGATTTTGAATCGAACGGTGTTGACGGATCAACCTGATTCAAACAAGGTGGATTGTTGATCGTTGTTTCTCGAGTAGATGAAGACTCCGCCGCCGTGGATTTCTCAGTAACTGAAACCTCCGGCGAAGATTCATTGCATATTTTGTTAGATTCCTCCGGATCAGCCATCTTCGTCGTCAACAATTTTGGGCGGGACTTTCCAACTTTTTCTTCTTTCTCAGAATCTTTTTTTGCAAGACTGACGAATTTTGATTATTTTCTTGATGATAACAAACAAATGTACTGCGATCGTTTTTACTTTTTATAGTACATTCCCAAACGACGTCGTGTGCCTTATATTATTAGTTTATTACATCAACTTAACCCGAGGGGTAAAATAGTAAATAACTAGAAGACCTTTTTAACAAATGATTTAAGAATAATAAACACTTTACTGATAATTCATTTATATACACCCTTAATTAAGTCGATATTGATAATCTATTTACTATTTTTTTTTTCCGATATTTATAATTCATTTCCAAAATCCTATCTCTTATAAGTTGTCACCCAAGCTCAGGTTTTGAACGTAATGATCCGGGTGTGTCCTCTGACCCATAGCTTTGATTTGTATTGTTGTAACTTGGAAGACTTAAGAATGTTGCTTGTGTTTTTCTTCTTTTAGCAACTAAGAAATGAGGCAACAAACCATTAGTTTGGCAAAGTATAAAGAAAACATCGAAAAATAACAGACTAGTTTTTAATTGAGAAAATGCAATTATTGTGGTGGTTAAGTATATCAAAATAATTATGAAATCTCAGTACAAGGACTAAGGACTTTCACGTCTTGCGTTGCTAATTATGATTGCTGATGTCCCCAAAGTCGCTTCGGTGACTTTTAGGAATTTGATTTATTTTTCTCCAATTTATTGATTATTAACTCTTATCTTTCTTCCGAATTTGATTTCATACTGCTTCTTTTAATTTGTGGAAAAAATGAGTTTATATATGCGGACCAATGGAAGAGGAATTTGAGTTTAATTTCTTTTGATTTTAGGATCGAATTAATTAAGGGTCTTTTGTTAATAATCCTGTAGAAATATATCACATACTATCATAGGGTTTCATCGGAGTTTTAGGGTTCAAAAGTATAGACGGTGGGGAAAGAAAGATGATTTATAATTTTGACGTTTAACCCCTGAACATTGAAGAAAGGGGGTAAAAAATATAAGAATATGCAAAAAATATAGGCTTCGAACTCACAATGTCTTAGAGCAACAACAACAAAAAGGAAGATTTTGAGTCTTGCAACTAAGGTTCTCATGTGTGGTTTAAACTTGGGTTATTCGTCCAAATATGATATCTTCATGCTTGTATGTAGTATAGTACTATAATATTGGTTATCAAGTATAATTAATATTAAGTAAGGTAATGTGAACGATATTTGTGTTGTATGTAGATGGAAGAGACATGCTCAAAAAAAAAAGGACTAGCTAGAGATGTGGAAACGTGGACTAAGATTGATCCTGAAGTGAGTGTCTTCTGTTTATATTTAAGTTTAGAAGTAAGCTTCGTTTGATTCTTATACACGTCTTAATTTTGGGTAAATGCATGCATGGCACTGATGACAGGATGACTTCGGGAGTCTAGTCAATAGTGATGCACAGTCCTGGTGATGCATATATGCTCATCACCTCATTCACTTTGCTAATATGTCATATTTTCTATACAAGGGACTTGTTGGAAGAGAATTGAGTTTCTTAGTAATGTTTTTACTTAGATTTATTAATTTCATACATTAAGTGTGGTATCTTTAGATGAGTGAAGAGTTACAACTCTAACTGTTTGTGTTGTTTCGGTCGTGTCGGTTAAGTCCGATATAAGACGTTGGCTTTGTATTGTAACACAATCAGTTTTCATAATCTAGAAGTTGTGTTTTGAGTAAAAGAGAAAATTGTTTATCATTCTCTGTTCTTCTTCTTTCCTCTTGCTCTCATATATACTCTGTTTTCAGAATCAAAGATCAACAGGGCTTTTGATCTTGATCGGTTTATCAATGTGTTTGGTTTCTTCTAGTTCTACCTTTACCTTATGATTGGCTTAGCAGACATTGCAGTGAGAGCGTCTACTGAGGAACCGGATGTGTGTCACAATGTTTGGTCATCTCAACCATATATGGTGGGATGTATGTTGCTCTCCCCATACGAGGTTACATTAAATCATGTTGAGGCTTTGGCCCTTGGTTTCCTAATAGTATTATTATTTTTCTGGTGTGTTTTCGTTTTATATTCCACTTGTACTCCAGCAGAATCCAGCTCATTTGGAAGACGACTCCTTAACCCAAACATTGCTTTAAGATTTACTATTTATGTATGTTAAATTTTAGGATTTTCCCTAAAAAAACCCAAATAATTAGTTGCAAGAATTTATCATTTTATTGAGAAATTTTTTTAATACATACCTTAAACTTAATAGGAAATTTGGAATCTATACTAAATTTTTTAACTCTTTGAAATGTACCTTATGTATTGCACTAAATGACTATTTTGTCCTCAATTACAAATTATTAAAAATAAATACAATTTAATTAAGTTAATTCATAAAAAAAAATTAAAACATTGTGTAAACTAATATTTGGAATTTTGCTAAATTATTTTTGAAAATGATGAATTGATTGATTATATATAATATTAATCAATAACTAAAAATATTTAATTCAGATAAAATAAATAAAATCTTCCCTTAATTAATAATTAATTAAACATTAAAAAATAAACACAAAATAATTAAATTAATTTATGTTAGAAAATTATTTTTAAAAATCACTTTTTATAAATTAGATATTGAAAAATTTTAGATAATGATGAAGTAGTTTATTATGGATAATATTAATCAATAACGAAAATTAAAATTCAGATAAACGAAATAAAAATGATCGTGGATCACTCAATTGTTACTTAATTGTGATTAAAAATCTGGTATTATTTAGTAATTTAATTTAAAAAAATTATTATATAACAACTAAAATAAAATTAATTAGAATTATTCTTTTACGATTTATGTTTAGTAAATACTTTTAGATAATATTAGTTTTGAATAAATATATAAATCACTGATAATTATTCAATCTTTTTTATTTAATAAAAAAGTTTTGAAAAATAATTATATATTTCAATTTATTTTGATAATTATCAAGTTTAATAAAATAATAAAATAATTATGAGCTTTTAGAAAATAAATCAGCGGTTCAAAAAATCGACTATGTAACAAATCAATTAATAAAAAAATAAATCGACTTTGTTGATATAAGTCAACAAAGTAAAAACATAAATCAACAGGAATAAAATATAAGTCTACAGTTCAAAAAGTCAATCGTATTAATAAGTCAACCTAAAATGAAATAAGTCTATTAAGACAAAACAAATCCACGGGAAAAAAATATAAGTCAACAAACAAAACAAACAAGTCAACATCATCAAAAGTCGACTATGTAAAAAAACAATCAAACAAAAAAAAAGTCGACAGTTTTAAAATAAATTGATGGAAAAATAAATAAGTCGACAAAAATTAAACTTAAGTCAAATTCAAAATATCGACCTTATTAATAAATCAACGTAGAATATAATAAGTCAATAATAAGTAAACAAATCAACAAAAAACAAATATAAATCAATGAACTAAAAAAATATGTCAACCATTAAAGAAATCGACTATGTTAAGATTAAGTGTAGTTTTCACAAATTTTATAAGATTTGGTGTATTTATAAAAAGAGAAATTCCTTTAAATACCACTAAAAAGGTTTTTTCCAAAAATACCACATTTTAGTTTTTTTTTCCAAAAATACCACAAAAGATTTTTTTTCCAAAATTACCACAAACACAAAAAATTGATTTTTAAGAATGTAAATTTTTTTTTTAGGTTTGGGTTGACACATTTAGTTTTAGAGTATAGTTTTTAGGGGTAGTGTTTAGTATTTAGAATTTAGGAATTAGTTCTTTAGTTCAATTATGTGGTATTTTTGGAAAAAAATATATTTTAGTGGTATTTTTGGGAAAAAAACTAAATTGTAGTATTTTTAGAACAAAAACCTATTTTAGTGGTATTTATGATAATTGCCCTTATAAAAATCTCCCTTTTATTGAAGTTTCCACACACTACAACAATCCTATATGAAAAAGCTCTCTAAACAGATTCATATTCTATCTTGTCGATCTTGTTAAAAGCAAGATGGATCGACTAAACATGAAACTTGAATAAAGACATATATGTACGTTTTACTGGTGATAAACAATACAAGTTACTAGCGAGTCAATTATTGTCACAACACACCGTGGGTGACTGTTGTAAAAATATGCAACGTATGACAAGGGAATGCTATTCTCATTGCTTGCCCCCAAATGATTTCGTCCACCGGAAGAGAGGACGAGATTCTCCACTAAATTTGAATCGATTCATTTGTTTTGTTTCAAACCCAATTCTTGATGTTTCAGTTTTTACTTGTGAATTCCTCCCCTAGTTTCGAATTCAATTATGGTCGTTTTGTTTTTGATTTGTTTCTCTCTTTCCAAAATATTTTAGTTTTTTTTCTTCTTCTATATAAATGTCATTGAGAAACACAAACACACACACGCCTAACTTCTATATATATATATATACACAAACACAACTCTCTATACATAAATACAAATACACAACATGAACAACACACAAGCTAAGTCAGTTTCAATTATTATTGCTTGACATCCTAAAAAAAAAAATACCATGTAAGAAAAGTCCATAAAATTATGTCCCTCTAATTTCTAATAATTTCTTGTGATAGTAATTTCTTTTTTTTTCTCTCCTCAAATGAAAGCATCTGATTAGAAGACGCTATCTTAATCATACGTATAATTAAATATTATGGAATCACTATTTTTGGGATTTTGAGAATTTCTGGATCGAAAAACCCGATAATTTACATCAACTATTTACTAATATTGGTGTTGCCTTAAAAACACTAGATCATCGTCTGTTCATCCATGGAAATCCAATGGAATTTGGCAAATGCAAAAAAAAAGTAATTTTGCAGCTGTTAACATTCTGAGTAATAGTGGATTCTTTTTGGACTATCTATAAAAGTACATCCTATTTTCATGTTGTTCCAAAACCATATAACATTTACTTGATTCTCGCCTTCCATGATTATCGTTAGGTATTGCTATCATTATCTATAATCAAATCCCTTCTCAAGACATAGGGAAATGGTATATGGTTTTGGAAAACGACTTGAAAAGAGGATGTCCTTTTATATGTATCCTAAACAGAATCCACTATTAGTCAGAATGTTAACAGTTTCGAAATTACTTTGTTTGCATTTGCCGAACCCCATTGAATTAACATGGATGAATAGACGATTATCTAGTATTGTTAAGGCAACACCAATATTAGTAAAACGTTAACGTAGATTATCGGTTTCGTCGACCCAAAATTCTCAAAATTCCAAAAAATAGTGACTCCATACTTTTTAATCATCTTGTGTATTTGTGTTTATGTATAGAGACTGTGTTTGTGTTTATATAGAAATTTGTATGTGTTAATATAGGAGATAGGCTTGTGTGTGTTTGTGTTTATTGATGACGTTTACAAAGAAGAAGAAAACGAAAATTTTTGGGAAAGAGAGAAACAAATCAACAACGAAACGACCATAATTGGATCCGAACAGAGGAATTCGAAAGTTAAAAACTGAAACTCCAAGAATTGGGTTCGAAACAAAACAAATGAATCGATTCAAATTTAGTGAAAACTTTAGTTTATTAAGTACTCAAAGGATACAAAGGACTCTTAGGATTTTAGACACTCAAAGTTATGAAGATTTATCTTCACCAAGCTTTCGTATATATAGTAAATCTCTTAAGGAATATTACATAACATACTAGATTAAGACCCGTGCTAGAGCACGGGTTGAAATTCATTTTATTTATATTGTAATTTTTATATAAAATATAATTTATGTGATTATTTTTAAAAGTTTTTGGAGAAAACATTATGCAATAAAATTATATGCTAAATATGATGGCTTGAAAAAAGACACTTATTTTGTAAGTTTTATATTGTTAATGATTCTAGATTAACAAAATAAGTGTCATTAACGACAAAATATGTGCTCTAGCAGGAGTCATAATCTTAACTCTAATACACCATAAATTTTTGTAGGGTTTGAGACGGTTTAGCATTGTATACTGAGAAACCATTGTCATTTTTATATTTTTGTGAATATGAAAAATGTATTCTGGTGAAAGGAGATGTGCATGTTTTATATTGTAAGTTTGGAAAATTGTCGTTAAGATTTGATTTTTAATTTCAGAATAAGATCTCGGAGATGTGATCATCTTGCGCAGAATTTATTCCTTTTTTACGCTTCAGAGTATGTTTTTATTCTCTTTTAAAAGTATATTAACAATGTTGTATAGCAATCAAATCTGCCAAAAATAAATTTGTAATATTGTGTTTTTAGATGTTTGGAAAGAATGTGTTGTAGCTTACAAATCTTCCGAAAATAAAGTTTGTAAGAGATGATACAAATTCATTTAACAATTTGGAATATATTTCTAGCATGATTTTCGGAAATAATTAAGGTTGCACCCAGTTATTATTTTGTAATCAATGAATATATCATTTAATCTATAACCGATTTCTAACCAACTTATGAAAATAATAAAGTCTACAATGAATATATCATTTATTCTGTAACAATGTTGTTGTGTACTTCCGTTTTATTATATAGGGGATTTCTTTCTTTTCATATTTTATTTCTATACTTTACTTTATATTATACACAAACTTTATTCCTTACTTCACATTACTGACTTCGCATCAATTCTTTACTTCACTTTAATGCTTTAAGTAAAAGAAAAGATGAGAGTAGAGAGTAGTAAAGAACAAATTAAGGAGAAGTCGCTTACAGTTGTGTGTGTGGTACCATATTCCGGCGCATTGAACCATTCTTCTAACACGACGTCGTCTTGCTTTATCTTCTCACCATAAGCCATGATTTCCAAATCCGTACAACGATAACTCATTCTCTCTAGAGCTGAAAGAATATTTGAATAAATCATATTAGGCATATCTTTAAGGATTGGGTAATCGTCCATGTTCCGGAATACGCATGTTTTAGCAATTGCGAACGCTTACGAAGCAGCAGGAATTCACATACCCAATATTGTAAATGCGGATGAGACAATAATAAAGTGCACAAAGTAAAAAACACAAGAATTTTGTTAACGAGGTTCGGTTTTTCCTACTCCCCGGGACCACGTCCAGATTTCGATTCCACTAGAACAAGAAAGCAAATACAATCTATTCGCAAACGCGTAAATCAAGCACAACCCTCTTAATTCACCGCTCCGTTCTATAACATGAAATCTTAAGGATAATTCTCTACCCTTAACTAGACTAACACCAAGCCTAGATTTAAACCAAGATAACCTAACCTTGGGCTAAACTCCCCCTGAGTCTAGACTTCAGGTCTTTAACTCTCTTGAGCAACCTTCACACACACGTCACACCGACGAACAAAGAAGTTTGAACAACCCAAGCACCAAACTGCGAAACTAAGCTGCACACAATGAGAAAGCTCTCTAGGATTTTATTCTTTATGTCTCAGCTCTCTTGCTTCTCTAGGACGTGCCCAACACCTCCTTATATATCCATCAAGACTTCCTAATCACCATAGGAGAAGATTTCCAAATTCCATAATAAAAGAACTTTTTCCTTTTTGCTATTTTCCTTTTCCTTGTAAAACTCCAATTTAATCAACCCAATAAATAATAGTTTTCCTCTTCAAATCTTCCTCAAATCTTCCTTCAATATCGCCTTCTCAAACCTTCTAGAAACTTCTCACACACATAAAACAACAGCAATCTTGTATCACGTCTTGTATCACACTTGTATCACACATACACTACTTCAGACAGACCAATACATCTTCATTCTCCCCCTTTTTGACTATGCTTGTGAACTCATCAGTCTAAACTCCTAAACAACATCACCAAACATATCTTCGTTCTCCCCCTGAATGAGTCAAAACATGGGTAAAACTAACTGGAAAATTCTCCCCGCCTTGCAATACGTGGTTGATAGCCTAGTACACCACCTCCATAAAACTCATCTTTTCTAACCCAAATCTTGTTGCGCCAGACCTCCATGATTGACCTCTTGAATGAACCTGAAACAATTCATCTTAATATGTCCTTGAACTCCACAATGATAACATGTAGGACCATGAAACCTTACATCAAAAGCATTCTCCATTCGGCTCCTCTCTCTCAACAATCTGAAACATCTTGGCCTAATATGCCCAACAACACCAGAATGATGACAAACATGTCGAAAAATGTTTCTAGGTGCATTCTGCAATTCAGAAATTCTTTTACCATGCTCTTTCAAAAATACAGTCTCTGAAACACCCTTTGAAACATTCTTTGAAGCAGTCTCTGTTACCATTGTAGTTACTAATGCAGACGTAATTTTTCTACTTGAAACAAACACCATATCCGATTTTGAAACTTTACCTTCATATCCAAGGCCACACTTATCAGTCTTGCCAATACTCAGAATGTGATCCAACTTCTCTGTACCCTTATCAAGCATCCTCAAATTCTTTTGAGTTTCTTCAAGCTGCACTTTAGCTTGTAATGCTTCTTCTTCCTTCTCTGTTGCATGTTTCTCTACTTCAACAATTTTAGTTTCTAACTCAAGCTTCTCCTTAATCAAAACTGAATTTTCTTCAACTACCTTAAGACAATGTGAATACAACTTCTCATAGCTCTTACCAAGTTCTTCATAGCTCATATCCTCTGCATCAATATCACTATCATATTCATGTTCAGATGCAGTTGCAAGTTTTGTTGCAGATTCAGAAGCAGTTGCAGAGACTGTTGCAGACGCTGATTTAGAACTATCTTCAAAAGTTGTAAACGCCACAAAATTCTTCAGTTCTTCTTCTTCTTTATCTGAATCAGTTTCAGAATCACTAGTAACAACATTCATAGCCTTCTTCTTATGCTTTTGTAGATTAGCACAGTCAGACCGTACATGACCATATCCTTTTCATTCAAAACATTGAACATTCTTTGATGAAGTCTTCATCTCTTCACCCATTCTACTTTTCTTCTCTTCGCCCTCACGCTTCAGAAATTTAGCAAATTGTCTTGATAACATAGCCATTGAATCTTCACAAGATGATACCTTACGAGCTACTCCAATGTCAACTTCCTTCTTTATTGCTTCCTTAACTTCATCATCTTTCTTCTTAACTCCTTCAGCTTCATATGCTTTGCTTAATTCAAAAGCTTTAAGAATCCCAACAAACTCATCAAAAGTCATCTCATCTAAATTATGAGCTTCTTCAACTGCAGAAATTTTTGACCCAAATTTTGCAGGAACAGATCGCTTCAGTTTCTTCACAAGCTTTTTGTCTTTGTACTGCTTTCCAAGAGCAAAAGCCTCATTAGATATATCACATAACTTAGCACTGAACTCAGCCACAGATTCTTTTTCTTCCATTCTTAGATTCTCAAATTGTGATGCCAACATATCCAGCTTTGTTCTCTTAACACTTGAAGTACCCTCAAACATATTCTCCAATGACTTCCACGCTTTCTGAGCTGATACACATTGAGAAATCAACTTGAAGTGGCTTGAATCAATAGCATTGTAAATCGCAGTCTTGGCTGTCGAATTACAACTTGATAGCTTTTTCTCTCCACCAGTCCACTTATCCCTAGGCTTAAGACTCTCAACCCCTTTCTCATCCACAACTTTAGGAGGCTCCCAACCAAGCTCAATCGAATTCCAACAATCTTCATCAAGGTTACAAATAAACGCTTGCACACGAACCTTCCAATAACTGTAATTCGTTGAATCAAGCAACGGTGGTCTTGACATAGACGTGCCTTCTCTGTATGAAGTCATCACAACTAATTCAAAGCTTTGTCTTACTTCCTGAACTACCCTCACCCTTGATCTACCCGAAACTAGACTTAATCTCTATCGAGAACCCGCTCTGATACCACTTGTAAATGCGGATGAGGCAATAATAAAGTGTAGAAAGTAAAGAACACAAGAACTTTGTTAACGAGGTTCAGTTTTTCCTACTCCCAGGGACCACCTCCAGATTTCGATTCCACTAAAACAAGAAAGCAAATACAACCTATTTGCAAACGCGTAAATTAAGCACAACCCTCTTAATTCACCTCTCCGTTCTTAACATGAAATCTTAAGGATAATTCTCTACCCTTAACTAGACTAACACCAAGCCTAGATTTAAACCAAGATAACCTAACCTTGGGTTAAACTCCCCCTGAGTCTAGACTTCAGGTCTTCAACTCTCTTGAGCAACCTTCACACACACGTCACACCGACGAACAAAGAAGCTTGAACAACCCAAGCACCAAACCACGAAACTAAGCCGCACACAATGAGAAAGCTCTCTAGGATTTTATTCTTTATGTCTCAGCTCTCTTGCTTCTCTAGGACGTGCCCAACACCTCCTTATACATCCATCAAGACTTCCTAATCACCATAGGAGAAAATAACTTTTTCCTTTTTACTATTTTCGTTTTCCTTGTAAAACTCCAATTTAATCTACCCAATAAATAGTAGTTTTCCTCTTCAGATCTTCCTCTTTGGCAAACATGCAGTTTGTTCCCAGATCTCCACAACCAAGACTTTTCATTAGGAGACGAAGGAAGAAGCAGGAGAGGGAGGTGTTGAACTGGAAAGCAGTGGCTATAGGATTTGCTCCTGGAATGTTGTTTGTTTGGATTGGCAATTGCACAACTCATACAAGCCCGAATGGCTTGCCAAGATTGCAATATTATTGGTCCTGAAAAGCGCAAACACCGTTAGAGGGAATGACTTGGGTTTTACTTTTACGTATGAATATGATCTATATCAAAACGTTAGCTGGTTTTGTAATGAAGGGGTTCCTTATGTTTTTTGTATCTTCATGTGAAGCTTTGTTCTATTTCCTTTACAATAAAGTAAGAATGCTGGACTTTTTTGGTAGTTGGATAAATCTTATATTGATGGCATCTGGAAATGTTTGATTTACCATTGCGTCTTCTCCAATTCCTCTGTCCCAAAAAAGTTAAGAATTTGCTCTCTTTTTTAAAGTATATAATGAAGAAACAGAGGAGATGAGAGGGAAAAGCAGAGCAAAGTGATTAATTAAAAAGGAATAATAGCTGTTTCAGTTTATCGCAGTAACAACTGTGCATATATAATCTAAGCTATAATAAGAACCCTCTCCTTATCCATTCCTATTTCAAAAAACAAGTATGAAGCTGCTCCGTCCGATCATTTCGGGTGTTACGGTTCTTTGATGATCGGAGATGATTGGGACAACAGGATTTAATAAATAAAATGCAATTATTGTGGTGATTAAGTATATCAAAATAATTATGAAAATACCCTAAATAATCCTCTATATTCTTTTCTTTTTTTCTTTTTGTGCACCCCCTCTATATTCTTTTTATTTTATTTTTTATTGATAAGATAGAATCCTCTTCAAACATATAGTGAATACCATTATGTCGGTTCGGCAACTCCTTTTTCTGTCTGGATTTGTTATGCAAATATTTATCTACATATATATATGCATGATACTGATACGTAGTTTTATTTATTTATCAAATCTCAGAACAAGGACTTGCACGTCTTACGTTGCTTATTATGATTGCTGATGTCCCCAAACTCGCTCCGGTGACTTTTAGGAATTTGATTTCTTTTTCTCCAATTTATTGATGTAACTCTTATCTTTCTTCCGAATTTGATTGAAGATTGCTTCTTTTAATTTGTGGAAAAAATTAGCTTAGATATGTGCGGACCAATGGAAGATGAATTTTGGGTTTAATTTCTTATGATTTTAGGGTTGATTTAAGGGTCTTGTGATAATAATTCTGTAAAAAGTATATCACAAACTATCTTAGGGTTTCATCGGAGTTTTAGGGTTCAAACATAGACGGAGGGGAAAGATGATTATAATTTTGACGTTTAATCATTAAAGAAAAGGGAGAAAAAAAAAAATATATGCTTTCGAACTTACAATGTCTAGTCTTAGAGCAGCTCTAAAAAAAAGAAAATTTTGATTCTTGCAACTAAGATTCTTATGTGTGGTTTTTAACTTGGGTTATTCGTCCAGTTTGATAAATATTATTTCGTATCCTTGTGTCTAGCTAATAAAATAAGTTTATTAATGAGAACGATATTTGTGTTGTAGATGGAAGAAGGCATGCTCAAAAAAGGACAAGAGATGTTGTGGAAACGTGGACTAAGACTCATCCTAAAGTGAGTGCCTTCTGTTTATATTTACGTTTTAGAAGCAAGCTTCGTTTGATTCTTATACACGTCTTAATTTTGGGTAATATGCATGGCAGGATGACTTCGGGAGTAGTCTACTCGATAGTGATGCATATTCTGCTCATCACGTCATACACTTTGCTGATATTTCATATTATCTATACAAGGGGATTTGATCTCGACAGGTTTATCAATTCATATGGCGTCGTCTACATTTACCTTATGTTAGGCTTAGGAGAAATTGCACTGAGAGCTTCGACGTCTATGGATGACCAGATGCAGATGTGTGTCACAGCGTTTGGGCATGCCACCCTTCTGATGGGATGTATTTTGCTCACCCCATACATGGTTACATTAAATCATGTTGAGGCTGTGGCCTTTGGTTTGCTAAGAATATTATTATTATTATGGTGTGTTTTCGTTTCGTTTCATATTCCACTTGTCTTCCACATCTTTTGGGAGACGACTCCTTAACCCAACCATTAGTTTAAAATTTACTATTTCTTTACGATTTTTTTGAAACCCAAATATATCATTAGTTGCAAGAATTTATCATTTTATTGAAGTTTCCACACACACTACAACAATCCAATATGAAAAACTCTCTAAATTATATTCAGAATCTATCTAGATCTTGTTAAAAGCAAGATGGGTCCGCTAAACATGAAACTAGAACAAAGACATTTTATGTATTTCTTGCTGGTGATAAATATAATGCAAGTCACTATCGAGGGACTGTTTTCACACTGAATCATTGGATCATCTCAATTCATAAATTCGAATCCTTTGGATTTTGCGGAAATATCAAATTTCTATGAAGTTTCTTATAAGCTGATGAATTTTGTATATTGTACCTTAGTGATCCTGTTGATATTTGCTTTTTAGGATTGTTTGATTCTCTAATTTAGATTGTTTAATTTAGTAAAAGGGTATTAGGATCAGCAAAGTACAACACAAAGAACAAGGTGTAAATTGATGAATCTACTAAATTAATAGATAAGAAAAGATGTACAACTAAGGATTATTTAGTTCTCGGAATAAATGATAATGCAAGGTGTAAATTGATGAATCTACTAAATTAACGTTACTGTACTTGTAGTATGAGATCTCAGGTCATAATATGCATGAAACAAAACCTTTGATGAATCTAACTATTCCCCTGCTGCACTGTTGGTTAACCCATTGATCTTGTTGATTTTTTCTGAACCAGTAAAGTTAAATGGTGAATGAGCTGCTTGAGGGCATTCATCTTGTTGCCCTGTTCTCTGTCACGCAAAGCATTGTTCTCTGTCAAACAAAGCTATGTTCTCTGTCAAACAAAGCATCTTCTCCGAACCAAAGCTCTTGTGAAAGTGGTATTCTTGTTTCATACCTTGTGCAACCATGTGTTGTTTCTTTTTGTTGTTTGTTTTAACCAAAATATATATGTGTTGTGCAACCATGTGCTGGCCCTGTCTGTAGCATATATATTGGAGTCCTCACATGTGTTGTGCAACCATGTGTTGTTTTGGTATATACCTAGGTATTGTTTTAACCAAACAATAACATACATGTTTTGTTTTACAAAACTTAAATTTGTTCTTGAGAATCCCAAGGTCTAAGTAAATAGGTGGGAAGAAATGTATTCTGGATAATCCACATAGAATCATTCAGTAACAATGAATAAAAGACATCTATGCATTTCCTTAGCAACAATGAATAAAAGAAACATACTACACCCAGAGGACCTTCACAACCTTTTCTTGATATTGTCTTCTCTCAAGAGCTTTGGATACCACCTCTTCAAGCAATTTTGAATTCTCGGAATGTGAGGACTCCAATAGATAAGCCGATTAAACCAAGGCCTAGGTAACATGTTAAATGTGAGATATAAAATATCACCCAAAAAACAATACAAAACCCGATCGCAATGGATGACGCCTCAGCCATACGTTTCACAAAAGGACTGACGGAAGCTGAAGAAAATATATATGCTGCAGCCAGGGCCGACTTTAAAACAACCAAAAAAACTACAATCCCTGTTCAATTTTTAAAAAATAGGCATTAATTACATAAAAAAAAACAAATTTTAGACCTTAAAATAAACTACTTTTTATGTAAATTTAATATGGTCCTAGTGCAAATGAACACTGCTTGCACATGTATATCGATATGCCAAAGCAATGCAGATAAACAGGTCAATCAAAGTGAAGTCTTCAAAAAATGTGAAAAATATCTCCATGAAATCAACTCGATAAAGTTGGGAGCCATATTTCTTTTGTGCGTCGATAATGTAGCGGAATGATACATATGCCAAAGCTGCTGCGGTGAGATACGCTATCATTTCATTACAACTTTTAACATACGCTAGCCATCGGTTCATGTAAATCCAAAGTAATGAGAATAACTCTTCATTCATGCAATCAAATATTTAATGAAAGCATTTATATTTTAAAATTTTGGATTATTATCTTATGGATCCCTAATAAAAATAATAGAGGAATAACTCCAGGGAAAAATAAAAAAATACCAGTGTTCAAGAAAGCGGTCTAGGCGACCGCCTAAAATCACATAATATTATTTTAATATATATTTTTAATTTTTAACTACATCTATTTGAAAATTTAAGTTTTATATTCATATACATATTTATAAATGTTCATATGTTATATATAATGTTCATATGTTATTTTTCTAATTTTAGTTTATGATTTATTATTTTTTATTTTTTCTAACATATATTTTTACATAATTTTATATATAATATTATATATATAATGTTTTATATTGTAAACGCTTAAACCGCCTAAAAGCGTCTAAACTCCGACTATGCGTTCTAGGCGCTAGGCGCTGGGTCAATGCCCACATACCGCCTAGCGCTTTTTTTAACACTGGAAAAATACTAATAATATAGTCTCACTGGTTTAAGGTATTTATGGCTGATGTAAATTTCCTTGCGCCAATGTATTGCCACTTTGGACAGGCTGCTCAATCACCACAAAAGTATCGAATTTGGACTGAGTAGTATTAATGTTTGTGATGCCCTTGTCCTTGTGGATTGACTACAAGAAGGGTGTACACCGATGATCAGAAAAAAAACATTATGGTTTTGTTGAAAATTACAAAAATATATTTAGAAATTGAGAAATGGGTGTAAAATAAAACCACGTTTTTCTTTGTTTTTTTTTTTGATTTTTTTAACCCATCTAAGTTTTTTTAACCTACAGTAAAACCTCTATAATATTGAGACCATGGAATTTTCTTAATTTATAGAGGTTTTAATTATCGATAAAATAGTAATTATTAATTACTAATAAACGAATATTATAAAAATATATTTTTGTTTTCATAATTTTCAAAAAAAAATTGAAAATTAATGAGAAATATTAGAAATGAGATCCAACAATAAAATTTTATTTTATTAATATAGTCTTTCTACAATTTTTTGATGCGATTTGAGAAGACAACACTATAAATTTTTGATGCAATAAGAAAGATTAGAATTGAGTTCCAACAATAATGCAAATTCAAGATTAGATAAACAACACTAGAGTCATATTTCACAAAAAAATTCTTTGATATATACATATATATATATATATATATTAGTTTATATCATTATTAATTTAGTGAATAGTGATATTGATGGGACTATATATTTTCATATGATTTCCAAAAAATATTATCTTATTATTTTATCGAATTATGTCATTTTTTACACTAAAAGAATTTATAAACTATAATTTAAAAAAAAATGGAAAATTAATTGGAAAGATTATAAATGAGATCAAAATTAATTTATGATACTGGAAGAATTTATTAATTTATAGTGAGTATTAATTTATACTGTATCTCTAAAAGTTGCAACCAAGCTCTCAAGTCTCATCTTCAAGTTTCTGCTCTTCGACCTTTTGTAAGTCTCGGAAACACACCTACCATAGGAACAGTATTCGTATGTGTGGAAGCCTCGGTTTCCACGTAAATTATCCATCATGTCCCCCAAAATCATCCGGTGATCCGGTTCACCAAACCTCGACTAAAAACACTCGAATTAAGCTCGGATCATCCGTACCAATTATCATATCCTTGCGTACATCCAATGAACCTTTTGTGTTCTCTAAAAGAATTGATAGACGCGACTCAATTATGATCCCTAGCAAAGTTTAAAAGAAACAACGGCTGTTTCAAATCTCTTTATGTTTGACTAATCGAAGCTACTGTATAAGAAACAAATATGCTCACAAAAAAAAAAAAAAAAAAAA
>NC_025691.1:3484810-3510073 GCF_000633955.1 Camelina sativa
CATCAATCAATGGAAACTGTGCAAAACCAAAGCTACGGATTAAGGTAGATCTGGAGGAGAGTTGTGGACCGACCAGCAGAAATCTCGTGTACAGTTATATTGGAGTCCATATAATCTACTCCAGCCATTGATTGCAAAAAGTAGTCTTTGTCGTTGGATGGCGTTAGCTCGTCAATGGCATCGCGGATGTCTCTGACGGTTTGGTTGGATCTAAAAGGAATATTTACGGACCTACCATCGGCCAAGATGATAGTTATTGTAATAGTAGTCCGCGCAGCTCGAGGCCCCAAAACTATTCTGTCTTGGACGGCAACAGGATCAGGGAATGTCTCAGTGCTTGAATCTTCCTCAACAGCCTTACCCTTAAAGTTAAGACAAAACAAAATACTAAGAAGAGAAGATTGAGAAATGCTAGCAGTACTATATATCAATGTTTTGTTCCCTTTTTTTTGTTTAACTATCATAAATCTTAAGAAAACATGTAAATCCAAGCCAAAGAAAGACCATCAAGACATGCTAGAATGTTAATTCCCTATGAAATACTAAGATCCACATTGCCTGCTTCTGTTTTGAGCTTAGCTTTTAGCAAACACAGCTCGAAGCAAGACCATAGTAAGAAAATGCAGAGGAAGAGAGGGTTACTTACATCCACTTGAGACGACGCCAGTCCAAGAATAGCTACTACGGCGTTTTCTACACCAGCCTCTTTGAGCAACCTTTCTGGCTCGGTCGGATCAACGTCCATCAAACTGTACAAGCAAGTGAATGGCGGAAAAAAGATTCAGAAATGGAAGTTTATAGATCCTTTACAGGACAGGAGAGAGGTACCTACTAAGCATACTTCATAAACCAGCATCTACGGGACTATTCCATACTTCTTGGAGACAAAATCCCAAGTAAAGAAGTGTTAACAAAGAGAAAAAGAAAAGGAAATCACCTAGGCAGACCTCTGGTGACTATCATTCTCATATCAATTGCCGTGGAAATGTCATCCTCTGAGAACCCATCAAAGTAACAGCCGACGGCTTGGTCTATATTCCAGTTGCAGAGTTGAAGGATAGAGATTGCTTTCTCTCTAGTCGCTCCACCAACCGCATCGCAGAATGAGGAGATGAGTTTATCATTCAACTGAGACGGTTGCTCTGGAAAATTCGACGGCGCCTCAGCAGATTCCTCGCTCACCAAAACCTCCGGCAAGGTTTTGGTGCGGCAAGCCTCCACAGCCGGACCCAAATTCCACATGAATCCCTCAAGGTAAAAGAGTGCTTCTTCTCGGGAGACTTTGGTTTCATTGCAGGCTCGATCAATCCAAGTCTCCACCGGTGGCCAACCACTACCTTTCTCCTGGATATTTTGAATCAAAAAATGGAGAAATGCAAGCAGCCTATGCATCAACATTGAGTTACAAAGAAGGCCAAGCCACAGACAGATCATCAAGGTTGCTTATCTCCATATGTAAAACTAAGATTCCCGTTCTTTCATTGCCAGGTCTAATTTGTAAAAACTAAGCTTAGCTTTTTAGCAAACACATCTCAAGATCTTAGCCATATAAGTGCAGAGAAAGAGAAGAAGATTATACTACCTTCGCTTCAGGGATATGTCCTCCTGTCGAGTCAATCTCCATCGAACTGTAACCAAGAAATCACATTCAAAGGAATACACTAAAACCCTAAATTTTCAAGAAATTTCACCACATGAAAATTCGAATCAGAAAAAAAAACCCCCCCCCCAAATCCGTACTCAGAAGAAGAGCTCCCGATTCTGAGTTGTTTAAACTGCGGTGTTGAAATATATCTTCGACGTTTCCCCTGAGGAGGCGTTGGACGGCGCTCGTCGTAGAAATAGACGATGGCTAGGTCTATATTCCAATTGCTGCGCGATAGGTAAGCGTATGCGTCTTCTACTTCCGCTCCAGCAGCCGCTTCGCAAAATCGTCTGATTAGTTGATTTCTCGACTGTTCATCTTGAAGATTCAAACTCCGAAGTGAATCGATCCTTATCGGCGGTGTAGACGACGCCTTCGACGTGGATTTCTCGTTCACCGGCAAAGATTGAACCGTGAGTAACGGGACCGGCAAGGTTTGGCTGCGGCAAGCCTCCATCGCCGAATCCAAATTCCACTGGAATCCGTCGAGGTAACAGATTACTTCTTCATTACACACTCCAAGTTCATCGCAGATTCGTTTCACCGGATCAGCCATCATCGTCGTCATCCCCAATTTGGGCGGGACTTGTACTCTCTCTTTTTGCCCTGAGTTTTTTTTTTGCCAAGAAGACGAAAGATATATTTCTTGTACCAAAACAACGTCGTTTCAATTCCAGTTTAAAACGACATCGTATATATGAGCAAATATATCCACGAAACGAAACATCAAGGGTAAAAAAACCATAATTTGTATCGATATTTAATACTATTTATACACACTTTTTTATTTAAAAACAAAAAAAAAACTGTCGAGAATAAAAACTCCAAGAATATATAAATGGAAAAATGGGTGCAAAATAAAACCACATTTTCTTTTTCTTTTGTTGTATGGATTTTTTTTGAAGAAAAAACTAAAATACTATCTCTTATAAGTTGCAACCAAGCTCACATCTTCTTCTTCGAGTTTCAGCTCTTCAAGCTCTATAAGTCTCGCGAACACACCTACCAAAGGAGCAGTATTGTACGTACAAGCTTCGGTTTGCACGTAGTTATCTCTCCGGTCATCAAATTCATCCCGGTGATCAGGTCCTCCTACCAAAGCCCCGACTAAAACACTCGGATTAGGCTCGGACCGTGCGTACCAATTATCATATCCTTGCGTACATCCAATAAACCCTTTGTGTTCTTTAAAAGAAGCTATAGACGCGCCTCGATGATGAACCCTAGTAGGGTATTTTGGACCGTACCCGACTAGATAACTTGTTTCCATTGGGTTTGATCCTAAAATGTAATCAATTTGAGATTTTGCGAACCCGAGCATCTCTTCAGGAGTTACGGTTCCTTGGTGACACTTGAGATCGGTGTTTGATTTTCGGAGATGGTCGGAATATACGGTTAGGAGGAAAGATGCGGTGGATACGTATTGCATATTGTTCCATTGCCGGATGTAGAGTAAACCGGCTGGAGTTCGCTGGACGTTTGTGCCGTTGATGTTCTTGTTGAGGATTGAGCATAGGTAATGATCCGCCTTTGATTTGTATTGTTGTAAGACTTTAGAATGTTGTTTGTGCTTTTCTTCTTTTAGCAACTGAAAAAATGAGACAACAATTTAAACCATAAATAAATTTCAAAGCAAAACAAGGTAATTAATGTTCATTTGAAAAAGTAGTTTTGCTAATAAAAATATTAACACCTACTCCATATTTTGGCTTTTAAAGCCAAATTGACAAGTGTTTGTCACTTACACATGTCAACTTCAACGTTTTGCTATTTTACTGACTTTGTTACTAACGTCAGTTTTTATTTTTGTTGTTGTTTATCGTTACTTGTTAGCAAGCAATTTTTTTTTAAATGCAAATCAATACTCCATTTAGCACTGATTTTATGGAATCTTCAGCCAGCTAACTTAACTTTTTTATATTAGGTTTACACGATTTAGGCCTATAAAGCAGCAAATAGTATTCCCTCTCTTTTTTGTTTTGGTGAATTAGCAAGTAGGTTTAGAATCACGTGCCGTAAAACAGAACCATTTAAAGAGACGTACCCGCTTAGAGGAACAGAAGCACGTGACGTGGCCTTTAGTTCTGATTCTGCTTCATACTTAACTTTCTTATTGAAAAAAAATGCTACTAATATTTAGTTTTGAAGTATATAATTTATTTGTTGCATACATAGAAAGATAAAATTTGAATAGTTGTTGTATGTAACGTGCGGGTTCACATAATGTTAGAAATTAGAATGTTTTTACTTAACAACCAAAACAAAGTTATACAACTAATATAGTATTTAAATAGTTACTAACCATGGAAGCGAGGAGTTGAACACCGGCGAACTTGACGTCCCAGCTAAACTCGGACATGGCCCAAGACAGGCCACCGAGTTGGTGAGCCATGTCAACCACATAACTCATATAGTGCTCGTTGTCGGTGGCTCGATAAAGCCACGTGGCTCCCCATAAAAGCTCGTCCATGTACCCACTCACCGAGGCATAATAACTTTTCACAACTTTTAGACTCTCATCATATTTTCCTCTGTACTTGTCTCCAAACTCAAACAACTACACCAAATTAAACCATAACCATTACAACTAAAAAAATAAATAAAATGTCGGTTCCAACTGTAACACTACTAAAAAATTAAAAATGTGTATGTACTTACTTGTTGGGCATGGTGCAAGAGAAGGTGAGAGTAATGTGGATTTGTTGAACGGAACACGATCGAAGCTGCTGCCATAGCCGCGGCAGTTTCTCCGGCGATATCTGATCCCGGATTGTTCTCGTCGATCTTAAAAGCTCGCCTTGAAGTCGTCATGTCCTCCGGTCTTTGCCAACAGTAGTGGTCAGTGTCTCCGTCGCCTACTTCGGCCCATAAGACATTTGGGCTCGTGTGAGCCTTGATGAAGTAATCTGTTCCCCACTTGATCGCTTCTAGCGCGTGAGATAACTCGCCGGTGGAAGCCAGTGAGTCACCGTACTCTATCACACTCCAAGACAACATGGTTACAGTAAAAGCCATCGGAAGTCCAAATTTAACATGGTCTCCGGCATCGTGATATCCTCCCACTAAGTCCACCTTTATAACCAAAAAATAAATTAATTAAAGGCACATCACTATATAAAATCAATAATCAATTTCAATAATTAAATTCTCTAGTATTACAATTTTAATTGACTAGATCATTTCAACTAGAGAATAATTTCTCAAAATGGAAAACAACAATTAATTTTGGTATTAATTATAAAATAAGTATCAATGCTAATTAGCTTTTAATGTATTAATTATATAATTTTTTGTTTATTCAGAGATATTTTCAACACTCTTTTTCAAAGTTCAAACTAATAATAGTAGTAAAGTAAAATTAGTAGGAATTTTTCAAAAGAAAATTAAGTGATAAAAATAAAATGGTTTGAGTTTGTTATATAGAGAAAACAAACAAACCCCTTGCTCAAGACCGTCGGTGAGACCAGAGTGATCACGCCACGTGACGCGCTGGTTGTACGGAAGCCGACCTGATCTCTGAGCTTCAAAGTAGAGTAAGCTTTTAGACAATGCATCGCCATAGTCAAAACCTCCGACGTCTGTCTCCGACGAAACGCTATCCAACGCGGCGGAGATGATGGTAATGATCAGAAGAAGGAGGAGGAGAGAATGACGACATTGCTTGTGTCGGTGATATCTGACAGTCATTTTTTAATAGAAGACCTCTCTCTCTAAGTCTCTGTTGGAGAATGAAGAGAGATATAGAGAGAGAGAGAGAAAGCGATGGACTCTTCTCTCACTAAGTCTCTCTCTCTTTCTCTGCTCTCGCAGGAGAGGTTTTTATTTGAAAGCTCTGTGGAGTAGTGGAAGAGAGAGAGAGAAAGAGATGACGTGACTTTTTTTCTACTTTCTTGTTTGTAACTTTTTTGTTTTTTAATCTGAAATATTTCACTTGAGAAAATTAATTAATATGTGTAGTAGACTTTTGCTTTTAAATTCCACATAGTGGTGTAATGTAATGGCCGTAATTTATGCAGCTAGTTATTGCTTTTGTTGTGCTAATTGTAGACGAATTAAATTAAAAAGTTCTTATAAAGTAAATTTTGGATATTCTTTTTCAAAAAAAAAAGTAAATTTAGATATAACGCACTCGTTAGAATTTTGGATTTGTATTGTGAAGGTGTTTTATGAGACTTTTCCTAATGATTTTTTAAAAAAAATGTTACAAAAGGTGGTAATAATTTCAACTTGTTTAGCGATATTGTGGAATTTTTAAAAAGATATAAGAAGGAGAGGAGTCATTAGTGTCGACAGTGTAATAACAGTTTAAAGAGGAGTATTTGACGGATTTTGTATCATATTTAGCTACTTAGCTTCTCTGACTAACGTATATAATCATTAATCAGAGAGTTTATTATAGTATATATTATTACAAGTTTCCATGAAACGGTTTCAATCAATTAATGAATATTAATAGACTAATTAATTGGGATGAACGAAGACAAAATGATTGTTCGAAAACGTACAGTGTAACTTGCTAGGCAGAGAATCGTTACTGTTAGGTAAGGCTCATGTGGAAGTGTGTTTGGCAGAGAGACATGAGATATTCGTGAATAGTAACCTAATTTCTCAATAACTTTTGTTTTTTGTCTGCATTGTGACAAATTATACATTTATACAACACTAAAATAAATTGATTAGTTCTTTCCCAAAATAATCATGAATTATCGATACCAAATTTTTTGTATCCGTGTGGCTATGAAGCATGAATGATATTGATTGATTTCCTCTAGCTCTATTGATCTTATCGTAACCGAAACTCCAAATGTTTCTAAATTTTTATGATGAACTGAAATCGGGTTTAAAGATCGATCGAGCTGGATCTCCTTAATATAGGTTTGTTGCCCACCACTAATAAAAACTGAGGGGTATGACAATGGCCACAAAGAAGACACCTACACGTGTGCTTGTAGTTCCTACAACCATAAATTTCGCAGTAATTCAGGTTTTCCGGAGTTTCATGATCGCTGGTTTAAGCGGTTTATCTTTTTTTTTTTTTTTTATGTCCGAGCACCGACATTTTGATTTTTGAGGTGTGGCCTCGCCCATTTTATTTTGTTACTCTCGACCGACAACTTGGTCAATATAGTTTGACTTAAGTAACCAAAAAAGTAAGCATGGAGACGTAAAAATTGATATGTTGTTAACGGGGAACATGTGTTCATTTCTTTATCATTTACTATATATATATATATATATATATTACGACAGCTCTTGTTGACAAACTAAACTAAAATTACTGTATCTTTTTGATTTGATGTTAAAATTACATATTTTCCATTACAAATCAATTTTTCCTTTAAAATGTGTGTGCCTGTTTTTTTTTTTTGTAATCACAGTTTAGTTTCGAGTGTTTTTGTGTAAAACTAATTTGAATGAATTATTTGGGGTACCCAGACAACTGATCACCATCTGGTGCTGGACCTTCTGGTGTGTGGTGTGGTTCGTGCAACCCAACCCGCTCAAATTAACTCCAAATCTACGGAATTAATAATGTTGTCTTCTTTGATGGGTCCTATCATCATTCCCAAATAACTCAAATTTTCTCAAATGATTGGGTGCCACGTGTGTTTTCTTCACGCCAGCCCATCACCGACGAACTCACTAACACTATTCTTACCCTACTACTAACTACGAGACTATAAAGTTACTGTAAACATATCAATTAACTTTGTATTGATTAAGTAATGAGTACAGTGATTCTATTTTTGGTCGGAAATGAGTACAGTGATTTTATTTTTAACCTCTGTAAACTAAATACTATAAAATATCCCTTATGGGAAGGATTGAGTTTTGTTTCTGTTGTTTATGAGTTCAAATCTTCATTAGGAAATGATGGTTTATATTTTCGAGTGTACATATATATGTATAGACCATATATATATATATATATATACACCATGATCTTTCTAATTCATACTTTAGAATCTCAAAGGATATTCGTATGCATCGATGTTCTCGTAAAGTCGTATTTGTTTCGCCTCAAAAAATAGAATCTTCTAGTTTTTGCTTAAAGCTCCAAAATTCAGGTAATCTATATACTGTCTGTATATGTTCACAAATAAGTCGTTAGCATTGGTAAAGCTTCTTCAGACTTTAGATGACCAAGTAATCAAACTCTTCTCTATATATAGTTCTTTTTTACCTTTTGTTTGTTCCCCTGAATATTTCAGAGTGATCATGATAACATGACAAGTTGACAACTCAAGGTCAATTGATGAAAATTCTATGGTGTTCTCTCTCACTCTCTTTTAAATTCATGCAGAATCATTGGTGATCCATAATAATGCAGCATATTAAATGCAATATATTAAATTAATAAATGTAACAATCAAATCTAATTTAGTTAACTATACTAAATTAGTATTACTAATACTTCGTAAATATCTTATTATATAAAGCTTGGTTTTTAAATTTAGTATCTTATTAGATCGTCTCATATTATTCATCTAACAAAATAATTTATTTAAAAATATTGTTTTCAACTTTGTTCTATTCGTCAAACATTTTTAATGGAAAGACAAATTTTTCTTATTTTTTTAAACCAAAATATACTCCTACTTTCTACCTTTTCAGTTTGGAATAGGTAAGATTAGTATGTTGACCTAGAAAAAATGGAAGATTAATATATGCATCTTCTTTTCTAATACTGTATTTTAACATTAATTGTAGTAGTTTTAGATTGTTTTATTTAATTTATATTTTCATCTTTGAATTATTTGAGATTCATATATTAACGTGTTTATAATTTTATATTATTTTATTAATTATATCAAATTAATTTTCTTCTAATTTATCAAACTTGATTGGTTGGTCATAGATTTTTTTTTTTGTGCAAACATAATTGTTACCATTTGTTCAATCTCAAAAAGAGATAAAGAGGAGAAGGTCATCAACCTAATGGTTGGATAAAATAGGTTAATCAAACACAAGCCTACAACAAACATAAATAGATTGGAAAAACATAAATCGTTGTTGATAGATCCATAGGAGCTTGGAGACAGAGGCTACATCATGGTGTGTCAAAGAAACTTTCATGAATACATTGGAAAATTTAATAATAGTTACTATCAAAATATTTTGTAACGTTAGAAAGGGTCTTTAGTTTCTGGAGCAAGCCACTTTGAGATAGCTAAAAGACGTGAACATGTTCTCTCCACATAGGAGGAGAGCAAAGCCGATGTTTTCTCTATGGTAGAGGAGGTTGGACGCAAGGTTATTTCCACAAGGGAGGAAGGTGGGGGAAGTTGGACGCAAGGTTATCTCCCCAAGGGAGGAAGGCAGAGCAAAGGTTCTCTCCATGGTGAAGGAAGTTGGACACAAGGTTCTCTTGATAACTCTCTAATTTACATGTTTTAAGCATCATTTTTTGTCCATATTCTGCATAATATTTACCCTAACCTTAGCATTTTTAGGTTATTTTACTGTAGAAATCCACATTTCGGCCATTTAGGGTGTTGCATTCTTGCATTTGCACTTTTTGGATGAAAACATGTGCTTTAGAGCCTAAAATGGGAAAAAACAAGGTCAAATCCGAGCATGTACCCGAAGGAGCTATGGAGCAGGAAGAACAGTCCGAACCTCAACCCGATCGAAGAGGATCCAAGGGCAGGAAGAACAACCCGAGGACCTATCCGAGGAGTTACCCGACCACATCCTCGAGCACCGCCTCGAGCAGACCCTCGGGCAGGACTAGGCTGCTAGGGTTAAAGGGTTTCCATATATAAACCTCCCTCTTCTTCCTCTCACCCTAGCACGCCGCATACACTCAAACCAGAGAGCGAGAGCTTCTGAGAGAGATCTTGAGCGACTCAAACAATTTTTCCACTTTGTTAGGATTCATTTTGTTATTTTCTTTTGCATTTTCGATTCTACACTCTTCCTCTTTACTCTATTTTCAATACAATGCAATTTTCGTTTATCTATGCTTTTGTGTTTTCTGCAATGAGATCTGAGTAGTGAAACAAAGTTTCTAAGGATGGGATAGACAATTTTGTGTTCTTGATCGGTTAGGATGTCTTAGCTTGATTGTTTATGTTTTATAAACCCTTCTAGATTGGTTTTCTTAATGCTATCAACAGACCGAGAGGTTGAGATTAGATCTAGGATGTTTTACCATCGAGAGGTGTAGATGAAATGCTTGAATCAATCAATGCTAGAGATTTACTCACTTAACCTAAGAGATTAGATGTGTAAGGAATTTATTGACAATAATGAATCGGTTTGTATTGCCTGCTTGGTCATGTTTCTCCAACGAGAGTTGGGTAGGGGAGTGATCAAGGCTGATTGTTTCTATCACGAGAGTATTTTAACAAGATTTTAGAGATTCATTGTCTAGGGAATATTTGCTTGAGGCATGTAGGACATTCCTACTGGTCAGGAACGCTTAGGAGTCGATTACCCCGTCCTTAGGAGCTTTTGCATTTTGATTGTTTACATTTTCATTCATAACTCGATCACTTACCCGAACAGGTACACGATCACCTTCTAGCTGTTCATACTCATCTTGTTTACTCGATCATCCCACCCGATCATGTACTCGAATGCTTGCATCGAGTGCTTAGGTCGTGTGGTTCTTGTTTATTTGCTTTCTTTTGTTTATTTTAGGATTGTTAGATCAAACCCCAACTCTTGCTTGGCTTGACTTGCATAGTTTTGATCATATCTCATCTGCTAGCATAACAACCATTTGGATTGATAACCCTTTGTACTACAACTTCATAGGGAATTGATACCCTAGGTGAAAACCATCTTATCAATTTGGCGTCGTTGCCATTTGGTTGAATTTGATTTGCTACGGTTAAGATTTCAGCACTTGCTAGATCAAGTTCTATTATATACTTTGGTTAGTTATTGACTTGTTTACTTTCGTATTTGTTTGTTTTGCATTTTAGGTACAACCCGAGTACCCACCCGACCCGTCACTCGATCACCTGGATCGAGTTGACCTTCGTGTCCTCACTCGGTCAACTGATTGTGCATGCAAACACGATCCAAGGATAGCAAAACTGGAGTCCGTTCATCGACAACATTGACATACCAAGGTTACTCCGACCACAACAAGTTCAACAACCGCAACCAAACACAATTGAGGAGATAATGAATAACCAGAATGGTCCACCAGCTCCTCAAGCAAGGACCAACATCGGAGTAGGAGATGCTCCATCTAACTCACACTCAAAGAAATGCCATTGTGCCACCTGCTGTCCAGAACAACAACTTTGAGATCAAGAGTAGTCTCACCCAGATGATACAAAGCAATAAGTTTCATGGATTGTCAATGGAGAACCCATTGGACCATTTGGATGAGTTTGATAGCCTTTGTAGCCTAACGAATATAAATGGAGTTAGTGAAGATGGATTCAAACTCCGGCTTTTCCCATTCTCTATGGGAGACAAAGCACACATTTGGGAGAAATCACTCCCCAAGGAGTCCATCACCACTTGGGAAGCATGCAAGAAGGCGTTTCTAGCCAAATTCTTCTCCAAATCCAAAACTGCAAGGTTGCATAATGATATCTCCAGCTTTGTTCAGAAGAGCAATGAGACGTTCAGTGAAGCTTGGGAACGTTTCAAGGGATACACTACCAGATGCCCTCATCATGGATTCAGCAATGCTTCATTTCTAAGTACACTATACCGAGGTGTGGTCCCTAAGATACGGATGTTGCTGGACACCGCAAGCAATGATAACTTCCTCAACAAGGATGTCGATGAAGGTTGGGATCTCGTGGAGAACTTGGCTCAATCTGATGGCCACTACGATGAGGAGTATGATCGCATTGTGCGATCTACTGGAGAGGATGAAGCAAAGTACAAAAGAGACATGAAAGCACTCAATGACAAATTGGATAAGCTCCTCAGCTAGCAGCAGCATGTACATGCCATCTCAGAGGAAGAGCAGTTTCTGCAACAAGATGGGGAGAATGCTCAGCTAGAGGATGTGAACTACATCAACAACCAAAGATGTTACAACAAAGGGTACAACAACTACAAACCAAACCAGAACCTGTCATATCGTAACCCCAATGTTGCTAATCCTCAAGACAAAGTCTACCCATCTGCAGTCCAAGGGAACCTAGGCCGGCAAAAGCCTTTTGTTCAATACAATCAAGGCTATGCTCCTAAGAAGCAGTATTCTGGTAATTACAATCACCCAATTGCACCACCTGGTTTCCAACAACAACAAAGTCCACAAAACCTATCTCAAGAAGGTGATTTACGCGGCTGATTCAGCAGATGATACAGAGTCAAGCCTTAGCTGCAATGGACAATGCCAAACGATTCGCGGAGATGAGCAACAAGATCGATTCTGGATATAATGACCTAACTACCAAGTATGACTCTCTCGACACTAAGCTGAGATACCTAGAAGGCCACCACAACACCCAACCACCTCCGAAAATAAACCAGCTTCCAGGTAAAGCTGTTCAGAACCCAAAAGATTATGCCACACCCAAGCCATCTTTCTTGATGATGATTTTGAGGACAACCTCACTGAGGACAGCGATGTTTAAGATGGGGAGGATATGGATCACTATGAGATGAATGAGTATCAGTACTACATATCCGAGTATGAACTCAAGCTTTCACCCGAGGAGACTGATCGAGTTAATGATCGAGCACTTATTCGAGAATCACAAACCGATGAACCACCCGAGGCTGAACCCGATAACATACTCGATGATGGTGATCGGATGATCCATCGGGTAGACGTTCATATGACAGATTAACCTCAACTACCTACGGCTGAGGAAGGAGAATTAGAGGAAAGGTTCAGAGCTGCTCTTGACATCCAGTTAGAGACGTTTGCAGAGCGTATGTCCAAGCGAAAAGCCCCACCTCCTAAGTTATTGCCACCACACGAACTTCGAGAGGAAATCGTCAATGAGACAGCTCAACTGGAGATTGAGGTTAAGGAAGCTGTCAAAGAGATTGGTAATGCAATTCTGAGAAGTGGAGTCTGTTTAGATCCTGAAATGCGAATTGAGGAAAAATTGGAGGATCCCGGCTCTTTTACATTGCCATGTTCAATAGGACTTCGGATTTTCGACAACTGTTTGTGCGATTTGGGAGCTTCAGTCAGCATCATGCCACTATCAGTTGCCAACAAGATGGGTTTTAGCAGTTTTAAACCGAGTAGTCTGTATTTGAATCTAGCTGATAGAACAATCAGACACCCCATTGGTATTCTGGAAAACTTGCCTCTCAGGATTGGGCGAGTGGAAGTTCCTACTGATTTCATGATCCTCGATATGGATAAGGAACCAAACGATCCGCTGATCCTAGGAAGATCATTCTTGGCAACTGTAGGAGCATGATTGATGTGAAGCAAGGGAATATCATAATTGAGCATGGAGAGCACTTCAAAATGGAATTTAGCATCAAGAAAGGAATTAAAAGGCCAACCATTGATGGTCAAGTCTTTTCCACCAAGACAAAGCAAAGAAGATTCAAGCACCACAAATAAGTCAATACTACATTTGTTGTGGAGCCTGGACATGACCTGAAAAATCCATTAAATCAGCTAGCTACAGTGGAGAGGATTTCAGAACTTCTCCCTCCTAAAACATGTGCTTAAAGAGCATGAAGAGTCAAGCTTAGTGACTTAAAACAAGCTCACTTGGGAGGAAGTCCCAAATGTATCCTTTTATTTTGTTTTATTTTAATTTTATTTATTTTGTCATATTTTAGATTTTGACATATTTATATATAAAAAAAAAGAGAGAAAAAGCCCATCGTGTTCCTAAATCCGTACCGACGTGCCTGATCGTGTTCCTACTCGGGTGGCGAGTGGAGTCCGAATTCCACAATCCCAAGCCCACTCTCGGCGAAGCCCAAGTAGCTAACCCTCTTCTATTTAAAGGGACTAGGACCCTTCTCCCTCAGCAGCACAAATCGATAAGTCTCTCAACCCTAAAAGCTTTTTTCCTTCCTACTTTCTATTCTTCTCTCAAGGGAATCAAGAGCCTTTAATCTCTTGGAAACTAACCCTATTAATCTCGAAGTTTAGCTTTTTCTCTTTTCAAGGATTCAACAATGGCTCCAAAGATGAAGACTTACCAAAAGAAGGGGAGAAGATCAACCTCCACCGCTGCTAGAACTGGAGGTGAACCCGTCGAACCTCACAATTCTCAAGGAAGAGGAGACGTTCCACATTCCCAACCGTTGGCTGGAAG
The DNA here is from genome assembly GCF_000633955.1 of Camelina sativa. Lineage (NCBI taxonomy): Eukaryota > Viridiplantae > Streptophyta > Magnoliopsida > Brassicales > Brassicaceae > Camelina > Camelina sativa. Next base: position 3,498,674 of record NC_025691.1, read on the forward strand.
TCTCGCCTCCTCAACCCGATGCTCAACCCGACCATCCACCCATGCTAGCACTCGAGCACCTGATCGGGTAGATACCCGTGTTCTCTATCCTGACCCAATAGCAGTTACAATCCGCCGATCTCCTTGACGTAGGGACCTGTCTACGTCCGAGCGAACCGTTACTGACCCAATGGAGGTCGATTCAGATGCAGAAGGAGGGGAACCGGAGGAGATCCAATCCTCTAGGTTGAGAGGCAGAGCTGCAGTGGCGAGGGGAAAGAGACCAGCTTTTGAAAGGGCTGAGAAGGTAGCTGAGAGGGCAGCAGAAGAAGAAAATCGAGACACGTAGGAGGAAAGCCATGACCGAGAGGAGGAGCAGAGAGAACACACACGCCTGGCTTCACGGAGGCTAAAGCAGAAAGAGGTGGAGACTCCGGCCAAGCTCTTCAAGGTCCTTTGTAAGATGAGCTTTGTAGGAACCCGCTACCCCCACCGCGAAACAATGAAACAATTGGGGATCGCTAGAGATGTCGAATTCCTTTTCGACATGTGCCACCTGGTAAGATGATGAAAACCAACCTCGAAGCTTATGAGGAGGAGACAGTTCACTTCCTCTCCACGCTGCGGTTACACTACTTTGAAGACCACCCGACCCTACTACCCGATGGGGAGATTGGGTTCATCACTTTCTCCGTGTGCAACAAGGAATACCGACTTACCTACAAGGAAATGGAGGAGCTGTATGGATTCAAAGCTGGGAGTGGAGAAAAAATGGAAGTGAGCAAGGAGGAGATGAAGTCCCTATGGCTGACAATAGGAGACAAGCTTCCCTACAAGTCTACAAGCTCCAAATCTGCTCAAATAAGGAACCCTGTTTTGAGGTACTTTCACAAGTCTCTAGCTTGCACCTTATTCGCTAGGAAGGAGACTGGGAATGTGAATGATCATGAGCTCCAACTACTAGACATTGCCTTGGGTGTAGTATTAGACAATGCTAGGGACGGTAGACCGCTAGTAGGGGATGTAACGGACACTAGCATGCTCTTTGTTTTGCTGGATCAGTTCCTCTATCTGAAATCTTGGGCGATAAAAACCGAAAGAAGAGAGGGAGCTGGAAAGATCGCCATAGGAGGATTGGTCACACCAATTTTGGTAGCTTGTGATGTGCCCCTAAAAGGAGTGGGGCATGAGTCGAGATGGCTTGATATGGACTACCTCACATTGGCAAGATTCTTGGCTTATGAGAGGCCAAATGACATGTCACTCTTCAAGTTCGTTCATCCAGCAGTCGGAGCTACTCAAATCATTCTGCCCAACGTTGTGTGCACAAAAATCCGGCTAGGGGAGAAGATCGACTTTGTGCCACCATTGGAAGAGCGGTACAACCCTGAGGAAGAATCCGCAGCTGAAGAGAGAGGGCCAACTGGGCAGGGACAGGGAGAAAACTCGGAGGCCTATGATTTTGAGGAGTATGTTTGCTCTCAAAAGCAACCAGTTGGAGTGAGGGAAGCTCACAAGCGGATCGAATGGTTGAAACGGATGAACAAGTTCCTGGCTAGGAAAGTGAAAGACCTTATTGGCATAGTGAAGGTAATGGGAGGACATATCAGGGAGCTGCAAGACAAGGCAAGTTGTACCTCAGCTCTCACTTCGGCTTATGCACCCACATGGATGGGCCCATTAGGAGGAATCCGAAGATTCACACCTCCAGAGCCCCGCAGGGAATCATCTTACGAGCCCCAACCAGAGGGGGATGTCACCAGACCCGATAGATCGTGGAAAAGTCACTCAGATGCCTATCCGACGCCTAACCCGATGGGGTACACGATGCCGTATCTGATGCCACCATCGAGCACACATCCGGGTGATCACTCGGGTCCTTTCCCTCCGACATATCAGATGCAATACACAATGTCGTACTCAATGCACCCTGCGAGCAGCTACACAGGTGACCATTCCGAACCTCTCCCACTATACCTTTCGTACTACCTGATGACCTACCCGATGACCTACGCGATGCCTTACCCGATCAACCCCTCGGATGCTGGTCCGAGCAGGTCGTCCGTGCGCATAACCGAGCTCTCTGATAAGCAAACCCCGGCACCTGCTGAAGCCGGTGACGATCCTGGGTATAACTTGGCGAGCATGGAGGCTGCAACAACCTCCTTCTTCACCAACCCATGAGGTACCACTTTCATCCAAGCCATTGTTTATACCATTGCATTTTATTTTGTTTCATTTTGTGTAATTCTCAGATTTCTTTTTCAGACTTTTATTTACACAAGGGACTGTGTAATTTAAGTTTGGGGGAGGGTCTGAGAATGTATATAACATTGTGTTTTATTTTCTGATTTCAAAATTTTTGCATAATAGTTTTGTTCATTTGAGTCTGCATCTATTTGCATAAAAAACCCAAAAAAAAATTGAAAAATTTAAACTAAAAAAAAAAAAAACAAGAGTGTTCATGTAGTTGCATTTCCATATTAGGATTGATTCTAGATTGCTTCATATAGGATTGTTGCATATGCATTTTAGGGGACAATGATTAAACCTACCTTGTTTAAAGCCAAACCTTAGGATTGAAGCTATAGCCCTTAATCACAGTTCATTGTTGCTAGATCAATCTTTGGAAAAAATGAAAAATATTTGTTTAAAACCTTGTGTCTTTTGAAAGCTTCCTCCACTTGCTTGAACATTGAATCATCTCTATATTATTGGACTTAACCTGAACTTAAATTGTCTTGCTTATGGAATTTGAATACTTGCTCATGATAACTCTAATCTTGGGTTAACACTCCATTTTTACCAATCTTTTCGTTTAACCCGATTCGTTTTTCCCTACCCTTGAACCCAAACCTTCCTTTTAGACCTTGTATTGAATTGTTGAGTGAGGCCTTTTCATTGTGCTATTGGTTGTGAAACCTTGAGAGTATTGAGAACGACAAAGAACTGGATCTTGATTTAGCTAAGTTAGAATCATTTGAACTAGCTATTATGATCGATTTTGAAAGATAGGTGGTTAGCATGATCATTTGGGGTTGGGTTGAGGAATAAAAGAGAAATTAAAGAAGAAAGTCCCTAAGGTTCGATTCAATTAGCTCTAAGTCTCTAAGTAAAAAAAAAGAGAAGAGAAAAAGATCTTGCTATAGTCTCCTAGAAAAGAAAAAGAAAATATATAGGAATATTATTAGGAGTTTAGCAAAGAAAGAAAACAAAACAAAAAAAGAGAAGAGCTAAATGTTTAAAGTTTAGACCTTAGGGATTATAAAAAAAGGGGAGTTAAAATCAAGGATGTGAGTAATTTTATTCTAGGGGGTTTGATAAAAATAAAGTGAGTGATAAAAGGGTAGATTATCATGAGTTAAGCTTTGTATGCCCTAACTGTTCTCAATCTTAGATAGTTTTCACAACTGTCTAGCATTCCTTCTTTTGAGAGGAAACCACCCCAAAGATATTGTTTGAAACCACCCTACCAAAAAGTCTTACCCTTGAAACCGATTGAGCTCGATTCATCTTCCATTTGCAAGAATTCGCCAAACACTTTAATGAATGTGAAAGAGATGTTCTTTGGAATTGCAAGTCCTTGTTGTTAGTTGGAGGTTGAACTAGATCGATGCATGGTGATAAACATAGAAAACTATTTGTAAGTATGTTGATTGATCTTAGCACCATTAAACTATCTTTAAGGCCTATAGCTTGAATCCTTCGCTTAGCTCAAAAGGTTATGAGTCCCATTTTTAACCTCTTCCTCCTACTTCCTTGCTAGAGGACTAGCAAAATTTAAGTTTGGGAGTCTGATAACTCTCTAATTTACATGTTTTAAGCATCTTTTTTTGTCCATATTCTGCATAATATTTACCCTAACCTTAGCATTTTTAGGTCATTTACTGTAGGAATCCACATTTCGGCCATTGCATTCTTGCATTTGCACTTTTTGGATGAAAACATGTGCTTTAGAGCCTAGAATGGGAAGAAACAAGGTCAAATCCGAGCATGTACCCGAAGGAGCTATGGAGCAGGAAGAACAGTCCGAACCTCAACCCGATCGAAGAGGATTCAAGGGCAGGAAAAACAACCCGAGGACCTATCCGAGGAGTTACACGACCACATCCTCGAACACCGCATCGAGCAGACCCTGGGGCAGGACTGGGCTGCTAGGGTTAAAGGGTTTCCATATATAAATTCCCCTCTTCTTCCTCTCGCCCTAACACGCCGCATACACTCAAACCAGAGAGCGGGAGCTTCTGAGAGAGATTTTGAGTGACTCAAACACTTTTTCCACTTTGTTAGGATTCATTTTGTTATTTTCTTTTGCATTTTTTATTCTACACTCTTCCTCTTTACTTTATTTTCCATACAATGCAATTTTCATTTATCTATGCTTTTGTGTCTTCTGCAATGAGATCTGAGTAGTGTAACAAAGTTTCTAGGGATGAGATAGACAATTTTGTGTTCTTGATCGCTTAGGATATCTTAGCTTGGTTGTTTATGTTTTATAAATTCCCTTCTAGATTGGTGTTATTAATGCTATCAACAGACTGAGAGGTTGAGATTAGATCTAGGGTGTTTTACCATCGAGAGGTGTAGATGAAATGCTTGAATCAATCAATGCTAGAGATTTACTCACTTAGCCTAAGAGATTAGATGTGTAAGGAGTTTATTGACAATAATGAATCAGTTTGTATTGCCTGCTTGGTCATGTTTCTCCAACGAGTGTTGGGTAGGAGAGTGATCAAGGTTGATTGTTTCTATCACGAGAGTGTTTTAACAAGATTTTAGAGATTCATTGTCTAGGGAATATTTGCTTGAGGCATGTAGGACATTCCTACTGGTCAGGAACGCTTAGGAGTCGATTACCCCATCCTTAGGAGCTTTCGCATTTTGATTGTTTACATTTTCATTCATAACTCAATCACTTACCCGAACAGGTACACGATCACCTGCTTCGAGTACACCTTTGAGCTGTTCATACTCATCTTGTTTACTCGATCATCCCACCTGATCCTGTACTCGAATGCTTGCATCGAGTGCTTAGGTCGTATGGTTCTTGTTTATTTGCTTTCTTTTGTTTATTTTAGGATTGTTAGATCAAACCCCAACTCTTGCTTGACTTGACTTGCATAGTTCTGATCATATCTCATCTGCTAGCATAACAACCATTTGGATTGATAACCCTTTGTACTACAACTGCATAGGGAATTGATACCATGGGTGAAAACCATCTTATCATCTCTCCATAAGGGAGGAGGACGGAACCGAGGTTCTCTCCATATATGTATTGTGATGTAGTTTACTTTTTATTTAAAATGTTTTTTTGGGCCAACAATTTTAGTGATTAAAGAAACTATGCAAAAGTGAACGTAAAAAGACATATAATAGTTTGCTTAATTTGTTTATATAAACATTTTCTAGGTGGTGGTAAATAATATATTTTTAACATACACTATATCTAGGTATAAAAAATATATTTATAATAGTAACATACATGAAAGATTTGTATATGGATATAAATTAACGTATTATAGCAAAAAGAAAATATAAATAATGTACAGTAAATTTTAATATATTATTATTATATTTAATTTTATTTATAATATTTTAAATTCGTACATCAGACGGGCCTTTATCTAGTTTTATATAAAGAATATTTATATAAAGTGAAAAACTTTACTGTATAGAAATATAGTATGTATTATCTTTCTATACGTTCCATATTTTAATAATCTCCCACCGACGGTACGTCCCACATTTTTCTTTTTTGGGACTTCACATATCAAAAACGTGTCGTAAGCATTGAGCTTTAGTGTTCGAGTTGTTGTAAACCGAGTGAGTACGTTCCTCCTACCTTCTCATAACTTACTATTATGGCATTGGCATTGAAATTGCTTTCATTCATGAATCACGGACCATCTCTTAATTGGTACCTATATATCTAAATATACGATACGAGATAAATATGCTTCGAAACCCACTCTATACGACCTATTTGATCCACCGCCGCAACAGGATTTCGATAAACAGATGTTATGAAACCTTGTATTGCTTTGAAATCCTTGTTTGCATAGTTCTAATTTGCAATTTTTCAGTCGAAAGAAAGAGCTAAGCCATCTAACTCTAATTGAGTAATAAAAAATGTGTGTTGGATAAGCTTGAAATGACTTGAGTGATAAGCCAACCGAGTTATGGTTTAATAAAGAGGTAAGGAACAATGTATTTAGGAGTTATCTAGAGATACATATGTTAAGGAGTTATCTAAATATATTTTCTAATGTGTTTAGGTTTTGGTCAAGGTGTTCTCTATATAAGGAGGTGTAGACTTGTTGTAAACTTAAGAGAGATTAAGAGTTTGAGAGCTTTAGTTTTGAGTCAGTTTTTCTAAAGCAATAAAGAGAGATACTCTTTACTTGAGTTTCTTAATCTTGTTTTTGAATTTTAGAATTGGTATAAGAGCATTGATTGTTAAATCATGGGTGATCTCATACCAGTGACGGAAAAACCTAAGAAAGGAAGAGGACCCTCTTCTATTCAATGTCCCATGCTCACCTCAACAAACTATACGATTTGGGCTATGAAGATGAGAATATGTCTTAAGGTTCACAAGGTGTGTGACATCATATAAGAAGGAATTGTTGATGGCGAGAAGAACAACATGGCAACAGCACTATTGTTCCAATCAATACCTGAAGCGCTTGTTCTGCAAGTTGGAGAGTTAGATACAGCGAAGAAAGTCTGGGAAGTGATCAACGCAAGGTACATGGGTGCGGAACGAGTTAAAGAGGCGAGACTTCAAACACTAATGGCTGAGTTTGACTGCCTCAAGATGAAGGGAGCTGAGTCTATCGATGACTTCGTTGGCAAGTTATCGGCGATATCCTCAAAATCTGCGGCTGTGGGAGTAACTGTTGAGGAGTCGAAGCTGGTCAAGAAATTTCTTAAGTGTCTCCCTCGGAAGAAGCACATACAGATCGTGGCCTCCCTTGAACAAGTGTTGGATCTCAATACAACAAGTTTTGAAGACATCATCGGACGTCTTAAAGCCTATGAGGAACGAATCAAGGAAGAGGAAGAAGAGATCAACGATGATCAAAGTAAGCTATTATATGCAAACATGGACGTTGCATCAAGAATAACAAGCAACCGAGAATTTGCAGGTGACTTCAGAGGCAAAGGACGTGGTGGGCGATTCTCCTCACTCCTCAAGGGGAAGAGGTCTTGGACGTTTCAATAAAGCAAAAGATCTGTCAAAAATCACTTGTTATCGCTATGATAAGGTCGGTCATTATGCCTCAAACTGCCCATATCGTTTGCTGAAACTTCAGAAAGCTCAAGAAGACAACAAAGACACACAAGATGCGGATGAACTCTTGATGCATGAATTAGTGTACTTGAATGAAGATAACTGCATACTAAGCAAATACGAGACCAACAATTGTGATGAGAATGTCTGGTATCTCGACAATGGGGCTAGTAACCATATGACAGGAGATCAGAGGTATTTTACAAGGATTGATCGCTCTATTACCGGCAAAGTTCGATTTGGTGACAACTCAAGAATTGATATCAAAAGAAAAGGCTCGACATCATTTATTGACAGAATCGGTGATTCAAGGGTAATGACGAATGTTTACTTCATTCCCGAGCTAAGGAGCAATATTATTAGTTTGGGGCAAGCAACTGAATCAGGCTGCGACATTAAAATGGAGGGAAACTATCTAACTATGTATGATCAAGATGGAAAGCTGCTGGTAAAGGCAAGTATATCACAGAATATGCTCTATAATGTTTGTATGAGAATATAGGATACATCGCGTCTGCTGTTAACAACATTCAGTGAGTCTAGCAGGTGGCATGCTCGTCTAGGACTTGTGAACCATGCGACGATTAAAAACATGATACAAAAGGAGCTTGTTGATGGAATTCCACAAGTATGCATTGAAAAGGAAATCTGCGGATCATGTTGACTCGGGAAACAAACACGACATGTGTTTCCCAAAGCTACACTTTATCGTGCGTCCACGAGACTTGAGCTTATCCATGGTGATCTCTGCGGACCTATAACACCAAGCACGTCGGTAGGTAATAAGTATGTGTTTGTTCTCATCGATGATCACTCCAGGTATATGTGGACCATCTTGTTAAAGGAGAAGAGTATGCTTTTTCAAAGTTTAAAAGGTTCAAAGCTATTGTGGAGCAAGAGACAAGAGAAAGGATACAAGTGTTCAGAACAGACAGAGGTGGTGAATTTGTGTCACAAGAATTTAATACCTTTTGTGAAAATTCTGGTTATCCAAAGACACCTTACTGCTCCTTATACTCCACAACAAAATGGAGTGGTGGAAAGGAGAAATAGGACTATGATGGAAATGGCAAGAAGCACTATGAAGCATATGCGTGTGCCTAACTACCTATGGGGAGAAGCTATCAGACACACAACCTATCTTCTTAATCGGATTCCTATAAGAGCTCTCAAGGAGAAAACACCTAATGAAGCTTTACGGTTCAAGAAGCCTAACATAGATCATCTTCGAGTTTTAGGATGTATTGGATACGCAAAAGTTGAGATGCCACACTTAAAAAAGCTTGATGATAGATCACGTATGCTGATACATTTAGGTACTGAACTATCGAAGGCATATCGACTCTTGGATCCACAAATCTAGAGAATAGTATTGAGACGTGATATGGTATTCGATGAAACAAAGGGATGGAACTGGAGTAGAAACAATGAGCAGATACCTGATGAGAGTTTCAGTATCGTCTTCGGAGAATTTGGAAACCATGGCATTTGATCTAATGGTGACAATGAAGAAATAGAGCAGGTTGAGATAGAGCAAGACGAAACAGAGCAGGTTGTGGAGAACTCTGAGAAAAGCGATTTAAAAGAAAGACTTAGGGAAGAAACATAAGCTTTGGAGTCATCTCCTGTTCTGCGGAGGTCATCAAGAGTAAGTGTCAAGCCTAAACATCTCGAGGACTATGTTTTGTTCGCAGAGGAGGAAGGAGAAAGATTGCTTATGTGTTTAAACGATGAACCAAGGACCTTTAAGGAAGCTAAAGAGTCAAAGCATTAGATTTTCGCTTGTGAGGATGAGATAAATTCGATCATAAAGAATCACACATGGAACCTAGTGGATTTTCCGGACGGTGCAAAGCCGATTGGTTTGAAATGGGTATTCAAACTTAAGCGTAACTCTGATGGAAGTATCAATAAACATAAGGCTAGACTGGTTGCCAAAGGTTACGTATAACGACATGCAATAGACTTCGATGAGGTGTTTGCACCAGTAGCGAGACTTGAGACAATTCGAATGCTCATCAATCTTGCTGCAACAAATGGGTGGGAGATCCATCACTTGGATGTCAAAACAGCTTTCCTCCACGGCGAATTGAAGGAAACTGTCTACGTCACACAACCTGAAGGATTCGAAGAAAAGGGACTTGAGGACAAGGTTTACAAACTTAATAAAGCGTTATATGGCTTGAGACATGCACCTAGAGCCTGGAACAATATAAACCAGATTCCCAAAGATCTCAAGTTTGGGAAATAATCTAAAGAGCCTTCGGTGTATCGTAAGATGGTAAGGAACGAATAGTTGGTTGTGCGGTTTATGTAGACGATTTGTTTGTTACTGGGACAAACGTGAAGATTATAAGTGAGTTTAAAGAGGAGATGTCGTCGACCTATAAGATGAGTGACTTAGGTAGGTTAACTTACTACCTTGGTATTGAAGTTTGTCAGTACGGAGAAGGAATAATGCTTAATCAGAAATGATATGCTCTAAAGATACTTGAAGATGCAGGGATGATAGACTGCAACCTAGTCCACATTCCAATGGATTGTGGCTTGAAATTGGCTAAGTCAGAAGGAAAGAGAAGCATCGACGCTACAAGTTACAGGAGAAACGTCGGTTGTCTCTGTTATTTGCTACACACGAGGCCAGACTTATCATTATGTGTGGGCGTATTGAGTCGTTACATGCTAGATCCAAAGCTATCTCATGGAGGCGCAATGAAGCAGTGCCTAAGATACCTTAAAGGAACAACTGCATTCGGGTTGGTGTTTGAGCACTCAGCTCCTAGAGTTTCGAGACTTGTAGGTTATAGTGATAGCAGCTACAATGTTGATCCTGATGATGGAAAGAGCGCAACATGACATGTGTTCTACCTTGGGAAAAGTCCGATATCTTGGTGCTCACAGAAGCAGGAAACCATTGCTCTATCCTCGTGTGAAGTGGAATTCATGGCGGGAACCAAAGCTGCACGACAGGCCATATGGCTTCAAAACTTGCTTGGAGAAATCATGGGGTCACCATGTGAGAAGGTTTTCATTGAGATTGACAATAGATCTGCTATTTCTCTCACTAAGAACCCTGTATTTCATGGCCGGAGCAAGCACATACACACTAGGTATCACTTCATAAGAGAGTGTGTAGAGAATGATTTTATAGAAGTGGAACATGTTCCAGGGAGTGAGCAAAAGGCTGATATACTCACTAATTCTCTAGGAAGGATCAAGTTCAAGGAAATGAGGAACCTTGTTGGAGTTCATAATTTGTCAAAGATTGATTTCAAGCTTAAGTAAGTGAATGTTGGATAAACTTGAGATGGCTTTAGTCAAAAGCCAACCGAGTTATGGTTTAATACAGAGATAAGAACCAATGTCTTTAGGAGTTATCTAGAGATATATATATTTAGGAGTTATCTAAATATATTTCCTAATGTGTTTAGATTTTAGTCAAAGTGTTCTTTATATAAAGAGGTGCAGACTTGTTGCACAATTTAAGAGGGATTAAGAGTTTGAGAACTTTAGTTTTGAGTTAGTTTTTCTAACGCAATAAAGAGAGATATTCTTTACTTGAGTTTCTTAATCTTGTTTTTGTTTTTGAATTCTAGAGTGTGTTTGTTTATTTTGATTAAAAGGGTATAAACTCCAATGCAAGGAGATTGCATATGCTGATATGCATATGGCTTCTTAACTGTTAAGTTTCCTTCACTCTGTTTTTGTCGCTTTGTGCAATCTTTTTTGATTACTTCGTAATTTGGTATCGTTTGCTCACATCAAAACTTCTCTCTTGTATACATATATTAAAATTGAGACGAATAAATTAAATGTGAATGGTTTCCAACTTGATTATTGGTAACGAGTGATGTATATATTAGTCTTATATATCTCTTACACTTTAAAAGACTCTTATACATTATACTACTTCTCTCCTACAAAAACAAAAGTTACACTGGATTCGTTTCTTCTATCAACAACATTCTATTATTTAAGTTTTAAATTCAATAGATACACATCAATATACCACTAACAATTTCAAACCAGTTTTATGGTTCTTCTCCTCCGTATAACATGTTGGGCTATCTTCAACAAATATCTGGGCTAGGCCCATTGTTTTTTTTTAAAAAAAAAAAAAAAAA
>NC_025691.1:3510233-3519050 GCF_000633955.1 Camelina sativa
TTTTTTTTTTTTTTTTTTCAAAAGAAGAAGTTTGTTATGAAGTAAAAAAGAAGATTTAATCATCCAACAAAAAGACTTTGAATAATTTTGAATTTGGTTATTATTATTTTCGCAACAGTCGTCACCGGAAAGCTTTGGTGGAGAGATGTCGATGGGAAGCGACACGACGTGGGTTGGGAAGAAACCGATCAGGCGCATCGGCGGATTGTCTGATGCTCTCTCAATCGCCTCCGATCTCGGTTTCACCGTCGCTCCTCCTCCTTCTCAGGTAACTTTAACCATTCGCTTCTCTTTCTTCACTTGAATCGGGAAATTTTCTCCGTTTACTTTTATTAGCTGAGTAATAGTGTCTACTACTCTGGGTTGTTGTTGCTATTAGATTTGACTTGTAGAAGAAACGGTATGAGATCTTGAATTTGATCTCTGGGCATTACTATGTTGAATCTGATTTTGTCCTGAATTAGAGAAAAGATTAATGGAATTTTTTCTGTTCGATTGGCTACATTTTGTGAAAATTCGTATTCGTATCAATGAGCTGCTTTGATTTACAAAGTGGTCAGCTGTGATGGATACTGAATCGAGCTTATGAGCTCTATCATTTTCCAATGTAGGAAGAATTACAAAGCTTGGCGTTGTCTAATGGCGAAAGAGGTGATGATCTAATTAGGGTTTTAAGAGAGTTATCTGCTGTTCAAAGGAAAATTGCAGACTTACAGGTCGAGCTTCAAGGGAGGAAGGTATATGTATATATTTTCAGGGTTTTCTTTCTCTTTCAAAGTGGATAAAAAAGATATGGATCATAAAATTTGCATTGCTTGATTGGTTTTATTATTGGATGTTTTGTATATAACTTCTTTGTTTTGCAGGATGATAAAAATGTGGCACATTTGACTCATGTGAGTGAAATGCAAAAGAAAATCGAGACTCTGTCAAGGATTACTCATATATTGAAAGATGTTATACAAAACAAGGTAGAGAAAGAGAATTTCTCCTTTTTTTACATACCTCTAAATCTTTTCTGCGTTTAGGCGATATCCCTTTTATTCGATACCTTACTTTATTGTTCTGAAAATTGAGAGACACTAGCTCCTTAGGACATCATAAGGCCGTCTTATCTTTTTTGCGATTCTTGAACCTCTAGTTGAAGTCTCTTACATCATTTGTTTGTTTTCATAACAGGATCGCATCATTGCTCGTCTCCAACAACCTTATTCGCTAGATTGCATTCCAGTTGAAGCAGAATATCAGGTGAGTCATGTCATCTGATACTATTTGCTACTTTGAGGACCTACTATAACTTGCTCTAGTTATTATAAAGTTGATTCGTATCTGAAGTTGAACAGATGGAAAACAAAGGTGCTTTGTCTAATGGCTATGTTCTTTTTTGTTTCCAGAAACAATTTTCAGAGTTACTAATGAAAGCCGCCAGTGATTATGGTGCCTTAACAGCATCAGTGTCTGATTTTCAATGGAGCCAGAACTTTAAAGAACCTCCTTCTGTCTGGGGGGTATGGTTTTATTCTCTTTTACATGTTTTACGATTTTCTATTTACATCTTTCAGTCATAACATAAACCCACATTACATATATTGGTTTACTCATCTCAGTTGGAATCTAATATGTTGTTCATAGTAAAAATTGTATTAACATTGCAGAAGAATTCTCTCTGCAACTTTGAAAAATAGATCAACTGTGTCATCCACTCATCAGGACCTTGAATTAGATTTATCTGTTTCTAATCTCTTTGCAATAAGAGAGAAAGAGATTGCCACTTTATGGTAGGAATGTGTTGCATAACAGTTGTTTTTTTTTGGTTTTACACCCTATAATCTCAATCTCTCTACTTTTTTTTTCTTCCCCAATTCATAGGAAATGCTGCGTCCAATACCTGTGGCACTAGCGTCATGCACGAGATTCTTTGAGGCCATGTCTGCGATGAGAGAATCATTTGCGACTCTTCAAGACCTTCGAGTAGGTAACTCTGCAGTTTCTTTACCAACAACACCAGGAGCTAACGAAATGATGCATAGGGACTCAGATTGTGTGACTCCACCTCATGGGAGAATAGAGTCAAGCTTCGACGACTTAGCTTTTCAGACCACAAGGAGACAAAACAATGATCAAACTGAAGCAGAAGAAGACGAGGATAGTAATAACAATTCAAACCGGAGACTATCTTGGCCTCCTTCTGTAAAAAAGAGTAGCGTTTAAAACAGTTGCATTTGTCCAGTCTTTTGCCTAAGGTTTTTAATATCGATTTGTGTTTTGTTTTTATCAGCATTAGTGTCCTTATGAATTTGAATCTATTTGAAAATCTTTGTGTGAAACATAGCAGTGTATATTTGGTTAACCTTGGGTTTCCAAGTATATATATTGTTACTGAGCAAGTGTTTTGGGTTTCAACATTCATGAAATGAGAGGTGTGTGTGAACTATGAACTATGAACTATGAAGTGTGACATGGGCTATTTAATGGCTATCTTTACATAGACGTCGGGATTGGTTTAGTCGAGAATGCTAAATCTACTTTAAGATGGGGGTCTATAAATTAAATTATAGTCATAAGTACAAACTCCACTTATTAACTCGTATGGTCTAAACTCTAAACTTTAAATAATAGTGTAGAGTGTGTAGACCATGTATTTAAGACAACTTTAATTGAGAACCGCACCTAAGCATATTTTTAGCAACCTAGTCACATAGCCCGGTCTGGTCTTTAAAAGTAGATCGTGAATTTAGCAAAACCAATCACAGTATTAGAGGCAAGTATCACAAGAAATTATTCAGCCTATGAACAAATAAGTTAATATACACACATGCAAGGGTATTATAACAATTCGAAGTGATTTGATCGAAAATTATTACTATAGATATCAAATAAGTTAGTTGAGGAGGAACACACATTTTTTTTTGTTATATGATATCGTATAATGCATGTAAGGTGGATGTGCAATAATGCATCATACAGAATTTTAGATAATTATCTACCTTCATTGTTCTCTTTTCTTTTAGAAGGCATAACTACATTAATTTTCTTAAAAAATTGTTTTTCTCAAAAATATTTCTTTTATTTTATTGAATCCTATTTGGCAATTGCTTATGTGATCAAATTTTTGATGGACGTGTGTTACTCTGTTTTTCAGCAATAACAAACCATATATGCTGGCCAAGTTACAATATAATGAACATTATACCGTATATGAATTTTTTTTGTTATTTTTATACTGTATATGTTAAACATTTACTAGCTAGTTTGATATAGATATATTTTCAGTTTCATTGGTGGCAGTGGATTGTGCATTTGGACGGCGTTAAAAGGCCTGAATATTGTTTTTTTTTTTTCTGAGTTTTTAGATGTTGTGAGGTTGATCTTAGAAAAACAAAATATAATAGTATTACTAAGAATCATTTTCTAGGATTTTTTCTTATATTACAAAAATTGATTTTTTTGTAAATTTTTATCAATTAATGCTAGAAAATTGTAAATTTCAAAAATAATTAATTGAGAATTCAAAATTTTTGATGAATTATTATTGGTTAATAATCATGAGAAATATGTTATTACGAATAAATAATGCATTTATAGCTAAATATCAAACATTTTTCTTAATTTATGCGAACATCCTAGGAAATCATCATTTATGATAAAGAAGGGGTATAATATTCATAGAATCTTATTTTTTTACTTTTCAAACGACAATTATTTTTTTGAGATATAAAAGACAAACAAAAAAAACAAAATCTTTTAAAGGGAGTCGACTTTTTTCATACATGCTCAAATGAACTATATTGAATTTATACATTAGATTTTTATGTGTGCTAAATCATACACGAAAAGAGTATATGTGTATGAATCTAAGGATACTTGCATCCCCTATCAAAAATATTTGGTGCGGAGCATGACGAAGAAAGTTGTCTAAGAGATGGAGTATATTATGTTGATGGTGATGGAATTATGTTCTTGATAAGTGCAAGATTTATAAAGTATAAAGTTTGGAGAGGGAGAACCAGATTTAATCCGTCAAGCATGAAGGTCTATGTGAGGGAGTTTGTACACACTAAACCTAAGTGGTGACGTGGAACAAAGAGTGGAGACTACGTAGATATAATGAGAAATTTTGAAATGCGGGAATATGTGTTGAGAGTTGCTGTTGGAGCAACCAGATGTGATTTAGGTAATGATCGAGTGCATTCCAACATATTCGAGTGGTTAGATTTGATTCCGTTGAAGCTCTAAATATTGTTTTCCTCCAAGTTTATAATCTGGTCAGTTTGGCTCAAATTCTCGCATTTTGGATCATTTGAAACTTAAAAGAGTGTTGGATTTTTTCATATGTGACTCTATTGTACCTTTTCAAGTTTGAGTGTATAAAGAAAAACCTGTAAAGATGAAGCAAAATTTATGCAGATGGAGAATTTATTGACAATGCATGTAACGTGGATTTGCAATAATGCGTCATACCGTATTTTAGATAATTATCTACCTTCATTGTTCTCTTTTCTTTTAAAGGCAACTACATTAATTTTCTTAAAAAATTGCTTTTCTCAAAAATATTTCTTTTATTTTATTGAATCCTATTTGGCAATTGCTTATGTGATCAAATTTTTGATGGATGTGTGTTACTCTGTTTTTCAGCAATAACTAGCCGTATATGCTGGTCAAGTTACAAACTTACAATATAAAGAACTATTTTTTGTTATTATTATACAGTATATGTTAAACATTTACTAGTTAGTTTGATATAGATATATTTTCAGCTTCATTGGTGGCAGTGGATTGTGCATTTGGACGGCGTTAAAAGGCCTGAATATTGTTTTTTTTTTTTTTTTCTGAGTTTTTAGATGTTGTGAGGTTGATCTTAAAAAAACAAAATATAATAGTATTACTATTTTTTTTTTGTCGGCCAATTTTCCATTAGAATAAAAATATTTTATAATGTTTAGAGTTACATCTATTGAACCCAAGAGATAACATAAGAAAAACTCTTTGTTCTAGCTTCCCTAGCTAAAGTATCAGCTATTATATTGCCTTGTCTACCAATAAATTGGAAGCAATGGTCGCCTTTTGTAAGAGCGAGAATATCATCCAAATATCCTTGGATTTCAAAGGCACCCAGAGATAGAAATCGTTGTTTTGTTGCAGACTCCAGATAATGATAGAGAATAGACGAATCTCCACAAAAT
The DNA here is from genome assembly GCF_000633955.1 of Camelina sativa. Lineage (NCBI taxonomy): Eukaryota > Viridiplantae > Streptophyta > Magnoliopsida > Brassicales > Brassicaceae > Camelina > Camelina sativa. The sequence continues at coordinate 3,515,417 of NC_025691.1, forward strand.
GTGACATTTTTATAACCAAATCTATTTATCTGGATTATAGCTTCCCTAATCGCTATTGCTTCTGTTTCAAGGGCAGAGTTGACCGGCTCTATCAAAGAGGCACCCTTGAGTACACACCTTCCTTGTGCGTCATGAAGAGTCCATCCAAATCCAGCTTTGTTATTAGGGTTGATCCAAGAGCCATCTGTATAACAATAAAAGGAGGAGGTGTTATATAAATTATGTCTCTGTAAAGGACTAGCTGACTGATTCCTCTCCTTATGTTGTTGAAGATCACGCTGTGTAGCTATATGAGCTTCCTTCCACATTCGATAATCCACTATAGCTTGATTAATGACTTCTGGGATTGCCCATCTTTTATTATTAAAAACTAAATCATTACGAGCTTTCCATATGCGCCATCCAATAAAGGGAAATATATATACCATTGGATCGACAGGATCTTTGCTAGAGAGTAGGTCTTTTATGTTGTCTAATATGGAATTTTGACTAGCAAACTGACCTGAGGGTGTGCATATGGGTGAAACTCCCAGATTTCTCTTGCATATCGACATTGGAAAAAAAGATGCAAAGTGGATTCGTTAACTTCTCCACAAAAGATACAATCTGGTGAGGTGTGGATACGTCTACGTGATAGGTTTTCCGCAACTGGGATAGCATTGTGCAGGACTCTCCACCAGAAATGCTTTACTTTAGGTGGAGCAGAAATAGACCAGAGGGATTTCCAAACTACACTAGCTTGAGAAGATTCAGTTGAATTCTCTATGGAGGCTTTAGATAGCTGGTGGTAGCCAGATTTGACTGTGTATTGTCCATCCTTAGTAAATATCCAGGTAGGTTCATCTGCAGATTTGATGATTCTTGGCCGAATTTTCTGAATGATCTTGATATCTTCTGGATGGATTAACTCCTCTAGCTTGTCTTTATTCCATAGAGGAAGATTTGGCAACATGAGATCTGCAACTTTTAGATTATCAGGTGCAGTATTATTTAGAGTTCTAGCTGGGCGTGGTGGGTTATCAAGCCACTGATCCTGCCAAACTCTGATCAAATATAATAGTATTATTAAGGATATATTTTAGGATTTTTTTTTATATTACAAAAATTGATTTTTTTGTAAATTTTTATCAATTTCAAAAATAATTAATTGAGAGTTCAATTTTTTGATGAATTATTATTAGTTAATAATCATGAGAAATATGTTATTACAAATAAATAATGCATTTATTCGTAATATGTGAAAGATCTTTGAAAATGAAGCAAAATTTATGTAGATGGAAAATTTATTTTGTGTCATTATAGGAATAGGATGTTCAGATTTTTCAAGTTTGAGTGTGTACAATAAGTTATTTATACAATAAGTTAATATACACACATGCAAGGATATTATAACAATTCGAAGTGATTTGATCGAAAATTATTCTTATAGATATCAAATAAACTAGTTGAGGAGGAACACACAACTTTTTGTTGTTATATGATATCGTATAATGCATGTAACGTGGATTTGCAATAATGCGTCATACCGGATATACTAGTATAGATAATAATTGAGAGACAACACTTGCGTTGGTTTATCTCAATTAATACGTAGCAGCTGCTTCTCTCTAGTTCCAATCCAATAGATAAAATTATAAAGCGGCGTTATAGGAGGACCTACCCACGAGCTCGAGCTATCTCTCACTCACTCTATAATGGTTATTTGTATTTCAAAAACAGAATCGATCACATACGTCCAAAATTTGGACTTGGCCCACTCCATATCATCACGCACCTCAAGCGCGTGTCCTTTTTACAAAACATATCAAAAACCCAAAAATATCAGACCAAAAGTCCCAGTTGTACATTCGGTTTAGCAAGTGAAACAGAAACGATAAATAATTTTATAGTAAAAAAATACTGAATAAAGTAGTTTCAACGCATTCGTCCAATTTCTCAAAAGCAATTTTCCAATTTTACATTACTTTCTTTCCCAAAAATGAGATAATTTATTGGAAGTTTATCAATTTTCAAGAATATACTGTAGTAGTATTAAATTCCGGATGCGTGAAGTTAAATTAACCGAATACTATAAATCAAATCTGAAAGCAATTTATGTATTTGGTCGACATAGGTGATGATAAAAAATCGTGTTTCTCGCAACTTAAATGTCGATGATATACTTTTCAAAGCACTTCTACTACTAATACATAAACTTAAATGTCACATTTCATTTCATTGTCCATGACTCCTCCATGCGTCAATTCCACTCCCACTCGACACCTATTCTCATCTTTTTAAAGTTTCGATTTATTTGCTTCACTTTTTTTTTTTAATGTTTTTTGTCATTGTTGCCAACAGTTTTTATTCATGTTTGTGTAAAGAAACATTTACTTAGTAATTTATCTGAATAGTTGTTGACATTAATGACAAGTACAATAGAATCCGAAAATAATATTCTATACAACCAAAAAGATTCATATATATCCATTATCTACAGTTGCAAAAATACTATTTGACACATCATGCAAATTTCTTTTTTGGTTTTTTAAATTCAATACCGATATTTTTCAATGATGTGATAAATACCATTGAATGCTCATTTAATTGAAAAAATTCCATTATTTTTATTTTGCTGATTTCTTTTCAGAAGAAATAAAAACTTAAAGGACCTTAATGTAAATCTGAGAAAGAAAAAAGAAGGAAGAATACACGCGCTGGCTTGCCCAAAGAAAGAAGGACCTTATCCCACGCGTTGACATATATATATATATATATTGTATCTTCTTCCCTGTCTCTCTCTCTACGTGCTCGCTCCGGTGAAGAAGATACAAACCGACTAGAGAGACCCTGGGGGGAAGCCATAACAACACAAACCTCCGTCATCCTCGGCTACCAAATTTACCGTATTACCCCTTCTCTGTCCTCCCCCTGAGACGTCTTTTTTTGGAGATATTATTCTTCTTCTTCAATTCCAAGTAAACCCAAATTCTCTCTCTCTCTCTCTCTCTCTCTCTCTCTCTCTCTCTCTTAAATTTGAAATAAATTGATTTCTCTGGTCATAAACCATCGGGGCTCTGTTTTTTTTTTTTTTTTTAATTTTTATTTGCGGGGACGGACATTAATGGTGGGGTTTTAGATTATTATTATTATTATCTGATCCGTTTATCGCCGTGTGTGGTTCAATTTTCTCCGGCCTGTCTATTGTTGTTGTTCGCCGGTGGGTTCGTTTTTTAAGCTTCCCTCATTATTATTATACCTAAGATTTAAGAGTTTCCTTTTTTATTAAGTTATCACAATTTGAAACCAAAATCTCCCCCCGTCGGTTTATTTCTAAGAAATTTCCAGTTCTTATGGATGATAATGACGAATTCTCCTGAACTATGTTTCGTTTTTTTCTTCTTTTTCAGTGATATTTAGCAAATTTGAGGTCAATCCGACGTTTAATTGAGAATTAGAGTGCGAAATTGAGAGATAATAAAGAGACAATGGGGAATGGTGATGAAACCAAATGTGTTTTCCCCTTAACCAGTCTCCAGATCGGGTATCTTATCTTTATCTCTTTGCTCGCAATTGCGTTTTTTTTGCTTGAATATTTTTGTATATTTAGAAATCAAATGATTCTGCAGTTTACAAGTACATATATATATATATA